>NW_027397084.1:4975668-5064879 GCF_003265705.2 Callorhinus ursinus
CCTGAGCCGAAGGCAGTCGCTTAACCAACTGAGCCACCCAGGCGCCCTCAAGGGCATTTTTCATAGGGAGTGATGACTGTGTTAAGATAATGAACTACTTGTTAAGTGCGGCGTCACTTCAGGACACAGCTCACAAACTTGCCTCAGGCTGTCCTCCCCTGGTTTCCAGGCCACCGGATCAGGAGGACCTTCATTCCCGGGGATCTCCTGATGTTTCGTTTGGGATATCCAGTGCCCTCCGAAGGGGTGGGCCCAAGCACGTGTCCTAGACCATCTGAATTCCTAATTTCATTCCAGAAGTCCCAGTATTTCTGGATAGCTGAAGGGAATTCCCAGAGTAAGCCTAGGAAGGGACTTTAAGAATAATTCAATCTGCTCTTCCTCTTTCCAAATGAGAAGACCGTGGTCCCAGGAGGTCAAGTGGCTTATCTAGGGTCACCCTGTTCCTTCTGGCAGACCGAACTGAAACTCTGGTTTCCAGATGAAGCAGAAAAGAAAGGAAAAGAGACAGAGTGAGAGCTTCCTACCTACCGAACACCTGACCTTTTGGCCGCAGCTCTGGCCCAACCCTACTCTCTCCCTCATGCACTAGGGAGCCACGAGGTAAAAAAAGAAGACTGACCCTTCCTTTCAGGAATCCACGCACAGGGCTCTGCCTTCTTTGTAAATTTTCTACCCACTGTACAAACTGTGGGAGCCCCATTCGTTCATCGTTTTTACTGTGATTGAATTAACCTCTTTAAAATCTTACTGTCTTAAATAATTATGATTTTTGCCACTTCTTCGATTTTTTGAGATTGGACTGAACTTGTATTTTCCAATCACTGAAGACACAATTCGATTACACAGCATGAACTATGTCAAGTACTTACTGTGGTCCAGACACTCCTCTAAACAGTTTCTATTCATTAACTCACTGTTTTCTATAATTCATTGAGGTGAGCACTCTTCTCTGTTTCACAGAGAAGGGAGCTAAGGCACAAAAAGGTAATAATTCAAGATTATACAGCGAGTAAATCGCCAAACTCTGGTTCCTGAGCCTGTGTGCTAACCGCTCAGCCACGCCATCCTAACAGCCCTGCTTCTGACTCTTGGAACCTGGATTCACCTCTTTTGCTCTCAGTCAACATTGATGAGTCCCAGACAATCACCAATAAAAAAAAAACAGCTCCCGCTTTCACTGACATACATAGAATTTGCTAGAACAATGCACCGTCTGGTTACACATATCTTATTAGTTCATTTAATCTCAAACAATCCTATGAGGTAGGTGAAAATATTATCATCGCACTCACTGTACAAAGAACACAGGGAAGCTTCAGCAAGCTGCCAAAGGTTACACAGCGAACAGACGGAAGAACCGGGTCTCACATCTGAGCAGCCTCGCTCTGGAGACCTCCCTTCTTAACCACTACAGAGTCCCACCCCCCAAGCAAAAAGCGTGAAACCAGCCAGGAAGTGGCCTGCCTCTGTCATGGAGTCAGTCTCTCAGTCCACCTCCAGTGCCTCCTTTCTGGCCCAAACTTGACACAAGATCCTGCCTGCCACCTTCCCCTGGAACTCCTTGTTTTTTTTTTTTCCCTGAATGAATGGACCTCTCTAGATGGAATTCCTTAGCTTTGTGATGCCTGCCAAAGCCCCGGCTTACCTGACCTGAACCAGGGGCCACTAGAGCAGAGTGGTTCACGTGGAGGGCAGGCAGTGAGGTCCACAGACCCTGTCAGTCCTTGAGCTGCCACGGACTAGGTATGTGGCCCGGGCAAGGAGCCCCACTTCTGCAGAATAGAGACAGAATGGAGTCACAACAGCACCTCCCACACAGGGCTGATGGGAATAGGAGAGATCACGCGCATCATGCAATTAGCTCATCGTCCTAGAGATTTCAGTGTCGTGGTTTAAAATCCATTCCTTCGATAAGACATACTGGGGGGCTCGCGGATACTGTTGTAAGCACTGGGCAGTGGCAGTGGACAAAGCAGCAGAGCCCTCACCCTCACGGAGCTGGTGTTCTTGTGGGGAGGACTGGCACAAAACCTGGGAGCCCGTAGCTACAAGACATGTATCAAGTAATGCAATGGGCAATGAAAATGAAATGTCTATGGCCATGTCTGTGGCTCCCTGTCTTCAACGGGCTGGACATCAGCAGCACTTGCAAGATGACTGCCTCACCTGTCTGAATTTATTTTTCTAGAGCAGAGGTTCTCAAAACATTTTGGTCTCAGGGACCTGTCATGCTTTGAAAAATTACTGAGGACCCCAAACAGCATTTGTTTGTTTGGGTTACATCAGTAGATATCTTCCACATTAAAAATTCAAACAGATAATTTTTAAAACACGAGAATGCACAGAGCACCTCACATTAGTTGTTGGAGTGATGGCATCATCATATATCATGCGGCCTCTAGAAAGTTCCACCGTGCACCTGTGAGGGAAGGAGAGTGAAAAGGGCAAAGATGTCTTAGTGTTGTGGTTACTTTGCAGACCTCTAAAAGGGTCTTGGCACCACCGGGGGTCTTCAGACTATACTTTAACAACTGTTATTCTAGTGAAAACATATTTAGACTGACACCAGCTTTAAAGAAAAGATATTTATTTATTTTTGAAGATTTGAGAGAGAGAGAGAATGCGAGTGGGGGGAGAGGCAGAGGGAGACGGAGGGAGAGAATCTTCAAGAAGACTCTCCTTCCCCACGGCCCCACCCACACCCACTGAGCACAGAGCCTGACACAGGGCTTGAACCCATGACCCTGAGATCACGACCTGAGCCGAAATCAAGAGTTGGATGATCCACTGACTGAGCCACCCAAGCGCTCCCCCTCAAAAAGATATTTAAATTTACTTCTCCATCTCGACTGATGTCTTCTTGCTTATTTTTCTACAATCAGAAGCTGAAAAATTTAAATTACAATTTGAACTACATAAAGTACGAGGACCTATGATTCGTTTCTTGAGTTGCATATTTAAGTGCCTACTCACCTTAAAAGAAAAAAAGAAACAAGCAAATGTCAAAACCTTAATTCTTGATCTTCAGAAGCACAGCCATCCTTATGAAATAGAGTTTACTTCCCTACTAAAGATGATACATGAAACAGTTCTCAGTGGTTCACTTAGCAATAGTTTTAACTCTCAGAGTTGGTTCAGAGAGAAACTGATGACTTCTTTGAAAGGTGTGCCATACTCCTTCCCAAAGAAATTACATCATTATGTAATTGCTATTTTAAATGAATAAAATTCTTCTGTTTCTAGACAGTGAAAATGGTTTCAGAACTGCATTTCACTATACTTAAAGGTCCTTCCCTAAGTTTTATGTCCAGTACTCCTATAAAATAAATGTTTCTGAAGACAACAGGGGCTTTCTGCAACTGTAATCTTTTCATCCTCAAGCAGTTTTTGAAAAAGACATTCAATTTTATTGCTTTCCGTACTGACCACTTTCATTAACGTATATGGGAAAACAGCACGCAGCTGAACACTCCATAGTGCATACCAGTCTTGAAGAAAAGGAACAGCTGGCTAATGGAAAGATGTAAAGGTAAATGAATGAAAAACCAAAATTCCTCAATACAAAACTCGCCTACCATAGTGGAAGGGAAAAGAAAAACAAGCAGATCTGCAGGTCGCAGAGGAGGTACTTTTTATTGAGCAATTGCTGCAAAACAGGCCATGTTCTATGCACTTTATACAAATTATTTAATCTTCACCCTTAGTTATTCTTACATTCATACTACAAATGAGGAAGCTGAAGCACAGAAATATTAAATCCCTTGCTCCAGGGCACAGTTAGGAAGTGGTAGGGAAAAGATTTGAACTGTGGGAGACTTGTAACAAACACAGCAGAGGGTTTGAGTCTGCAAACCTTTTGTTACCACTTAGTAGCTATGTGACCTTGGGAAAGTGCCTTCAGTTCCCTAAACAGAATGGTGATGACAATGCCCCTTCCATGTAGGATCGGTCATAGGGAGTAGATGGAAGGGAGGATCACCTCATTAAGGGGGATGAAGCGGGGGGACTATCACTGGGATGGTTTCCTGAACCCCTAAAATAATTAAAACTGAATTTAGAAATCCTAAAAATAAGAAATCTTGACTAATGCTTACACATTATTTAAAGACTGACTAAATGAACCATGTAAGCCAAAATCTCAGGGAAATTAAGTAAATAATCACAAAAAATTATAGTCAATTCCTTTTTCAAAAACCACATTGTCCTTGGTTACTATGTTCATTTGATGTTCATTAAGAAGTGCTACTGATTCCTGTCAGTAGCCCAGCTTAGTGGTTATGTGCATAAGCTTTAGAGCCAGATTTTCTAGATCCCCATCCCTACTTGATCTTGGACTAGTTGCAGAACTTGTGCTTCAATTCCTCACTGGTAAGTCAGCATAAATAGTAGTACCTTCTGCATTGCATTGTTATTAAGGCTAAAGGAGTTCATATATATAAAATAACTAAACCAGTGCCAGGCATATAGTAAGAGCTCAATAAATATTAGCAATTATTTTTCATCAAATTGTTTCCCAAGGCCTTAATGCATGTCAGGACTGGATAAGTATCTGTATTGAATAAATAAATGATGACATACCTATCAGATGACTATAACAATGCACATTCTAAATGCTTATTAACATCCTACTTCCTTAACCCAGCTCTCAGAGTCACATGACCTTCAAAGCAATATATCTGTATTGATATATGACCAACAATGGGCTCTGGTTTTTCAAGAGAAACAGGAGAAACCAATACATCTTTACTATCAAGAATGAGAGGAGATAAATTCATATAGTCAAGATGTCACCTTTAAATGTAAATGACATAAATATTCTGAAGATAAAGGCAGATGACCTCAGCCTCAGAAGTAGTGCAGGCAATCAACTGAGTAAAAGCTTAAAATAAAATATAAATTATATTTAAAAAGCAAACCACAGGGTGAGAAATAGGCAGAAACTATGATGACCTAAGATTATGAAAACCAGGGTCCATTAGGGAACTGCACCTAAAGTATTCCATTCAATATAGGGGAACACAGGATACAAAATATGCATGAATAACAGAATTGCAGAAACACACCTAGGGGGTATACCTTGAACATGCCATTTAAGAGGCAACTTAGCACAACAGAAGCATCTGGTCTTGGACCAAAAGACACAGTTCAAGCCTGGATTATGCCACATCTCTGTGAATACCAGCATACCACATCTTCTAGCTCACATCTTTGCAGTAGGACTCAAATGAAGTAACTCAGGTGACGTCCTTTGTAGATGGCGGCCAACTCTTCAGAGTTGTCTTAATTATTATACTGAAGAAGGAAAAAATTATCTTTAGAGTAATCAAAGTTTTAATTTCTGGAAGAAATAGATTGGTTCCGTGTTAGATGTCTCCATCTGTATAAGCAGCACTGGAGGGACTGATATCTAAGTATACCGAAATATATAGAAATATAAAAATTTGTATAGAAAATATTGAAAGTATCACACATTCATTTCCTCAACAAATGTGGACACCAGGCACTGTGCTAAGTGCTGGAAAATGTCAAGTAAGGCGTACATGTTTCTCTCACGGACCCTAGAGTTTCGTTAATCCTATAAATAGATGGATCATTCATGGTGAGATGAGCACTCTGAAGGAAAGAAACAACACACCATGAAAATGCATAACAGGGGAATTAATGAGGTCTGGGACTGGCACGGAAGGGGTAGGGATGGGGGTGCAGATGGCAGATGCTGGCAGATGCAACAGCACATGCAAAGGCCCTGGGGACATGACAACTCCTGAAAACTGAAAGAAGGCAGAAAGCCCAGGGGATATGAGGATGTGAGGGAAAAGCTCTGAGGTGGGTGGGCCTGGATGACCAGGCCAAGAATACTATGATTTAAAGGATCATTTCTTTAAATCGGGAATGGGAAGACTTTGGTGAGTATTACACACATAAGACTTGAGATTCGAAACAGTAACAACAACAACAACAACACAAAGACTCCATGTACAGAGTGAAATGGATTGAAGAGCAGCAAGAGGGAGCTACTCAGAGATCAGGAAAGAGGTAACTCCAATAGTCCACAGGGAAGATACCTGGACCATGGATAAAAGAAAATGGTCAAACTGGACAGGAGTTTAGGAAGTAGAATCATCAGGATTGGTTGTTGATGGTGAGGGTGAGGGAGAGGACAGTTGCTCATCTGAAGAACTGGGTGAAGGGGCGTTCAGGTCAGGAGCGCAGGGAACAGTGGAAGGAAACCTGGTGAGCAGGAAAGGAGCAAGAGTTTAATTTAGAACATGCTGAGTTTCAAGAGGAGCTATTGGTTACCTGGCTCAGGAAGGTGGTTTAGATCAGGGAAGAATTTTGGCAGTTATTAATTAGGGTGTAGGGGGCAGTTAAAGGCTTGGAGGAAACGGTTCAGGAGAATAAAGTGGGAGACAAAAGGAATATATGCACTTACGTTTATAGTTAAACTGAATCCACCTAGTCTCCCTAATGTGATTTAAAACTGAACTTCTCATGGGCAGTTTGTATTTGCAACCCCCTATCACCTACTTGGTGTGGTTTCCCTTTGATTTATTCTGACTGAGAAATAAAAGGTTGCATTCTTTAAAGAGATGAGCAATAGCAAATTCCCAGCACATCTGTATGAAATGGGAAACTACAGAGAAGGGAACGAAGGGAGGCTATTAGCTCTAGGGTCTAAGAGTTATTAAATATTGAGGGACGAGGGAAAGAAAAAGTCATCTTCCCTGATACAGCCTTTAAAATACTTTTGTGTAGAGGGCTCCAGATGCCATCAATCAGGAGAATGATCTCTGGCAGAGAAGAATATGGCTGGCGTAAATAATGAATGAATTATGGCAGAAACAGAATATGGAAGTGAGAGGTGCTCTTGGAGGGATTTTTTGCTGGAAAGTTCAAGCAACAGCTAAATGATTTTCTTCTCGTTAACTATCTTCCCAGAATCATATGTGTGTGTGTGTGTCTCTGTATCTATCTATATATATCTATATATACATCTGTATCTATCTATACATATCAATACATATATAATAGATACACACACACACACACACATATATATACACACACTTGTATTTTCCTGTTTGAACTTTAGACATCATGGCAGATCCTTATTTAAAAAGAAAAATGACTCACTTTTAAATGTTAATGAAAACCTCTAGAGAAAAAAAATAACATTATACCAAAGGTATTATTTAATATATATCAGCCCTCAATAAATTCGCTCGGGGGAAAACAACCTTAAAAAGTCAACTCCTTGTCCTGGTTAGGACTCAACAACAGTGAAATGCTGGTGGTGATTCATGTGCCTTCATGGTGCTCTCAAGTATTAGAAGAACTAGAAGTATTTGTTCCTAGGGACCAGCAAAGCGATTCATGTCATATTATTAAAATTGCTCTCGAATTCCACAAGAAGTGTACACATTATAGTCCTCACATAAGTAGAACAGCAGCAAGCCATTTATTTACTGGCCTCTTTTCATTTCAACCTCACATTGATTTAAAAGTTAGAGATAAAAAGGGGAAAAAAGGCCCTAGAGTGTCCACTGATTCACCCAGGCCAATGTTCTAGCTAACATTTAAAAGTGTCATTAGCACTAGAACGAATTTCTACTTTCACAGTATCAGAATAATTTTATGTAATTTCCAATTAAAATAGGAAAAAGAAAGCCCTGGAATTTTTTGAGTTTGTATCACAAGCTACCTCTGCATATTTGTATATCAAAATCATGGCAATTCTGTTCAAAATTAGATAGACAGAGGCCCAAACCCAGAGACAAAAAATGTTGGGACTGAAGTAGAAGGCTTACAGGAAATTTTCTCAGTTGCTTTTACTCCACTTCTCTACTAATGAATTAAACACTGTTCTTCAAGACAGTTTAAAAGCTGTACTTAAAATTTTAACTACACTTTGTATCAGCTTAGGAAAGCTAATTCACCATAATAAGGAATTTGTGTGTTAATTTCATCTTCTGATTCTACTTGTTTTATGTGCTTCATCAAAAGCCATCCATGTCTTTAAAAACAATGCTGCACAGGAAGCTTAAAAATAATCAGGTAGCAGCAAACTTGGCCAATGGGTTCATTAACTCAACTAGCACCATAATTAGGCAACTGATAATGCACTGAAGGTATTAGCAATACCAAAATCTTAAATTGTGATAATAAAAGGCAAAAGATTTATACGATTTGAAGAGAAACCAGAGTATAAATTGTGATAATAAATAATTTAGTTGAGGAGGCTTGTTTAATTGTGTCATTTCACCACTCATGCATGAGAAAGTGGGATATATATGTCATTCTGCTCTATTAAGAGTTAAAAAGTTAAGTTAGTATAAACCTGAGAACCAGTGTGTGCTCTCTGTAACATATTGAACATTATCCTTGGATTTTAAGTATACTTGTTATTTTACTTTTGAGGGGAAAAAAAAACCCAACTAACTTTGGCTCACCAATTAAGAAAGCCCTAAATTATGAGCATTCTCAAGGTGGCTTTGGATAAGTAACTAACTTCTTCAACTCTATGTGTCATATAAATTTAGGTTAACGATAATAATCATCAGGGATGTAATATCAAATCTTAGTGTTCCTTTTTACAATGCTGAAAATTATATGTTTGTGGTCATTTGTTACAGCAGCTACAGGGCACTAATACTGTAGGAAAACAAACAAACCTGATTTACAGAGCTTGTTCATTTCCATAGTGTAAATATTCCCATGGCCAATTTTAAGCTACACTGTAAGATGCTGCTCACAATCTGCTAAGCTGGTAAGAACTCACTTCAACATACCACTGGGTATAACCATAAAATGGGACTAATAACAGAGGATACCTGTAAAACCCTGATCCGAGACTTCCGTGTCATTCTCAGAGGGTCATGAATTTATCTTCAGTACTTTAAAATTTCCTTCAGCTGGTGAATGTGCTGATTAGCCATTATTCCAATGCCACCTTTCTTCAAGCCCCATTCACACCACATGCCTGACAAAGACAGCGGCTCTTCCTGGCACACCAAATATATGCCAAAATTTTAAAAGTGCTGAGTCCCACCACATGAGGACTTGCTACCCATGATACCAGTGATACCAATCAATGATAACTCAACAAATTGTCTCAAAAATCTTCATTGGCCTGAATGCCACCATTTCTGGCATCCTGGGTGTGGGGCAGTCATGGCAGTCACGGCAGCAGCTAAATGGGAGGCTTCAGTGTCTCCTGTGGTCTGAGGAGACACACTCTTGTGTGATCTTCCAAAAGAGCTTTTTGGGAATGAAGGAAGAACCTCTCAGAGGGCTGCCTTATAGGAGTCTCCATGTCACTAAGCCAATGACTGTCCAAAGGAGGTTTACAGAGAAAACTTGAAAAATTTCAGCCTCCTCATTTGGAATGGAGGAAAGAAAAGAATTGAGAATGAGATGTCAACAATTGGATTGTAACTTTTTCTTCAAGTGTTGCTTCCAGAACCTCACCCCAGGAGATTCTTATCCAGTGATATGAGGTCCTAGAATTGGGATTAAGAAATGCCCAGGCAGTTCCTCTAATCTGTGGTTAGAAACTATCAACTAGACCAGTGTTTCACAAACCCAGGGTGATTCTGCCCCCCCAGGGGACATTTGGCAAGGTCTGGGGACATTTTGGCTGTCAAAGCTTGGTGGGTGGGGTAGGGGAAGATACTACCAGCATCTAGTGGGGAGAGAGGACAGGGATGCTAGTGAACATCCTACGATGCACAGGGCAGCCCCACACAAAGAATTATCAGTTCAGAATGTCAATAGTGACAAAGTGGAGAAGCCCTGAACTAGATCAGGCCATGGCTCTATGCCTCCCATATTACATCTATTCCTGGCAACAAAATCTCTGACAGTGAAATATGTTGTTGCAATGCATTATTTATTAATGATGAGATTTCTGTATAGATCAGAACATAAATCCTCACACCTTGTTTGTGCCAAGCAATAATCAGTATTACAGGAATAACAACCTGTGTCAAAGGAAATTTTAAAAAGTTACCATAAATGGCATGAACTACTGTTCTGTCTACCTCAATTGTATAGGATTCTCTGGAGAATTAATATTTAAATCACTTCTTTAAGTATAACAAAGTCATTCATACAAATTTAAATCTTCTTTATAATGATGTTTCTCTTCCACAGAAATGCCACTTTTCATTCATCTATTTTGTTATGTTTCCTGTACTATTTTCTTCAGAAAAATATGCTTGGATTAAGTGAAGAATCTTCCAAGCAAAACTCTTAAAGTACTTAATGAATATGAAAAAAAAATCATATTCTGATTTTCTTATTTACCTTCTCTTTCTAATGTGAATGCTAATCCCTTCTAAAGTAATTGGGCCCACTTACATTGCCAATCGCAACTAACACGTACTCGAAATTTGTAACAAGTAAGGATGAGACACCAGCAAAGACAAATATCTTGTATTCAGTAGACTTCTGTTTCCTGAAATTAAAATTTGAAATGACTGTAATTACTCATAAAGAAGGCTTGGTTGACCAAGCCAGTTTTCTTGGAAACTGATGAAATGATAGACCAAATGGGAAGAAAATCATGAAGGCAAAACTCCCTTGTCTTTTCAAGAAACTTCTAAGGACATTGTTTGGACTGTAACATAAAGTCCAACATGCATCAGGCTTCTCATTGAAGTATATAGATGGAATAGCCAAATGACTACAGCTAGCCTTTTTAATTTGACATTCAACATAAAAGAAAAGGAAGCTTTCTAGTAGGTGTTAGGAGAATGACAATTCAGGATTGGCAATTTACTGGTGCGATAAAGTCATGTACGGCTGTTCAAGGCACTGTATGTAGGACAGATAGCAAACGAGCTTTCCTCTGGGCCAGTTCTTGGTAATAAACTGGTATTTGTTCAGATTCCAAAAGTCCTATGAGGTTTTTATCTTTTTCCTTTTTTTTTTAAGATTTATTTATTTATTTGAGAGAGAGAGAGAATGGGCAGGGGGGAGTGACAGAAGGAGAAGAGGCAGACTCCCCACTGAGCAGGGAGCCCGATGCAGGGCTTGACCCCAGGACCCTGGGATCATGACCTGAGCCGAAGGCAGACGCTTAACTGAATGAGCCGCCCAGGCGCCCTGAGTCCTATGAGTTTTAAATGATGCCAAATGCAAAAGATCAGACTAATGGTCAGAAATTATTATTACTAGCCAACATTTGCAGTTCCTGTGATCAAGGCATCATGGATTATGTCACTTACATCTTCACAACCACCCTATGAGGTAAATAACTCTTCCTTGATGCTTTACAGGTGAAGACGCTGAGGTTTGGAAAGGTTCAATAAGTGGCCCATGGTCACACAAGTGACAAGCAGTGGAATTGGGTTTTAGACCAGGCTAAAAGGTGCTAGAGTCCCTCTCTCTTAATCACTGTGCTACACCATTTCTCTAGAGACAGGATGGCCCATGTGGGAGGGTTTTGAGATCTGAGATAACAAAAGAAGAACTGACCCTGTGGATGGCTCAAAACAAAGCTATCTTCCCAGCAAGTCCATCACACCAACCCTGGTGCTTTGAGCCATACATAGACACAGATCTCGTGATTGCCCTTCTGTCACCTCCAGACACAAAAGGTATACTATCCTATGATACTAAACAACTGGCTCATTTTACTCCAAGCAGTTGCTTCCCTTTATGTTTCAGTTAGAATAGCATTTGGCTATGTTCACAAGCCATTAGTACTCCTATGGGCTTAAAAGTGCCACATAAAATAAATTGATCATATTTGGGCATATGCTCTGAATAGGCAATGGGAAAACCAGCCTCTATATTGACCCACAGAGTTCCATTTCTAAGCTTGCTCAGTCCTTTCTATTGCCCTGTCATCAAGTTCTAATACGGTTTACAATTTATATGCTTATTTAGTTTAACAGGCTCTAATAACATTTATTTTGGCTGCTTTTAGTTGATCCTGCATAGATGCCAACAGTAGCACCCTCTACCCTGCTCCAAATGTGAGGAATCTAGAGTTGCTTAAAAAATACAAGGCATAGAAATATGTCTTGAAATGTTTCAAAACGGGTAAAGTCACTGATTAAGGAATTCACAAACCAAAATGGGCACTGAGTAAAAACGATAAGGAGCCAGCCCTTCAGGGAGGAAGGCTTTTTATTTTGTTGTTCCTGGTGTTGTTTACAACAATATGTAAGTTTGACAAAGGGCTGAAAAAATCCAAGTGACAGCTCCTGACAAAGTCATCATGTTGACTGTGGAAAACCTAAAAATGCAGAATGTTTGGCAGGTAAAATTCTAAAGAGTGTGCCCTGAATCTGGCAATTAAGAAAGCATTCCATTCCAACTGTGGAGTGGTGACAGGATCTTTATTGAGGTGACTTTCTGTAGAGTCCAGACACAAGGGCTATTCTTAGAACAACCAAAAAAAGCATGGAGCTGCCTAAAAATAATGATGACTCAACACCTAGAGGCTTCAATGATGTAATGTTGTCAAAGAACACCCTCTCTCTTCACAGGTTGCAGCTTTTAAAAGAAGCAAGCTCACAGCTCACCTTCTGAGGAAAGCAAAAATGTCACACACTGAAGGAGAAAATCAGGACACGTGGGTCACATATAGAATGTTCCATCCACGCGTCGCATGTCATGGTGGCCTGGTTCACTCGCTGAGGAAGCCCCTACCAGAGTCAGAGCCCGTTCTTTCCCTCTACCACCCACACCCATCAGTTGTCCTTTCAGAGCAGGGCCTATGAGACAGGACAACAGTGCTGATTACGCAAGAGGCAGGCTGAAAAATCTGTCCTCAGGACACCGCAGTCAGCACCCTGCACTGCAAAGGATGGGTCCATTTAGGTCCAGACTGTTGTACAGGGGCAAGGTAGGGGCTCCAAACAAAAAACAAAAACATATCCCAGAGCCTTCTCCCTCCCCTTTTAGGTGTGCCCCTCCCCTGTGCTCCTATATGTTGTATCCATCTCCATCTCTCACTTCACCTGACTTGTGCTATCGTTATCAGACCCCAGGAAACATTACGCTTCGTGAGGGCTCACACCTCATTCATTTTTATACTCTCAGTCGCCAAGAGCAATGTTTGGGACATGGTAGATATTCAATAATCATTTAAAATTTGATGGTTGGATTGAGTAGACTGATGAATGATGTAGGAAAGATGTTAGGGTTCGAAGCCGATGGCCAAGAAAGAATTCTTGAGACGTCTTTGGTGCAAAAAGGTGGTTTTGTGAAAGCATGGGGACAGGAGCCGTGGGCAGAAAGAGCTGCACCGGGGTCATGAGGAGTGGCCCACTCTATACCTTCGAGTTGGGAGGTGGTTAGGGATAGCGGCATAAGCCTCCCAGGTATTTTGGAAACGAGGTTTCCAGGATCCTGAGGGGGCTAGTTATTTTGAGGAAAATGTCATTATTATTGCGTAATAAACCCTCAGTCATGAGACCCTTAAAATATATATTGGTGGGTCATACGCTCGGAGGATGATTGCCAACATGTATTTTGGGGGTGGAGGGTTGAGATAAAGGAAGTTTCCAAAGGAATTTTTATATGTTAAAGTAGACTTACAGGATCCCGGGGTTGGGCTAAGATTGTCTTTTGCCCTCATCAAAGTATTAACATCGAGGCAGCCGAGTTCCTAGAGGAATGTCACTCTCCCTGTTTCAAGGACTTGTCAACAGGCTAAGTAGTAAAGAAATTTAACAATTTTTCTTCTGCCTTTGTTTCTCAATTAATGCAGTACTCTCTCCTTGCCACCATACTAATGACTCACTGCCCTTCCCTGGGTATGTAGATTGTACATCTTAGGATTTATCTTAAGTATATCTTGGGATATAGTATCTTCTAGGGATGGGTTCACTAAAAAGGGAATTCTTGATCAGAAAAAATCTTCAAAGATATAAATGTAGTAGTGATCTGAAGGGGCACCTGCACCCCAATGTTTATAGCAGCAATGTCCACCATAGCCAAACTGTGGAAAGAGATGAGATGTCCATCGACAGATGAATGAATAAAGAAGATGTGGTTCATATATGCAATGGAACATGACTCAGCCATCAGAAAGGATGAATTCTTACCGCTGACATCGACATGGATGGAACTGGAGGGTATTATGCTGAGTGAAATAAGTCAATCAGAGAAAGACAATTATCATATGGTTTCACTCAAATGTGGAATATAAGAAACAGCACAGAAGATCATAGGGGAAGGGAGGGAAAACTGATGGGAAATCATCAGAGAGGGAGACAAACCATGAGAGACTCTTAACTGTAGGAAACAAACTGAGGGTTACTGGAAGGGACATGGGTGGGGGTTGGGGTAAATGGGTGATGGGCATTAAGGAGGGCACGTGATGTGATGAGCACTGAGTGTTATATGCAACTGATGGATTACTGAACTCTTTATATCTGAAACTAATATGTTGGCTATTGAATTTTTTTAAAAAATGAAAAAAATAATCTTCAAGTCCAAAAGACTATAGACCACTGTAGGAGATACTTGAGAACGCGATGTTCCCCACACCACAGAGCCAATGTACTTGTTCTTAAGGCTTGCTCTGTTCAGCAAGAAACAAAGCCAGAGACAGGGGTTTGAGGGTCAAGGCTGGGGGCATTATAAATAGATACAATTAAAAAAAAAACTGCATCCTATTCAATACACTAGGTCTTACATGTAAGACTGTTTATTTTTCAAAAAGGTGACCTTGTTGCAACAATGCTTTCATCGTGTATTTCTGGAATTCCCCAAAGTCAGGTCCCAATCTCCAAAAGAAAACCATTCCTATTATTTTGTAGCGATTTTTCATTATGGTATGTTGCTTTTCAATAAAAATTATTTTACTAGGGTTGGTTACCCCCCTGAATCACCATACAGGGCTCTAAATTTGTTTCCACAACTTCAAGCCCACCCTAAATATGAAGGCTTTGCAAATCACTCAAAACATTACAAAGCGTGCTATCAGGGATGCCCAAAGAGGAGTCCTTTTGAAAGAGACCATAGTTGCTTAGATATGTAAACTCAGAGAAGTTCCTTTAGGGGAAAGACAACCCCAATGGAGCTGAGAGCCCACTTGTCAACAGGAAGCAGGGCGAGGGCATGGCCAGGAAACCAAATGTAAACTCACCTTTCCCCCTCTTTCTAAATCATGATGACCGCCCCCTCCCCCCCCCACCCCGCAACTCCCACATTTAGAGCAGGACTAGGGGTAGGAAGCAAATTTAATTAAAGCTAGTTACCGGTGCCAAATTTCTCACATTGAAGGCTCGTTCCTCTGAAATTTTTGAAAGAAGCTATTTGAAGTGCTAAACTCTTTTCTTCTTCTATGCTCCTCGCAAAACCTCGAACTTCATCCACATAGCGATAAATTTAAAATGCACTTCAGGTCCAAGTCTTACAACTGGAGAGAATGTAGTACCAAGGAGGAATATAATCTATTTGAAGGAAAGAATATAATTCTCAAGGATCAGGCCTTGAAATCAGAGCACCTTCCCATGAAATAATTTGGCTCTAGGCGTTTAGGAGTCAAGACTAGACTGATACGTTAGAAGCTCAAACTTAAATACACATATCCTCAAATGGCTTATATGTGTTCGTTTTCTCACCAATTAAATATTAGAATAACAGTCAGTTTTAAGAGTCAAGCTGAAGTTATGTGACCAGGTGCTTTTCTAAACACATAAAGCCCACATGTGCTGTGGGAGGTATTGTTAACTGTGACTGCCACATTACACTTTTTTCCTTGAAGATATATTAAAACCATTCTTCCAAACAATATGAATTATAGCAAAAAAATGTGTATATATTATTCTAAAAATATATACTCTACTAATTTAGGTGATTTTTTTTTTCTCTATTCATAGTGGAATTTAAAACGTCTGCAAAATATAACCTTAGTGACTCCTGGCCAGTCTCCTTATCTATTTAAAGACACAACAGTTCAAGTTCTCATGAAAATATGAGCAAAGTTTGATGAGATAATTCAGAAAATGTTCTTGCATTATACCTATGCATAATTAGGTTACTCCAAAAGAAACAGAATATCAAGACCACTAAGAATAAATACAGTAGCCATGATTGAGTATTAATTTTTAATTTGAGCTTCCTGGAAGCTAAGAGAAAAAACATGTAAGTTACATAATCTTCCTAGTGAGAAAAATACGAGTTCCCCAAAGTAAACAAAGTTTTCTCAGTACTATGTTCTGAAAGAAACATAACACATGAACCTTATTTGGGGAACCCTGAACAACATGTATCCTAGAACAAACACAGAAACAGTTTTCATGTGGCAAAGGCTGAAATTAAACTTTCTTGAAACCCGAGGCTATCCTAGGAAAGCACAACTTCATTAGGATTCTACAAAGAGTGGCTAAATCCAGTCTTTCTTCCTACCTCCACAGGACATGGGCCATCTGGGCTTTCCTTCCTGGAACCAGAGACAGAGAGTCGCAGGCTGGGTGGTGGGGAGGGCAATGAAAGAGAATGGGGAAGGGAACCAATGTTTACCAAGAAGACCTAGCATTGTACCACCTCCTCTTACACATTTCACCTCATTTCATCACATAACAAACCTATAAAGAAGGTATGGTGCACCCCATTTTATAAGAGAACGGACATTCAGAGAGGTTAAGTCGGCCAAGATCACCTAACTAGTATGCAGTAGAGGCAGGATCTGGACCCAGGTGCTTCTAGATCCAAAGTCCTCACACAGGGTGTAAATGTGTAAGTGCCCATGTTATATCCAGGACCTCGGGGAAGGTTACAGGATGCAGAAGAACCAGGAGCTTACTCTATCGCCCTCAAGACACTTGCAATCATCCAGCTGGAATGTAAGACCAAACCATCATATAAGGCAGTGTATTCTATGCATAAATAATAGACTAAATGACCTGGAGTTAGTAATAGCTGCAAATATGGGGGGAAAGTGTAGGCTTTGAACAAAGTACAAGATATGTAATTTCAACATGTTTGATGAAAAATCTTACCCATGTCATGTATCTGATCAATGGTTCTCCACCTCAAAACATGGATGGAAGATTATGGTGTTTATAGTTCAAACAATGGTTATGCTGCATAATAAAACATCCCCAGCAAAACATATTACCAAAACATCACCAGAAATTGATCAAACTTAAAAAAAAAATAAACTACACAGGTTCTGTTTCTATATATCCATTCTTCCTAAAAGGCAGGAGAGTATGGTTGAACACTGTATGCAAAATTATAAATGGGTAGATAATTATAAATGAGCAGATAACAGTGAAGTATGAGCAGTGCACTAATAACCCCACTCTCATACAGCAAAGATCGTATGATATTAATGCGATCGGTTCTCAGCTCATCCATATCACACTGATCTCATCCATGGAGCTAAATGTCAGGCCTGCTGTGAAGGATACCTGGGTGTTGCTTTAAAGTTCATGTCCAAACTCTCTTTCTCTGGTTATCTCTGAACAGGTCCAGAATTTCAGACCACTGGCCTAAGAACAGAATCAAAAAAGTCCATAAAGGTCGAGTGAAGCCAATGCCATTTTCAGCCAGTGGAAGCAAAGAAAAATAATAATAAAGCTCCTTCCCCTGCTCTTCCCTGGGGCTCCAGCTCTGAAACTGCCTCTTAAAAAAAGAAAGTTCTTAGGCGACACAACTCAACAGTTATCCTTAAATTTATACATCCTTTTAAATTTGAAGTAACTGAAAATTATCCATTATGACTAGGGCCACTGTGATGGTTGTGCCTTGGGTGCACTTTTCAGGGGCTCCTGGCCTGGGAAGAAAGTAGAGAATGAAATTGAGCCTGCCCTCCACCTGTGAAGCCACTCACAACTGCTCAGGGCTTCATCCACCCCTTCAGCTCAGGGAAAAGGGCACCATTTTTTCAAATTCACCCATCTTGGCCCAGGCAGTATGTCCTAAGATTGCTTCTGCCCATGGCGGCACCTTCTCATAATTCACAGGGTCTCTGTATAAGCTAGCAGCAGCTCTGATGGAAACCATCTGAAATGGTTTCCAAGTAGCTTCATTTTTCCAAGAAAGGAAAAAAGCCTCCTGTCCCTCTTTAATACTATCCTGGACTAATTGGAACATGGCAGCCGTTTTTCCCCAAGTGCCATCAAGAATATATACTCACCTGCTCTTTGGCACAGAAACCAAATACTCTCAACTCTGTAGGCATCAGGCTTAATTCTTTCCCCTGCCTCAATTATTTTCAGGTAGTTAAGTGGGGCATTTAGAGTGGCCTGTCAGACGCTCGAGCCCCAGGGGGTCACTCAGTGCTGTGGAGAAGCAAGACTCTAAATATGCCTCTGGAATATTTCAGTCACTTTAGGAAAGGTTAAGGTTCCGGGGAATGTCCTACAGCAGCTTTCAAATCTGCCCCTCGCTGGGCCTCTCATCTGGCAGGTGCCCCCAAGTGATTAGCGGTGACTAATTATGGTTCCCAGTCATCGTCCAGAGAAAAGACAAAACGGGAATAACTTAACTGAGTACAATGATACCCACTGTCTTTTTTACAAATTTAGATCTTCTTTAAAGCAACAAACCTATTTGTAAATGTCACTTTCACCTATCAAGGATGAATAGCACAAGAAAAACAGTGAAACTTGCAAGTATTCCTTATACGTGGTAGCTAATTTAACTGTTAACTGCTTTAGTATTTAAAACAAATGCTCAGTTATCATTTTCCCACCCTGAGGTCACTATAGACTACTTCATTTTTTATTTTTTCAACCTATCTTCAGCGACACTTAAACTACAGTAAATCATCTTCTTGTTTATCCTTTGCGGACTGATTTGGACTCAACCGACGCATTCACGTGTAGCTTGAGTCTTGCTATTGAATTACCTGAGTTCTCTGCCTTATATTCTTTTACTTGAATGTTCATGCTGGTGGATGGCCAAATTTATTTCTAGAACCTGTTTTCCATAGTAGAGTTTAGAAATAGTGAGGTACAGTGGGTAATGAACTAGAATCAAAGGTCGAGAGGACTTGTGCTTACTGTACCAACCTAGAGAGAATAAGTTACACTCTTAAGAATAAACCCCCAACTCCCAGTGGTTTAAAGCAACATTGACATTTACTATGTCAATGATAAAACGGCAGGACCAGAATTCAAACCCAGAGAGTTTTTTTCTTGTCATGTTACATGTTCCTCATGGGTTGGCCAGGACTCCACTCTGTGTCATCACTCTCCTCACCCCACAACCCAAACTGCCTGAGCAGGCACCACCGGGCACAATGCCAGTTGCCCCAGCAGCATGAAAAGAACATTCTTCAGGGTCAAACATTCATAATTAAATGCTTCACCTGGAAGTGACGGGTCACTTCTGCTTACACATTAGGCAGAACTAGGCAGAGGGGTCCAGGGAAGACAACTCTGATAAAGGCTCAGGAGGTAGAGAAGCAGAAAGACAGTACCCTTATTGGGTTGTCATGACAATTAAAGGCTTTAATGTTTGTAACGCATCTGGAAGAGTGCTTGGCACCTTGCTATATGCTACATAAGTATTTGCTGCTATTATTGCTGATTATTATTATTATTAAACTGAATAAATTCATCATTTTGGAGGCCATTATCAAGTCAGGCTTCTCCTTACTGAATTTCATTTGACTAAATGTTTCACGGTGGTTGTCTTCCTATTCTCCTTTAGCTACTAGTGAATGCCAATATCCCATTGAGCAAACCCTCACCTACCTTTAGAACAGACGCAGGGCAGCCCCCAGGATATCCCTCCAGCCTCACCTGTCTCAAGATGAGTCTCTGTAGTCCAGCTGGATCCAGAAAGGCAAACCCAGGGGAGCATGCCAAAGGGAAATGAACCCTAGTAACTTTTAGGTGTTGCATGCTGTGAAGATCCCAGTTCTAAATGTGCTTCCTACAAAAATATTTATGTTTCAAGCTGTAGCATGCAAACAGCAATCTGCATTTATTGGTTGCAGATGCCAATTTCTTCCAGCTCCAGTTCTCTTCTGTGTTATATAAACAAATCTCAACCATCTGGACCACAACAAGCCATTCTGAAGTATGTGCTCGCTCCTTGCAAAAAGCATCAAATCAAAATATAATCTCACAGAATTCTGCCTAACAGAAGATTGGAGTGAACAATTTTCACAAAGAAGTTTTTAAAATGTTCTTTAGGTGTCAGAATAGGATAAACAGTCAGAATATTTATTACTTTGATAAACAGAAACAAGCATAATAAGATCATATCCTATGGTGTTACCTATATTAACAGTCCAATTTAGTGGCTTCCAAATTAGTTCAGAAAGGAGAAGAGCTCAGAAAAATCATCTTAGACAGGTGGGAAGACAGAGAAGAGATGGGTGCAAGACTCATTCATGATAGTCAGAAAGCAAAAGCTTAAACTCCTACCCAGCTAAGGAAGTTAAAATGTATGCTTTATAATAACTGCAAGAAACAATCTAAACTATAGTCCATCAATATCAAGAAACAATGAACCAGAAGTAGACTGTGCCAAGAAAGAAAGGGCTCTGCCCTAACAAGTTCTATATGTTGCCAGCTACCCACCTGGACCTCTGCAATGAATACTAAGCATCATTTCCAATGCCTTATCCCCCTGGTATTAACTTCAGGCTGCTAAATGCATCTTCCCAAGGCCAAATATCTTAGAACATCACCATGGCCATCTTTGTCCACGGGCAAATGCAGGAGTGCTAGAAATGCTTCTTGTTCTTTTTCCCTCCACCTAAAAGTATCTCTTCACCAACTTAGCACAGTGCCTAAAATGTCCACCCTTTGGGAAAGATAATGATGATCAGACTTTGTGAGTTAGATTCATGAACTTTGAACATTGTGGAAAGAATTTCCTGAGAGATTGGCATACAAAACAAATGAGTTTTGTTAAGATACTGAAAAACAATGGAGGAAAAAGGAAGACTATATAGGTCTGGAACTTAAAGAGAAAGATGTTGCAGGGAAAATGAGGGGTCCCAAGGCTCCCCAAATACATTTTTCCAGTGTCCCATGATCATGCCTCTTTGCTATTGTTAACTCATTTGGTATCTGGTCATCTTGCTTTGTCATCCTTAACTCTATCTATATCTATATACATAGATAGATATAGATATAGTTAGTACATAGAATTGAATCAAAACTGAATCTAGATCAGATTATTTGATATCCCATAGACTTTCCTCAAACGGGGGCCATAAAATCACTCAAGGTAGAAGACTTTCTACCTGATTTAATAAGTCTAATTATGTAGACATTGGCCAATTATAAAATTCACCTCCTTGGCTATAAAAATGTAGTCTAAATAATTTGAAACTGGCTCCGTTGCACTACATCTTGTTGATTTCAACTCAATATTTTATCGAGGTCATTTTAAAACCAAATACTTTGGTCAAGCTGCAATGTACCAACTTTGTATACAAATTAAATGAGGGTATTCTGTAATCCATGATTCAATCACAGATCAGAGTATCAGAATAGATGAGGGAACTCTCCCCAAGCTTCTGTCTTCCTATATAACCAATCCTGGTTCAGTAGATCAGTCATGCTTGAGCAGCACTCCAGAATGGGAAAAGCTCCTCCCTAGGTCTTAGTGTTTCAATCTACCAGGTACCAGAAGTATTTAATTAGGAAAGAAGCAAAATCCTTTTTTGGCCTCTAAGGAAAATCCTTCTAATTGTTGATTAATTTAGATAAACAGATGATAGAATGAGAAAACACAGAATCTTATTTCATAGTTAATGTCAGGTAGATTTCAGGGGGGAAATTACTGGCTCTGAGTAAATTATAATCTGTGTTATAAACTGGTTATAATCCAAGAGCAAAATTCTCAGTTTCTTTCAAAGAGATCATGTGTCATTTTCTTACTCCAAATAGTCAAGGGATCACAACACTGGAGGTTCTAATCATCTAAGGCCTTGGACTTCAAGCTATTTTTAGCCTATCATTTTAATGTTCAACTCCAAAGTAATATCAATATAAAATTATCTTTATAATTCCTAATCCTCCAGGCTATCAGAATTGCTTACAAAACCAATAAAATCCAGGGTAAAAAAAAAAAAAAGACTTCCAGTAATCGTTTTCAGGCAAAGGAGTTTGGAGTTCAGCAATTGACAAAATCAGCCCAAGTTTGTGAAATGGCAATCATAAATCCTACTCTTACATCTCACACAGAGGCATATACTTTAGTTTAGGAAAAAAGGCCCTTCCCCTCAAAAAGATGTTGCCCATGTTTTATAATATACTATAATAGTGGGTGTTTGTAATTAGAAATCCACATCCACAGGGAAGGTTTGATCTATTCAGAAACCCCACTAAAAAGGTCAGAGAAATCTAAAATGAACTTTAAAAAGATCTCCAAGCAGAATATTTAACTCTGATTTCCAAGAATACTTACCTTGAATCAAGTTTATTTCTTAAAATGAGAAATTTCATTTTCTGGAAAATACTTGTACACAAGACAATCTCATTGCCCAATCATTTCAAATCAACAACTTTTCCTCAAATTCTTACCACACACTTAACAATTCCACCTTGTGTGGTGTCACTGAGCAAACCAAGACTCAGATGACCAGCCAACTTACCTTTCTAATAAAACCTGTAGGACTCAGCTCACAGCTATGTTTGGAACATTTGCCAAACTGCAGGAGGGGTAGGGGTACAAGAGAGCTTGTGCCATTTTGAGAAAGGCAAATCATGGTTTTGGCAGAATGGGAAAAAATAAAATTTTTAGACAACATCTGCTTCCTAGCCCAAGGGGTATCTCCTGCAATCGCTATTCCTAATACCACGTGCTCTGTTAGATAGGCCAGTGAGTCTCTGAGGATGAGATCTGATTCAACATCTACAACCTTGTCACAGTTAGTTGATAACAGAATAGGTTTTTCTCCTCCTGCTATGCATGCCAAGAATAGAGACAACCACATATTTTCCAAAACTTCAAAACATCAATCACAAATAAGCCATGGAAATATTTTGGGATAATGCCACATCTCTCCATGATTTTGGAGCAAAAAAGGCTCATTACCTTGCTCTCTTCTCCTTCAAACACTGACTGGTGAACGTTGCACGCAAACAATGAGTTGGGGAGGTCGTTGAAGTCAGTGATTGCTTGAAAGGCTTCCTCTGCAAAACACCGAGTTACAGCCCAGTCTCTGTCTATGCAGCAGAGCAAGAAAAGTCCTCCATCCTCTGGGATGTGCCCCTGCTGCCCCAGGCTCCTCATTCCAATGAAGTAAGATTCTCCCCTCATTCCTGAGGACACAAAGACAGACGTGTATTAGAGTAGACATTGATTCCTTCACACTTGGTTCTAAGGCCACGGTTCTGGAGTGTGCGGGACAGCACAGGGGAGTGTGATTAGAAGCAGGGACTATGAGAAGGGGGAAGACCCAAAATGTTCACATTACCCCCTTGATCTCAGAGTCACTATTTTCCATCCAGCTCTGCCTCCAGGCAACAATCCAGTCAGCTTTGTGGTCAAAAAAACCCCACTTAACCAAGGTATGAATTGGAGGCTGGGGGCTCTAGCTCAGCTGCCCAGCATTTGCTAGATATGGAACCTGGGAAAGTTAATGTGAGCCTTTGCTTCCTTGTGAAAATCAAACAGACTCGGGAAAGGCTTTGACAAGTTAGAGGATGGATTATATACCACTCCCACCACCAACACTACTAATAATGCCTGTCGTTTATCGAGTTCCAGGGACTGTTCCAAATGATCAACATGCATCAAATAACCTGTTAAATCTTCACAATAGTCTGTGAGATTGGTAACAGTGTTATCCCCATTTTACAGATGGAAAAACTGAAGAACAAAGCAAGGAAGTAACTTTTACTATGTCAATGATAAAATGGCAGGACCAGAATTCAAACCCAGAGAGTTTGGCACCAGAGCTCACTGACCTGGACCACAGAAATGAAATAGGACAAAATCAGTGCAAGTCTGTATTTAAGGAAGCACAATCTACTTCATCACCACCCAAATCCTGATTGTGGTAACTCTAATAGTTAATGGTTTATCCATAATGAAGACACACACACACACACCTGCCTTCTGCCTGGCATGATTACCCTAAGTAATTTGTGAATCCTGGATTTTGAAAATAAGTACTACCTTGGTTAATCCACAGTATATAAATACAGATTCCCTTTCCTCATTGCCCCCATCACAGAACTTTCTAGTATTCATCTTACCTAGCTGTATTCATTCTATTATTTCCTCACTCCAACATTTCAAAATTCTACCCAGCTGCAGCCAGCTGGAGAGTTTTATCATTTTTTGATACTGACACATTACAATAGATTTTATGTCTCCCCACACACTTTTGAGGACAGTATCTACATTTTTCTTTTGTATCTATTTTCATGCCTGTCATGCTCAGTAATTAGAAGCCCTGAAGGTGAAATAATTTGTCCACGGGTACACAAGTGAGACCAACAGACACCTCTAATGTGGCCGATGGGTCATCTTCAATAAGTTCCATTTCCCCAGTCCCAGCATTGCCGAGTACAGGACAGATCGGTGGGTGCCACAGAATATCTCTCTGCCCTCATGACATTTGTTAGACCCAAATTCTTATCCCCAGACAAGTAGGGGTTTCCATGTATATCTCTCTTGAACTCTGAATATATCATTCAGGTGATGAGGTTATGTTTTTCTGTTTCTATTTTTCCTAGAAACAAAGCCCAAGTGGGAACCTGATAAGCATCACTTGATGGCAATTTAAATAATGCATTTCATAAAAAATCTTGGGCCTGGTTGGGACAGGAGCCAAAAATTTAAAAATTTGAGGTAATAACTCTATTAAGCAGATCACTGTAATTGTGGTAAATAAAAATGTTACTCCATATAAAATATAATAGAATCATTCCCGTATTTTAAAGTTCTTAAAATTCTCATTAATACATTTGCTATATTTAAATCAACAAACTATTTATTTGATTTTATTTCTTAATTTTTTTAAAGATTTTATTTATTTATTTGACAGAGAAAGAGAGAGCACAAGCAGGGGGAGCAGCAGGCAGAGGGAGAAGCAGGCTCCCTGCCGAGCAGGGAACCTGATCCGGGGCTCGACCCCAGGACCCTGGGATCATGACCTGAGCCGAAACCAGCCGCTTAACCAACTGAGCCACCCAGGCGCCCCAACAAAGTATTTATTTTAAATAAAAATATAGTACAGCTTTCAAGCTTTGTTTTATTCTGTAATTAATCCAAAATATATGAATATTTGTAATTACAAATATTTCAATGCAATACTTGTATTTGTTTTCCTTCATATTCATATTTATACTGTTGCTTCAAATATCTACTGTAAGATGCATAATAACCATCATTTACTATTAGAGTACTAATTACTTTAATAGTAAGAATAATTACTAAGAGCATTAAAATGGTATTATTTTCATCAGTGGATTATAGGAAACCTCTCTTTTTTTAAGATTTTATTTATTTATTTGAGAGAGAAAGAATGAGACAGAGAGAGCGCACGAGGCGGAGGGGTCAGAGGGAGAAGCGGACCCCGCCGAGCAGGAAGCCCGACGCGGGACTCGATCCCGGGACTCCAGGACCACAACCCGAGCCGAAGGCAGCCACTTAACCGACTGCGCCACCCAGGCGCCCTCGAGGAAACCTCCTAATAACGAAGTCATAACCCTCCGACAGCATGAAGTATAGCTATTATGCGTCAACACTGATTTCATTTTTAATACTGCCCCTCTTATTTAAAAAAAATTAAATTAATCAAAACTGATCCCAAAATGTTCCTAAATGTTTTCCGAGAATGTTTCAATTACTCTTTTTCCGAAAGAAATAAAAATCCATTGCTGAACTAATTAATTACGTAGATGGAATACTAAGCCTTACTCAGGGCTCATTTTCATCTACTCAAATAGCCTTAACTTCTGTTCTAAGCTGTAACAACACGATTATCTTCAAGAGACTTTATTTTAAGCTCATTATTTGAGTAAAGATTTAAAAGGTGGATGCATTTTTGGCAAACAACCTACTCTACTTATATGGAGAAGTATTTTAGAAGTCAGAGCTTTGTACAAAGGAACCCTGATTTCTCTTTCCAGTCCCATTACTGAGTCAGCTCGTAATCTGGAGAAGTCAATTGATCGTTTGATGACTCAGTTTATCTTTATAAAAGGAGAACAAAAACATCTCTCTGCCTCCCTTCCTCTGCAGAGGAGGAAGAGGTGGGGCAATGAAAGAGAAATGGAAGATGATCAACATCAGCATTAACCACTACATAAAAGGGTAAGTAATATAAAATGCTGTAAAAACACGACATTATGATAATTTCAGAGCAAGACTACTATGCCTTGGTGTTACCACTAACCGTTGCAAACGCAAGCAAACAGAAAGAAAGGGAAGCTCTGAAGACCAAAAGAACTCCTAAAAAGTAATGTAAAGGTCCTATATAGCCCCAAAGAACTAGTTTATCTTTTTAAATTCATTTCAAAACTCTGAACTGTTGTAAAACAACTTTGAAGCAATAGTTGCCTTTACATATATGATTCTTACTTCTAAGTCTGAGGTTGGTCATCCAAAAGAGAAGAGCTGCCTTCAGCTCAAGAGGCACCTCTTCTGGGAAGGTTTCCCAACCTCCCCCTTGGCCCATGAACATGGCCTCCTTCCTCTGCCTGCCCTGAGCGCCCTGCGCAGCCTTCTCCCATGGATCATCCTGCACTGTGCTTACTGCTTTACTAGCCTAGGTGTTTCTTGAGAAGAGAGACTGACCTGTCTTCATCGGTGTACCTTCAGCCTGGTTCATATAGAAAGGCCTCAAAATGATGTCTGACAGAATTAATGAATTATGTGAAAAGGAGTCATGTTCAAAAAATAACAGACAAGCAAATGAGTTATAGTGGTCAACTTAAAATATATACATGAATGATATTTACTTCAAATGTATCCACTAATACTGAAAACAACCTACTTACTTTGATGTCAAGGTTAGATTTATAAAATGGAATTTTAAAAACGGAAGATAGCAAGAACCACTCAAAGGATTCCTCTAGCTAAAATGAAAAATCTGCAGTGTGTAATTAAAATAACATTTGTTTTTTTTAATTATACAAGTTCACCGAAGAAAAATACTGAAAAATTCAGAAAGGTATTTTAAAAAGAAAATAAAAGCAAACCATAATCCTACTCTCTAGAGAAAATTGTACTAATGGTTTGGTATATTTAGTTCTAGTGCTTTTTCACACATATAATTTCTGAAAAAAATTGGGATCCTGCTGTTTCATAACCCACTTCTTTCTCGAAACATTGATAAAATCAAGAGCAGTTCCCTGTACCATTATACATTCTTTGAAAACGCTAATTTTAATAGACACATAGTATCCCAGTATATGGATCTGTCATAATTTATTTAACCATTCTTCTGTTATTTGATATTTAGAAAGCATAAATTTCCATCATCATGTGCATCTGGTAAGGGAAAACCATTATTCACTATTAAAATATAAAGGGTCCCCTGGAAGAACCTCAAAACTTCTTCACATGCAGAGAAGACACATCTTTATGAGATTCTGGAAGGGGCCCCACAGGTACACTTAGGCTCCACTCCTTCTCAATGTTGAGTGCCTTCTGGACTGTGGTCTTCCCATCAGCAAAATGGAGAAAGAACGTGACTTTGTCTGTCTTATGGTCAAGTATGACCGTCAAATGAGATGAAGCACATGAATGTCTTTTGAAGCCTCCAAAATAATATGTGAATTAAAGCTATTTATTACTCCTTCTCGGCTCATCCAGAGCAAGGCAATAGCAGAAGAATCTGGCCCCATGGAGGTGGTTGCCATCCACTACCGGTAAGTGTGTGGACACGTGAATGTCCCTGAGGGTTAAGCCCATATCATTAAAATGAGAGAAGAATAGAGCTGCTGCTCCAATATTTGGTAGGAGTGTGGCTGGTGACTCCAGCAGTAGGGAATGATGACTGTAACACAAAAGGGAGCAATTAAAATAGAAAACAAACAATCCTGTCCCTCCCAAACACCACTAACAACACATAATGGTTATAATCCTACAAAGTTAGTAGCAATGAGAATATAAATGTTTGAATTTGACTCATTTTAATGAAGGAGGAAGCTTGAAGACAGGAAGATTTTTCAACTATTTCACTATTTTGCTATAATGTGAAAATGATTTTATCCAAGATCCTCAGATAACCTTATAGCACTTATTAATTAAACATTAAAAGACTTGAAGATGGTACAGCTCCTACTATGAAGACTAGTCACCTGAAACTTAAAGATGCCCATAGTATCAAAGAATTAGCAAATGAATAAATGTTTATTGCACAGATAAGGGAATAAATTCCCCCTCAATAAACAAGAATAATGTATTGCTGGGTTTCTACACAAGGATTTAAGCTTTCCAAAACCCCTACTTTTCATTCCCTGCAAACATTTATTTGGTACACTTAAACCCAGGAGATGGGACTTCATAGAGGCATCTGATTCTGTTGGATATCATTATTGTCACAGTGTTAACAATATGCATGAGATTCAGATTTCTGAATTCAGAATTCTAAAAAAATCCCACCTTTCTGGGAATAGGGTATAACTCATGCAAATAGGAAGCCATGTATTTGCTCATAGGATTTCTGGTCTAAAAAGTCTTGGGGTGCTGGCCTCCCTGCTCAGCGGGGAGCCTGCTTCTCCCTCGCCCTCTGCCCCTTCCCCTGCCTGTGCTCTCTCTCTCTCTCTAACAAATAAATAAAACCTTAAAAAAAAAAAAAGTCTTATATAAGTCTGGATATAAAAGGAGGGGTAATTACAAATAATCCCATGAGAACAGCAGAGAGCCATGGCAAACAAAACAAACAAAATAAATAAAAACAAAAACCAGACTGTAAACCTCCATGGAGATGCTCATATTTATACTAGCTTCACTATCAAGTAAAATCATCCCATTAATAGTGTGAGGTGTGTCCTATAAAAAGGCTAATACCACCTTGGAAGGCCTAGGGTGGTAGTAATCTCATCTTGAGTCCCCTCAACATGGAGAGAACATCACGGCCAATTCTGAGTACCACTCACTACAGAAAAATTAGAAGTCTTTCTAAGGACATTATTTAGGCTTACCCAGGGGCCAAAAGTCATGTCATCTGAAAAACAGGGGCATGGGAAGACACAGCCTAGGAAAGCAGAGGAAAGGAGTCTTGAGTGAAGTCATACTTGCCTTCAACTTCTGAAAGAGGAAATAGAATTTTTGTATATGGTGCTAAGAAAGAAGTCAAACCAAGGAGAAAGAATACAATTTAATGAAAGGTGCCATGGATCTTTCAACAATTCAGGTTGAAACAGAAAAGTCCTGCCTCATGTCTTAGTGAGCAACTTACATCGGTGACAGCCACTGAGTAAGCTCCACAGAGCAGGTGACAAACCTCCAGCGGAACGTCCCAGAGAGAATCCAAGGACTAGGGGGCATTTCTGTTATGGTCTCTTCTTACCTGGAGAGTTTTCTCTTTCCATGATTAGAAAAAAATACACAAAAGAGGTAACTATTTCTCTCTGGGTTTAACAATGCTCAAGAAAGGGCGATTTATAACCTTTAAACAAAAGCTTTCTCCAGTGTTGCAACCTTTAATTTGATACTCATATCTGCCTATAGTTTTCATTTTCCAGGTTACTCAAACCAGAAAGTAAGAATTTTTTAAACAGTAAATACTGATCCACAAAGGGGGGAAACTGAGCTAGACTTAAAAAAAAAACAACTTACACTGGGTTTATTTTTCCTTAGGCAAAAGAATGTTAAAGATTTAACTTGTCTGCTTTTTCAATGAAGAACAGGAATGTAAGACTTTTTGCAATAAGAGCAATAAACAGGAAAAAAAAAATACCTTAATTCCATGTTATGGCCAGCTAAGCAGGATAAATAAGGAAAGACGATAGCTGGAAATGATTAATGAATAATTCACTTTGACTTTAAGTTCAATTTTGACCGAAAAACAAGTCAAGGGATTGTGGGAGGTTTGTTGGTTTGGAGGAACTTAAATATGACAATGCCAAATTGACTTAGTAAGGATAACAACTAAGAATGCAATGTTGCATTAATAGAGAAGAAATGTCTACAGCTATTTTTTTTTAAGTTGAATATAAGGTTAAATGAATCCAGTTCAAACTTTCAAAGAATAGAAAACTCAAAGTTTTCCAATGTTTAAAATCCCTTTGGCTCTAAAATTTATCCTTTAACGATAGCTGGGACAAAGAAGAAAACTTTTATATGAACAATAATAATCATTTTAAATTAAATCATATCCTCAGCTATCATTTTTGGTCTAGCCTAATGGGTAGGTCTTTTTGATGCCCTTTTGGTATTTTAATATCTAGACCCTCTTAGGGATACACCAGGCCTTTTGATCATTTTTGTCCATCTTAAAGGGAGACTGAAATATAATATTAGTAACAACAAACCATCCGAGCCATCCTGACAGACAAAGGAGAGACATGATATTCTTAGGCTCTGCTCCACAGAAACCCATTAGAGCTCTTTCTGAAATATAATGGGACCTATTTAATTCGGTGGCAGAATTTTCACACCTGCTGAGTTGCGTGAACTTCATGCTATTCTTGATACCATTTGGGATCTGAAAGAATCAGGAACATGCAGTTTTCCACTCATGGTTTTCAAAGGAAATTACCCACATTCCTCAGTCATGGCTTCCTTTAGGACACCTTCTGGCACCACTGTTCTACCTTAAGCTCCCACAGGAAAATAATTCAATTAATTCAGTTTCCCAAAGAAGCAGCTTCTCAGGAATTTTGATGAAATTGGGGAGGAGGAGGAGTCGTTTCCATCATCTCCTTTTGTACTGGAATCTGTAGGAGTGGCGGGTCTACAAACTTGACTAGAATAATGTGCATGCAGGGTTTTAATGCCCAAGGTCTCCCAGGAATATGTGCAAATCCTGAATATTCTTCCAATGGGCAAAATTAAAAGGGAAAGAAGAATCTCAAATTTACTCAGGGTCAGATGGAACAAGCAGATAGGGCATTTGTATTCCACTCCCACAACACTAACTGACATCGTCAAGAAACCGCGTTTCAAATAGACTTGTTGCAAGAGAAGAGTCAAGTAGAGAAAACACCATCTTTTATGAAAGGTGGGAGGATTGAGGAGGTTGTTCTTCATGACGGGAAAATCTATTTCTAAAAGAATGACCTACAATGAACCCTAAATTTATTAAATAAAATAAGCAATAATTAGAACATACCATCCAAAAGAGAAGAGCTTTGGTCATTGTATTAGTCAAGGTCCCAGTAGGAAACAGATGGCATACTCAAACTGGATCATTTGAAAAGAGTTTAATAATGCAGCTGTTTGCAGAAGTGTGGGCAGGGGATAAGGAAACCACAAAAGATATTTCAAAACCCTGGGCTAGCACTATCCCTAGACCTCAGGAGGTGGGAAGAGTGGAGGGGGTTTTTCAGAATGGGGACACACCAGGGGCTACAAGCAGACGACCCCTGACAGACCTTTGGTTGAGGGGTATAGCCAATCCACAGTGGCACCACAAAGAGGGAACTAGAGGGATAAATATCCCCATCTTGCTCTCTTTCTGTGACCTGCTGGCACCTTCCATTGGCCAGACCCAATTGCAAACCAGAGGGCAAGGGAACTATAATGTGGAGTGTATGGCTCAGCCACTGGGAGCACAGTACACAACAGGAAGTGATGGAGAGAGAGGTTCCTGGGGTCAAGTGAAGAGATCAAGCACAGTCTTTATAATTGGATAGTAATCTAAACATTTCATAGAACTTGATTTAAGTATTTAAACCTGAGTCATTTGTAAATGGCAGCTCAAATCAGCCTGTATTAACATCGCCACAGATTCACCATTTCTTACTGTGTGTTTTTTTAAGAACAGGAAGAATGAAAGGGGAATGAGCAACCATGTGTGTGCACCATTGTGGACTAAGTATTCTTGAGCCCAGTGTGGAGGCACAAGACCATCCTTTCATTATTGCTATCAGAAGCAGTTTAAAGAAAGCCCCAAGCCTCTGGATGAGCCTAGCAATTATATGCAAAATAACTTTTCACAGGAGGGTAACACTTCAAAAGTGAGCAGCAAAGCAGGTGAAGGTTGCTATGGTAGCTAAAGTCAGATTTATCCTGTCATCTTTCACCTTCTGCTTTCAGAGCACTGGGGACAAACACAGTGAAAAGGATCTAGAGCAGAGAGGGAGAGATGGGGCACCCCACCTCTGAGAAAATCCAGCCAAGAAGGGTCAGAGTTGTTCAGACCTTCTAAGAAAGAAAGAAAAGGCCGACTGGAAGGCTGCTCAGAGGGGGAGGAGGAGGGATAGAGAGCTGCTCAGAACTCATTAGGAGGCCAAGGACGCAGGTAGCACTCTCTCTGATAAGATTAGCAGAGGATGATCCACTTGATTGTAAGCTCTTTTTAATGCAAGAGGGCAAAGAATCAGGAAGAGAGAGAGAAATAGCCTTATTTCAGAGCCCTGCATACAATACGCTTTTTTCCCTCAAATACAGCTAAACGACCATGTCACTTCCACATTAAAAATCTTCCGTAACTCCCTAAGACCTATCAAATTCAATAAAAACTGTTCTTCGGCCCAGCAAACCAGGACCCCCACAAGAAGATGACGGTCTTCCTGTCCAAATGGACCTACTCTCTCACTAGTGCCGAGAAGGAAAATTCTTCCTAGTCTCAGCCCCAAGTTCCCGCTCTCTCAGTAATGACAAAAACAGCATCAGGCAATTACTGACTGCTCCTTTTGTATGACATTGACAGATGGCTGGGTGGCCCTGACCAACTTCCTTGAGCTTTCCTCACTTCTCAGCTTTGCTCCTGCCAGCCCCCAGACCCTCCTAGCAACACGCCACTCATCCTGAAGTCATTTCTGGGGCCACTGCCTTCAGACCCCACTCTGAGCCGCACTGCACTGAGATGAGATCATCCCTGGCTGACCCCATTGTCGCATGTTTGTCCCACCTCTCAAGACACTTCGTTTTGCTGCTCCTTGTGCTTTTCTTAATCTCCGCCCCCCTGGTGTTGAGGGCAGGGGCTGTGGCTGGGTCTTCCCCACCTGGATAACACCAGTAGCTGCTAAACAGGACCCTATCCTTGGAAGGTCGCCTTTCTTGAATTGAACGGAGTTCAAGTTCTGAATGTGATTCTCAGCTTCCCAACATACTAACTGCCTGACCTTGGAAAGTTACTTAATTTCTCTGTGTTCAGTTTCCTTACCCATAAAGTAGCATTAAGAAGAAAACCAAGGGCCTGAACTGGCATCCCTTATGGCAAGGCCAAGTCACCAAACGCGGGCTTAATACGAAGCTAATTGTAGTTTCAACCTCCCCCCCAAATGAGGTCTTTTTTTTTTTTTAAGATTTTATTTATTTATTTATTTGAGAGAGAGAGAGCATGAGAGGGGGGAGGGTCAGAGGGAGAAGCAGACTCCCCGCTGAGCGGGGAGCCCGATGCGGGACTCGATCCCGGGACTCCAGGATCATGACCTGAGCCGAAGGCAGTCGCTTAACCAACTGAGCCACCCAGGCGCCCCCCAAATGAGGTCTTAACCAGTTAGTCAGGAATTTTCTGACCAGCACCAATGGTAACCTGTCACATGGGCCCTCTCCATTCTCCACCCCCTCCCGCCCCCCAAAGGAAGATATGACCATCCACTTGATAAGACCCTCTGGCCTTCCAGGAAGGGGAAGGTGATCTTGCCTGAAACAATCCTCTCTCCCCTGTGGCTGGTAACTCTCTTGTCCCACCCTCCATGTTGTACAACCCTTTGCAGCTCCCTCTACTTGTTGGATGGGATGCTGCCCAATTCATGAATCACTTAATAAAGCCAATTAGATCTTCAAATTTACTTAGGTGAATTTTTCTTCTTTAACAGTAGGGAACAGGACTGGTCTGAGGATTTCATAGCTAACACAAATAAAGCATTTAGAACAATGACTAGGACACACTGTGAGTGCTTAATAAATGTTAACAATTTTTAGTATTGGCCATCTTCGTCCTCAACAGAGCAATTCTGTAACTGTCTCTCACATGGGGACATCTTCTTCTCGTTCCTGGAGTCATTAGTCTTTTTACACAGCAAGGCACAGAGTATAGAGGAAAGTCAAGTGTGGGCTTTGGAGTTGGTCTGTCAGGTCTGAATCCTGGCACTGCTACTGTCTAGCTGTGTGACCTCAGACATATTACTGAGCAGTACGGAGACCATAAGGGCACCGACTTCATAGAGTTATTATATGGATTAGATACACCCTTCCTCCACTCCCAAATGCCCAAATTTTTGGTGAGCATTCCATTTTTTAGGTCTTTAGAAGAGTTTGTGCTTCTATGGTAAGAAATGCAAGAACTCAGAAGTCACACGAACCCAGATGCACATCCCAGCTCTCCACCCACTGCTGACTGGTGGTGGTGGCTGGGCTCTAGGGTCCAGGTCTGAATCCTCCTTCCACAGCCATTTGACTTGGTGATTTTAGGCAAGCTAGTTTCACTCACAAAGCCTCAGTTTCCAGAGTTATAAATCAGGACTATTGAGAGTTTCTTTTTTTTTTTCATTGTTTTAATTATAGAAAGTGCAGTCTGTAATCCCCATTCCCTATTTCCCCCATCCTCCCAACCACCTCTCCTCTGGTGACCATCAGTTTGTTCTCTATAATTAAGCGTCTGTTTCTTGGTTTGTCTCTCTCTCTTTGGGGCGGGGAGGAGGGGGGTTGCGGGGGAGGGGAAGAAGGCTTTTGAGAGGTTCAAGTGAGATCATCCCCTGGTGAAGAATTTAGGCCAGAGGCAGCAGCTATCACCACTCAGGAAACGCTAGCCTTTGCTAGGACCACTGGCTTGCACTAGTTAATCCGTATGGTTGCTTGCACCTTTAACTACTTCATGTTCTCAGATCATTGCTTACTTTCCAAGGAAGGCATATTTTGTGTTAGGCCCAGGGTCTCACACGACTTTAAGAGTAAGAATTAGGACTTTGCTGGAGTTTCTCAGCCTGTGTATTTAGCTTGCTAATACATGTTCCCTGCTTCAAACTTAAAAGTGTCACTTGCCATTCTCTTTCCCTTCGGCACCCTTCTCCAAATTAGCTAAAAAATGCCACCGATGCTCAACCAGGCTCCAGGGTGCTTCACAGAAAAGTCCTCCCCACTGCTAGAGGCCCCCCAACACCAGCCATGCATCTTCCACCCTGGGAGGGCTGCCCAGCGCCTCCCCTCCGCTTGCCTCTCTGCACATGCGTTGTTATTTACAACATTTGGCAAAGGGAACCCATTTATTGACATTGTTACATCTCCTCCCATATGTTGAGCATTCTTGCTTCTTCCTGTAATGGCTGGCACCCAGCAGAGCTCCTGATCCGCTGTGCTGGCAAGACTACTGGAATATAACACCCCAGCCTCCACCCACCCAGAGCTATCGCTATTCTCCCATTCATTCTGTCCCCCCCCCCCCCCCCCGGAACCTCTCTCTCCTAATAGATGTCCCAGAGCTTTGTTCACCTTTTGATTACTACTTTCTCAACTGAGTGACTTCCTGAGTCTCAGATTTCCATTGTCTCCTGCTGTGTTAAATCCAGGTTGTGCGTTCCCACCCTCTCTTTCCTTATCATTCATTGCTGAAACATTTACCAGTTCACTCTTGATCTGAAAGTAAGTCATAACCCTGATGGCTTCGGTTCACTTTTAAAATCCTTCCCTTTTTATATTTTTTGGCTGAAAATGTTCGTTCCTTCCCCCCTCTCCCTCTTTCAAATTTACAAGCACAGTATCTATTAGGTTCCTACAGGAGCAAACGCTGACTGGACTTCTGTGCTGCACCCTGGAGCATATCTTCTTTCTAAGTGCAGCTGCCTGCCCTCAGCCTGTTCAACCAAGGGCCCCAACTGGAGAAGCCAACGCAGGCTGGTCTGTGTCCTCCACATTGTCAGAAACTCACAAGTCAGGAGGATCCAAAATTAGTTCCCCACTTCTGGTGCCATGTGTTGTTTACAAGACAGAGCTGACCCAGATTCTAGCTTAGGAAAAAAACAAACCAAAACCTTCATTAACGTCCTTTCTGGCCTGCTGCAAGTGGGACCATTTATTTCGAGGGGCCAATTCACCCCATCTCTCACTCCCCCCGCCACAGATCAGGGGCCGGGCTCATGGAGGATAGAGGATAGAACCCGTGTTGGCAGTAAGGTTTCTAGGGGAGGGGCGCCTGGGTGGCTCAGTCGTTGAGCATCTGCCTTCGGCTCAGGTCATGATCCCAGAGTCCTGGGATTGAGTCCTGCATCGGGCTCCCTGCTCGGTGGGGAGCCTGCTTCTCCCTCTCCCACTCCCCCTGCTTGTGTTCCCTCTCTCACTGTGTCTCTGTCAAATAAATAAAATCTTTAAAAAAAAAAAAGGTTTCTGGGGGAGACCAACAGATGGTTTAGGGAGAGACACTGAGTCAGTGGAAGACACAGGTAGTGGATTAATCACTTTATATACCTTCTAAGAACTGGTGGCCACCTTTGCTCTACATTGTAAGGCCTCTACGTGGCCTGACGCCAAAGGCCATGCTTGAAATGAAGTGGGAACTAATTGGAATTCAAATAAAAACTTAAAAGTACAAAAAGAAAAACAAGAAATGAAGTGGAGGAGATTGTAAATCATCTCCCTACTTCTCCAAAAGAGCAGATGGAAACCCTTGTACCTTTAATGAGCAGAAATCATCATGGCAGACACCATGATAGTCAAATGACAGCTTCACCACTGTAGCCTGCAGACTCCTGGCCAGTACAACTAGAACAGTCTGAGGGGCGTGCCAAGCATTCCAGCACGGCATTGGAAGCTCTCTACATTAGGGGAGAACACTAGGGTCCCTTCAACTTCCTGCTCTTCTAGCCAACCCCAGCATCATTTCACATGTTTAACTGGAAAACAGCCAACAAAATTGAAGCTTCTCATTAAGATGTCAAAGTTTCTTATTAAGATGGTCAAAGACCCCACCGGATCCCTAAAGCCTAACTCAGTACAGGGGGAGTAGGAAAGATGAGTGACATTATTTTAGGCTAGTGTAGCTTTTTGAGAAACCATTGCTGTTTGTCTCTTTTTATAGCTACCTAGTAGTTCTGCCTTTTGGGTGACAGTGTCGGTCACAGAGCAGATGCCCAAAAATATTTGTTTCACCAACCCAGACAATTCTTCATTTTCCTTCTCTCCACCAGTTCCTGTACTTTCTCATCTCCTCCATTTCTTAACACTTCTTAAAACTGGATTTTCTCTTCTTCCAAACAGAACCTTGGTAGTCTTTTCACTTATAATGTACAATTACCTCAAATGCTAGACATAAAACACTAAAAATGTACTCAGTGGGGGATGCCTGGGTGGCTCAGTCGGTTAAGGGATGGACTGTTGATTTCGGCTCAGGTCATGATCTCAGGGGCATGGGATTGGGGCGTGGAGGGCTCCGTGCTGGGTGTGGAGCCTGCTTGAGATTCTCTCTCCCCCTCTCTCTCTGCCCCTCCCCCACGGCTTGTGCACACATGTGTGCGCTCTCTCTCTCCCTCAAAATAAAATAAAAATAAAAGTAAAATAAACATGTACTCAGTGTATAGGTATTTAAAAAAGGACATGGGAAGTGCATCACATGAGGGGGGAAAAAAAAAAACAAGTGTAATGACCACTTAAAGATGGCTTGGCTTTGACATGGACATGGGGGAGAATGAAGTCTGTCTGCAACTTGCTCAGCTCAGTCTTTGTTCCCCTCCCTCCTGGTGCTGTGACCCTCCACACCATCAGGCACAGATACCCTTCAGAGGACTCCTCCAGTCTCTTAAAACCTGGGTAGCGTGATTAGTATAGGCCACTTGTTCTTTCATATATTTTATGGAGAGATGTCAGGACTCCGTCTCTGAGAAAGAAGGAAGTGGGTGAGCCATGTTGGTATCTAGAAGGACTGATCGGGTAAAGAGGCCAGCAGGGAAGAGGAAAAAGGCCCACAGCCAGAGGAGCTTGGTGTGTTTGGGGAACAGCTGGGAGGCTTCTGTAGCTGAAGTATGGTGAGGAAGGGAGGGTGGTAGGAAATGCATCCAGAGGGAAAGCAGGAGGCCAGGACACGTGCTCCTCTTAGCAGTACAAGGCCTTGGAGAGGACTTGGCTTTTTACTCCAAGGATTTTGAATAAAGGAGTTCATGAACTGACTTATGTTTTAAAATAATTTCTCTGGCCGCTCTTTGGAGAGTAGACCAAGACAGCAAGGACAGGGGAGGACCAGTTAGGAATCTACTGCTAGGAATTCAGGCAGGAGATAATGGTGGTAGGCACCAGAGCAGTAGCAATTGAAATAGCGACAGGCAATAGGATTCCAGATAGTTTTAATGCACTAGCAGCATTTGCTGATGGACTGGATATGGAACAGGGGAAGATTCTAGGATGATGCCACAGTGTTGACCTGAATACCTAGAAGCACCTAGAAGCTGCCATTTACAAAGATGGAGAAGGCTATGGAAGTTCATATTGGGACATTTAAGGACAGGATTCCTACCATTCATCTCAGTATGAGCAGTCAGTGCTGAGTCTAGAGTTTAACGGGGAGGGGGATAACACAGATGATACGTAAAGCCATGGGACTGGACAAGGGAGTTCAGACAGAGTGGAAGTCCAAGGACTGAGTGCTGGAATATACCAGCATCTTACAGGAATCACAATGGTAGCATCTCCTGGGTGTGTTGTAACAATTTGATGAGATAATACATGTAAAGCACTTAAAATACTGCTGAGGACCTCCTTCAACAATCAACAATCATGCATACACACTTTTCCCCACCGGCCAGCCCCTACCTCTACTAGAGCACCAATCCCAAGTCCCTTGGCCCTGAGCCTGGCAGAATTCCTCTTCATGTTGCATAGTAAAGAGGGGGGGTGGGTAAAAAGGAAATCTTGTTGTCCCCATGAAGGCTACAGAGGAAAAAAACTCTCTTGCTTGGATTCCAACACGGAATTCTGAACATTTTCCTGCAGCAACATTGACAGTTTCTAAGATCTCTCAAGCCAAAAATCTGGTACTTTATATCAAGTACATCATGCATGTAATAGCCTTTTGGGCTAGCCAGACCGGGGGACCTGGTCATAATTTCTGAGATTTCTTCGAGAAAATACTTTTCAAGTTCCAAACAACCCAACAGAAACCTATATTTTAAAAGGTGGCAGATGCCTCCTAACATAAAAGCACCACATAAATTCTAAAAGTGGATATATGGGCACCTTCTTTCAACAGCAACATTCTGTAACCTATAGTTATATTTTAGATACCCAACAGCAACTAACAAAGTCCAGAGATAGTCCCTTTGTAGCTCCTGTCTTAGTTTATCTTCAACTCTCCTCACTCCATCCCCAGTACTCACCCAGGCAACAAATAGGCCACTGAAAATTTTTAACTCCCAAGATAAATTCTCTGTCATGCTGTATTTCTCCATCACAGTCCTAATCTTGCTGTACTGTAACTGTTTAATTGCCTTCTTTCCAATGAAGTCTGCAAATGCTGGGCTGTATCTATAATACCTAGTTGGGAACCACTAGAATTTCTGGAATGAATGGGGAAATCAAAACTTAACCTTGGTGTTAGCCCACTCCAAGACACATAAGCCTCCTTGAAAGAAGAAGGAATCCAGAGAATTCTTCCAAATGAATTAAGCCAATCAATCTGAGAAGGAAGGTATGGGAGGAGCATTCTTCTGTAGTAGTAAGATAGGTGTTTTTATTTCCAGAGTAGAACTACTAGGTGTGGCTTTTAGCAGCCCACAGAGAAGTAAAGTATTCACAGCACTAGCATCGGGGCTGCCTGAGTATCAAGCTTCAAGTCTGTAGTTTTTGCTTAAATGACAATGTGATTTCCCCAGGCTTCACAGGTCTGAACAATTAGGAGTCATGCTTTAGACAATTTGACTAGTTATATGCATGCATGCCTTTCTGTTGCTATAAACCATATTTAAATGTACATATACATTTATGTCTTCTCCCATTAATTTGGACTCCTAAAATATATCCATGCTTTCTTCTCCTTTCTTCTGCTATATGCAGTGTCTTATGGTACAGTTTGATTCACCAAGATCAATTATGACCCTACTCTATAGCTTCTCAATAGCAAGGATTATGTTACACACACACACACACACACACACACACATACACAGTCTTATATCTCAATACCCAGCATACAATAGGCACTCAATCAATGTCTTGTGTACTGAATTAACTGGCTGTTTTTTTCTTCTCTTTATTCTTTTTTTTTAAAGATTTTATTTATTCATTTGACAGAGAGAGCGCGCGTGCCACTCATGAGCGAGAGAGAGAGAGAGAGAGAAAGAGAGAGAGAGAGAGAATAAGAAGGGGAAGCAGCAGGCAGAGGGAGGGAGAAGCAGGCTCCTGCTGAGCAGGGAGCCCGATGTGGGGCTCGATCCCAGGACCCTGGAATCATGACCTGAGCCAAAGACAGACACGCAACCAACTGAGCTCCCCAAGCACCCCTCTCTTTATTCTTTTTAACGAGAAACTATAATTTATAAGTCACCAATAAAATCTCAGAATTCTAATGGTCTGGACTTGTCCATGTCACCGCCAGGAACCTAAAGTCATCACAAGAGAATATCATGCCCATCAGTGACAGTGCCTGTGCAGCACAGGCTCAGCCAGTGTATGGCCTGAGTAGTATTTTTACAGATGAAACCACATGTTGTTATCTAAAACTAACGTGGGATTTTTTTTTTCACCTGATAACTGTCAGATCAATCACTGAAATATTTTTACAGTAGATAATGAAAGACTGCTGGTTACATTCAGGTCTGAATAATTTATTTAAGATATCCATGGGGAGTAAACCATTTTCTTCTGTAATTCCATCTTTATGAGCACAGTTTACATAACTCCTCATGAAAAGAATGAGAGCGAATTTATAAAACGGAGAAACTATTTTAACTTTTGGCTATTACATATAACCTCGTATATGCCCCCTTCAAGATTATGTATTGAGAACCTACTGTGTGCAAAGACCTCTTAGATGATTTGGAGTTGGAGAGAAAGACCCACTGCTGAGCAGGTGGTAAAGGAGAGGCACCATGATTCCAGAAGGACACCCAGACCCAGGATGGAAGGAACGATGAGGAGGAGGTGAGTATAGGAGAGGAATAGGCAGTGCTCTGGGGATTCAAAGGAGGCAGGGATCCAGGTGGAGAGGAGAATCCAAAAAAGAAGCAGGCAGTATTGGGGAAGAGAGAGTGAGGAAGCAGCAGAAATTTAGGGAAAGGGCAGGGGAAGGAGAGTGGGAAGAGGTGAAGAACACTCTAGGCTGAAGGAAAATCTTGAGCAAATGCATGGAAGAGGGAGAGCTCCGGGAATATTCAGAAAATTACAGGAGTTTAGACTCAGGCATGAGAGAGAAGTGGGAGTGAGGCCATCTTGTCATGTACATTTCAGACATAAAACCTGCATCTTGCTGACTGGTAAAAGCCAGGGCTGGGGAATGTTGCTGAAGCAGCAGAGTGCTCCATTAGATACTCAGTTTATTAACACAATTCCCAAGAACTCAGGTAAGGGTGAGAGGGGTATATGGTTGGAAGTGGCCCTAAGCAGCTATCAGTTGGATTCTGCAAGAAGTGTTTGAGACTAAATTGTGGTCCCTCTTCTCCAAATTCATATGTTAAGCCCTAGACCCCACTTTCACTGTATTTGGAGATGGGGCCTTTAGGAGGTGATTAAGGTTAAACGAAGTCAGAAGGGTGGGGCCCTAATCTGATAGGATTCCTGGCTTTATGAGAAGAGGAAGAGCTCACATACCAACCCCCCCCCCCCCCCCCCCCCCCCCCCCCCCCCGCACAGAAGGGATCATAAGAGAACACAAGAAGGCAGCTGTCTGCATGTCAAGAAGAGGGTCTGCATCAGGCACCCAACTGACACCTTGGCCTTAGACTTCTCAGCCTCCAGGCATGCTGAGAAATAAACTTCTTTGTTTAAGGCGCTCAGACTATGGTATTTTGTTACGGCAGCCCACTCAGACTAATACAAATTTGGGGACTAAGAAGTGGGGTGCTGCTATAACAAATAACTAAAAACTATGAAAGCGGTTTTGGAACTGGGCACTGAGCGAAGGCTGGAAGAGTTTTGAGGTGCATGCTAGGAAAGGCGTGATTGCCAAGAAGGGACGCTTGGTAGAAATGTGGAGGTTAAAGGCGATTTTGGTGATAGCTCAGAAAAAGAAGACAGTTAGAAAGAAAGCTTCCACCTTTATGGAGAATATATAAAGAATCGTGAATGGAATAAACATGCTTTATCCTTCAAGAAAAGGGAAGAAAGAACCCCAAGATGATTTAGAGATCATAGGGCTCCCACTCCCACCTCTGGCCCAAGTAGGAAGAGCTGCTTCCTACTTGGCTTCAGAGGGCTTGGCCTGGGCATGGAACCACATGGGGGAGGCCCTCTCGGACAGGTGAGGGCGTGGCACGCCATGGGCAAAGGGACAGGGCCATCCCACAGAGTCATGGGAGTGGCTCTGCCAGCCCAGTGGGCCTGTAGGGCAGAACCAAAGAGGATCATTCTTGAGCCTCAAGATCTCATGGAGTTTGCCTTGTTAGGTTTTAGACTTGCTTGGGACCCATCACCTCTTTCTTTCTTCTGGTGTCTCCCTTTTGAGATGGGAATGTTTAACCTATGCCTGTCCCACCATTGTATTCTGGAAACACACAACGTGTCTGATTTCACAGGTTTGCAGCTGGTGAGGAATTCTGCCTCAGGATGATTTGAGTTCCAGTCTCACCCATAACTGATTTGGATGGGACTTCGGATTTTAGACTTCAGAGTTGATGCTGGAATGGGTTAAGCCTTTGGGGGTACTGGGGTGGAGTGAATGTATTTTGCATGTGAGGGGAACACGAATTTTGGGGACCACGAGCAGAATGCCATGGACCGAATTGTGTTCCGCCCCCCCGTTCATATATTGAAGCCTAACCCCCAATATGTGACTATATTTGTAGAAGCTCTTTAGAAGAAAATTAAAGTTAATTGAGGTCATAAGGATGAGGCCCTAATCTGATAGGACTGGTAACTTTATAAGAAGAGGAAGAGAAAGATTTCTCTCTTTCTCTCTCTTTCTCTCCACAAAGCCACAAAGAAGAGGTCATGGGAGGATACAGTGAGAAGGCAGCTGTCTGCACGCCAGGAAGAGAGCTCTCACCAAGAACAGAACCAGCCAGCACCTTAATCTTGGACTTCTCAGCCTCCAAAACTGTGAGAAATAAATTTCTATTGTTTAAGCCACTCAGTCTATGGTATTTTGCTTTGGCAGCCTGAGCTGACAAATACAGGAAGCGATGGTAGGTTTGAAAAGTAAGAAATGGGTGGAGATGGATAAGGTGGGAAATCAGTTTCCTGATTTTTTTTAAAATCTGAAACCTGAAACCTTTTTTTTAAAAAAAAACCTCACAGAAGCAAAGGGAATGGGTTTCAAGAAGGGAAGAATGGTCAATGGCATTCATGCTACGTACAAGGGGAAGCTAAAGACTAAAAAGTAACCTTGGTTTCCAGATTACGGATTCCATGATCTTTAAAAGGTCAGCTACAAAAAAGAGGAACAAAAGATAAATTGTACAAGATAAAGGAATAGCTGGGAAAGGAAAACAGGCAGTAAAAGGTATAGAATTTTCTTTCCAGATACGATATGCCAAAGTCCCACTGTATCCTTAGGAGAAAGTCAAGGCTTGTTTTTCTCTAGGTGAACGTATCTGTTTTATGGTATGAATGCCTTTTTTTTTTTTTTTTTTTTTTTTGTAAAGCAGTTCTTTCAGGCACTGGTGGGGATTTCCAAGGATTTGTTTAGGTGCTTTGTTCAATTGCTGACAAATACCAGATTAAAATGACTTTCCTGGGTGCCTGGGTGGCCCAGGCGTTAAGCGACTGCCTTCAGCTCAGGTCATGATCCCAGCGTCCTGGGATTGAGCCCCACATCAGGCTCCCTGCTCCACAGGAAGCCTGCTTCTCCCTCTGCCACTCCCCCTGCTTGTGTTCCCTCTCTTGCTGTGTCTCTCTCTGTCAAATAAATAAATAAAATCTTTAAAAAAAAATGACTTTCCTGTTTCTCTGCATAAGGATCTCCCAGAAACTTTGGAAATGTATCCTCTTGGTCCAGGTAAATACCAGAAAATCCTTTATTTCATTGAAGTTGATGTTAAAGCAATTTTCAAAAAAATCCCCAGAAAGCCCTGACATGCATCGTTGTTCAGGGTTGAGTAACATCAAAACCTGCCTAAGAATACTGTGCCCATTCTTGACTTGAGCATTTCCTCCTTGGCCTTGGCATCATTAACCCCCAACCAGTTTAGATCGAAAAAGTTCTTTTTTTCAGCTCTGCTCCACATTCCAACAGGAAGAGGCCCCACCTGACCATGGAAAGAACACAGTTTAGGCCCACATTTCACCCTCAGCAGCTAGCACATGTCCTAGAGGGAGGTCAGTAACCACCTGGTAGTAACTGGTCACCTGGAAATCAGGTTGGGTGTGAGGTCATTCTGCACATGACTGAGGACCCTTTTCTTAGGAGTCTATGGCTATTAGTTAAGGAGAAACCCTGTAATAGTTGCATGTTACCTTCTACTAATTCTACAGGAGCAAGCATGGACAGGATCATAGCAGCATCTCTTGGCCATTTTTCAAAACAAACAAACAAAACTCATTTGAGCATACTTCTGGTAGTTTAAAAGTCATTTTCTGCCCAGGCTAACTCCTTGACAGTAAATATCAGTGGCTTATTTTTAACTGCCAGCAGGCAGTGAATTGTTAAGTCCATGGAGTTTGGGTGGGGGTGCTTTTTTTTTTAAAGAAGATGAGAGAAGGTTGCTATTCCGGAATACCTTATTTCTCCAGGTCAATCTACTTGAAGGGAAATTAAGGATGATTTTCAAGGCTTCACTTCTCTTCAAACAGGCAAAACAACTGGAATTCAGTCTTTATTTATTTCAACTTAATATTTAGTTTGCTATAATCACTTATCTCCCTCCACTCTGGTTAGTTTCTGAATTATGCAAAAAGAGTTGTTGAAATGCTATACTCTCCAGTGTCTGAGGATGACTGCTATTTCTGCTTTGGTGCAGAGCAGGATGGCTCTTTGATTCCATGAGCCAACACTGGGGGGGTCGAGTTATGTTTATTCATTCAACAAACAAATGTTGAGGGTCTACCAGACTCCTGATGAGCAAAACAAAGCAAAATGAACAACCAAGATCTGTGCTGTCAAAGCTTTCAGAGCCAAGTGATGTCATCAGTCACCAAAAGGGGTCTTCTTTCTCTTTTACCTTTCCAGTGTTAGTCTAACAGGTGTGCTGCTCATGGACTCCTTTTTAAAATTTGAAACGAAAGAAAAAATATGCAGATGAGCAAGGTGACACCATGAAGGAGTCAGGACTAGATAATGAGGAAGCACTGGTGGGTGATGCTGAAAATACTACTGTTTTTCATTTGTCATCCCCAAACCTATCTGATCCTCCATACAGCCTTATGAGATCACAGGGCACATATTACAATGCTCATTTTACAGAGTAGAAAATGAGTGGTTAAATGACTTGCCCAATGTCTCACAGCTAGAATAGCAGAATCGGGACTAGAATGAAGATCTCCTGAACCTTAATATAATGAGAAAAAAAATTAAAAAAAATATATCTATATATACATATATATAGTTCATGCACGGCCATGTACATGGCATGCAACTAAAATAAATGATCCATAAAGCTTATGAAAGATTTCTTTTGATGATCAGGTAGAAAACAACACAGTGAATACTAGTAGTAACATAATTACAATGCTATCAACAGTCACCTAATCAATCCAAAACTTTCCAATAATATTTCATGAGGGCTTCTAATATGCAAGGCACTCACGCATAGTAGACACAATGGTGAGTCATCAAACACAGAAGCAACCCTCATAGGTTGTAAGGTTCCTGGAGGCAGCCAGGTCCTTTGGCTTGAGCTCCCTACCCTACCTTGGTTCTGCACTCAGTACATCTGTATTGAGCGATGGGTGCAGGCCTCTGTGCCACTGAAGTCATGAAAGTAGTAAACAGGAAGAAAGCAAATGAAAGCCTTGGCTACAGTTAGTGCTCAGTAGCGTCTCTCCTTCCAGAGAGTCCTCCTTTCTCCCCTCTACAACTCTAGAACTTAATGTTGCAAGAACTCTACGGATTCCTAATAGCTTACTTACTAGCATAAAAAGTAAAAAATGGAGATGCAGGGGCAAAAATTCTGATCCTTTTCAGGATAAAATTACTGGTGAGCTCTTTAAGGCTCAATTCATAAAAACAGTAAAATTGAGTCCATGACATTTTGTGTAATTTTGTATAAAAGCGAGTGTCAAATAGTGTTAAAACCACAGCTGCTGGAGCACTACTGCTTGGCTTTGAATCCCAGCTGAGCCACTGATCAGCTGTGTGACTTTGGGGACGTTAGTTAACTTCCTTAGGCCTCAATGTCTTCGTCGGTCCAAAACGGATAGAGATACTGTAATGATCAAAGTCATGTTACAGGTAAAAGTCTTAACACCTTGCACATAATAAAAGCTAGACAGGTATTACCTAGTAATATAAATATTATCTACTGAAAAGAGATGCAAGGCATAAAAATAAGGTAAAGTTAATGATTCTTACAAAATCAGTGCTATCCTTTTCTCCCCAAGGTCAGTTGAGGACTTGGCTGGGATTTAGGATCCATCCATCTTGCCATCTTTACAATGAAAGTACCCTTGCAGAAGGCAGTGCAGTTAAAAATAACGTTGAAGAAAGGAATGGCCACAGCTCCTACCATTTAATGGCTAACTCTAAACACATGGAAATATTTGCTGAGCTTTTCGTTCAAGCTCTTCCCAATGACGTCCTGGAAAGCTACTGAATACCTTTATCATTAGAGATGACCAAAGTAAGAATTTCCATAGCCCCTGCCTAAGAAGAGCCCTGCATTTCAAGATGAGCATTAGAAAAAATAATAACAGATGGCCATTCTCATTAATGAAATGCAAGTTTTAAGGACGCTATAATAATCTGTTCAAAGACGAGAATATATAAAGGATGAAAGAGTTGGCAGGAACTTTGGTTGTGAATTTGTCCAACCCCTTAATGGAATAAACTAGAAATCCGAGGCCAAAGTGGTAAGGGAAGGCCCCATCTCTCGTAGGGATATCACAGCCCACCCAGGACAAAAGCCCAGCTCTTCTGATTTCCCTGCTCTGCACCTCGCAATGTTCTCTCTGTACCATGCAGGCTGTCGGGATAGTCACAGATGGTGGTAATAGTAGTCACATATACTGATTGGGCACTTCAAGGTGTTTGACGCTTTTCTACACATTTTACTAAAATAGGGAAATCTTATTAAAATTTTACATAAGAGAAGGCCAATAAATTGAATACAGAAACAAACAAAAAAAATGCCCTCTCTTTTAAAGGCTCTCCAAAGCTCCCCAAGGTTGGCATTGCTCTCATGCCAGATTTATTTCCCAGCTTTCCAGACCTCAGCCCACAAGCCATGCTGCTTGCCCACGTGCTATAAAACCGACCTCTCCTCTCTTGGCATCACAACTCGCTGGCCTCTGTTCCAGGGCTCCAAAATTCTTACCGGGGATTCACTGGAAGCAATATTAAAGAGCTAAGGATAAACACGCTGTCACATATTCTCTCCTCTCTGAGTGTCTGCGTTTAACAGGGCTTTCCTTTTCTTTACCCAAAAAAGCAACGAATGTAGTAATTTTGGACAGAATGAAAGACCTTTCAAACCTTTTGAATCAAGCCTTTTAAATCTCAATACACTGTCATTATCCTCCCTGCTTAGGTGGGGCTGGTACTACTTCTTAGCTGGCATTCACAAATTTTCATGGTGGTGCTGAGAAAGTGATTATAAACCGCGGGTGATGGGCACACACCACTGTCAGTTATTGGAGTCAGGACAAAGAGTAACAAAGAATATAAAGGCGCATTGATTGATAGGGCTGGTCAGTGGAGAACCACAGCAAGGGAGAATTTCTTCTAGGGTCAGACTTTAACCTTCCCAGATGCGGTTGACAGGTTGAAAGGAAATGTCAATGCCTCACCCCTAAAGGCCAGACCCCTGGTGGGTGGAGGAGCATTGTTTTGGAAGTTTTCACCATGGAGTACAGAGGAATTCAGTTTGCTCAGATCTGAAAAATGTACAGACCGCTTTTTTTAGGAACAGAAATGTATACTGCCTCTGTCCCAATTTTGACTTAAACCATTCTTATTGTGACAATACTTAAATATGTCCAAACAGAAAATAAGTTCTTAGGTTTCAATTCCTCTGAAACCATCACACTCCAACTAAATAGTCTAACCAAATACAAAGGAAATTTTTTTTATTTTCTTTTTTTTAAAGATTTTATTTATTTGACAGAGAGAGAGAGACAGCGAGAGAGGGAACACAAGCAGGGGGAGTGGGAGAGGGAGAAGCAGGCTCCCCACTGAGCAGGGAGCCCGACGCGGGGCTCAATCCCAGGACCCTGGGATCATGACCTGAGCCCAAGGCAGACGCTTAACAAGGAAAAATTTTTTTTAATCCAATTTAGAGCTGCCATCTTGCGTCCCCGCGTGTGTGCACCTAATCTCAGCTGGTCCTCCTGAGACCCCCTGAGCGCCAACCCTGTTCCCCCGCACGGTCCCATTTCCGCTCCAACAAGATGAAAGAAACTATCATGAACCAGGAGAAACTCGCCAAACTGCAAGCACAAGTGCGCATTGGCGGGAAAGGAACTGCTCGCCAAAAGAAGGAGGTGGTTCATAGAACGGCTACAGCAGATGATAAAAAACTTCAGTTCTCCTTAGAGAAGTTAGGGGTAAACAATATCTCTGGTATTGAAGAAGTGAATATGTTCACAAACCAAGGAACAGTGATCCATTTTAACAACCCCAAAGTTCAGGCATCACTGGCAGCGAACACTTTCACCATTACAGGCCATGCTGAAGACAAAGCAGCTGACAGAAATGCTACCCAGTATCTTAAACCAACTTGGTGCAGACAGTCTGACTAGTTTAAGAAGACTGGCTGAAGCTCTGCCCAGTCTGTGGACGGAAAAGCACCACTTGCTACCGGAGAGGAGGATGATGATTAAGTTCCAGATCTTGTGGAGAACTTTGATGAAGCTTCCAAGAATGAAGCAAACTGAATTGAGTCAAACTTCTGAAGAACATAAAACTTGAAGAAGTTACTGGGAGCTGCTATTTTATATTATGACTGCTTTTTAAAATTTTGTTCATGGATCTGATAAAATCTAGATCTCTAATATTTTTAAGCCCAAGCCCCTTGGACACTGTAGCTCTTTTCAGTTTTTGCTTATACACAATTCATTCTTTGCAGCTAATTAAGCTGAAGAAGCCTGGGAATAAAGTTTGAAACAAGGTTAATAAAAAAAACAAATAAATAAAAATAAAAATCCTATTTAAATGAACAACACTGATGTGATATTCAGGTGATGCTGTTTTGCTAAAATAACCCTCCACTCTCACTGTGACTCATACTAAGAACGGCAACATGGATGTTCTGGAGTTCTGAATGCTCCCACCGCCCACCTTGAAGTAGGCCTCTCTTCCCTCATGTTGCAGGCCATTCCCCGCAAAACTAACTAGTGCTCCACACCATCACGTGCCTTCACGTGTGGCAAATGACAGAAGCCCACGTCCATTCCTATAAGCCCACAGCAACAAAAGTAGTATGGGCACCAATGTGACTGGACACAAAAACATAAATTCAGGCACCAAAATCACATGGCACTATTATTCATTAATAGATGGTCATCTGGATGACCCAGAATAGGCTAATATCCTTTTGGATTATCAGTGAAGTAAAAAAAGCCCGCAAAGTTTAAATGTCCCCACGCATCAGTCCTATGCCCCTCGCCCAGGAACGCCTCCACAAGCCTCACTGTGACAGGGAGTGATGGGCGGCAGAGGCCGAAGGGCCCCTGGTGAAGCCTGGTGCCACCACGTGTTTACCTGCAAGCCTTAGGCAAGGTATTCTACTTCCCTGAGCCTCAGTCCCCGCATCTAAATGAACAGGGATAAAAATAGAGCCTAGCTCAGCGGGCTGTGAAGAGACGACATGTGTGGTAACATGTGGAAAGTGCTTAGCCCGATGCCTGCTGCTTAACAGGGACTCAATAGCCACAATTATTTCTGTTTAGTCACACATCCCAGTCTCACTAAAAAAAAGCGGCGGGGGGGGGGGGCGCAGAATACACTGTCTTACCACAACAGAAGCATTTCAAAATAATCTGAGTTTGAGACAGAAGCCTTTAGGATGTCTGCCTGTGGGAGGTCCAGACACCCCACGGGCCATCCCTGGGCTGTGGAATGGAAGGGGGACGCAACAGCAGACCCCCTTCTGAGACAAGGCCTTTTGACACACCAAGTAAAAGCAGACACACTTATCTTCAGAGTTCCTTATTTTTACAGTTAGCAATTATGTGAGGAGAACAAAGGCTTTCAAGACACTGGAAGGTGGTGGAATCATTATTCTTGTGCTTCTGAATTATTTAGGATGGATTTAATGACCGGTTCATTTTACCACTGACTGAGTGCCCCCCGAAGGCCGGCCGTGGTGAGGAGTACAGCGGGGGTCACAGCACCAAGGAGGAGAGGCAGCTCATCCTCAGGGCACTTAGTGTCCAGAGGAGGTGTAGGTAAACAAGTAAGCTTCAAATCTACTGGACTCTAACCTCACTAAAGACAAGAATTCCGCCCTACTAGCTTTCATACCCCAGTGGCTAACACAGACCTGGTGCATAATAGGTGTGCGTGAATGAATGAATGAATATATGAGTGAATGAGATATAAAGATTAGCCCATGTATGTGCCATAAATACAGGTTCAAAAAAAAAAAAAGGAGTGGCTCTTTAGAGGGCTCAGGGCTTGGTGAAATCTAGAAAAGAGGGAACTTGAAGGAAGACCAGAATTTTAAGAAGCAGAAACAGGAGAATGTCCACCTATAATTTTATACCATTTGCAATGTGCTCTAAATTAGTTCTCATTAGTAAAACGGTTCTTATCCTAATTATTACTATGTATAGCCTTTCTATAACATTCTGTATCTGCAAATTGTACGCAACCGCTTCTTTGTTATTTAAGGACTTTTGATTTATTTATAAACAACTTAGTGGTTCACTATTTATTAGAATAGGAAATTGAACAAATATCTGGTCTCTAGCAGCCCTGTCTCAATGATTATTATTGGTCTCCTGGGGTTCACTAGTAAGTAGCCATAAAAAAGTGAATTTGTAATTAGGAAAGGAATGTGCATATCTGGCAGCGTTCACATTGACATGACTGACAGCAGGCAAGACTGACAGAAGCTCTGCAACATACGAGGAATAACCTCATAATGGTATTAGTATATTAAAAATAAGCCACCACCAATCCTAGGATAAGAAAAGAGGTGTATGAATGCCTTAAGCAATGAGTAGGATACTATAAAGACTGCATACAAGTATCTCAAGGGGCACCTGGGTGGCTCAGTAGGTTAACTGTCTGCCTTCTGCTCAGGTCATGATCCCAGGGTCCAGCCCAGGGTTGGGCTCCCTGCTCAGCAGGGAGTCTGCTTCTCCCTCTCCCTCTGCCCCTCCCCAAGGCTCATTCTCTCTCTCCTCTCTCTCTCTCTCTCAAATAAATAAATAAAATCTTAAAAAAAAACCCAAATATCTCAAGAGTAGGAACTCAAAAGCAAAAAGAGACATAATTTTGGAAAATCACTAAAAGGACTGGCCTGATCAAAAAAGAATAATTAAAACTGAACAAAAAAACATCTGGCAAGGAAAACAACTGTCTCAGGAAGGATCTGTCACCACACTAGATAATGACCCATTTCTACTAGATGTTCTTAAATTTAGATGATTTCAAATGACTACAAGTTTCTCTTTTTTTTACATTAAAAAAATATCCTTTAGGGGCACCTGGGTGGCTCAGTTGGTTAAGCGACTGCCTTCAGCTCAGGTCATGATCCTGGAGTCCTGGGATTGCGTCCCGCGTCGGACTCCCTGCTGAGCAGGAAGTCTGCTTCTCCCTCTGACCCTCCCCCATCTCATGCTCTCTCTCTCTCTCTCTCTCTCTCATTCTCTCTCAAATAAATAAATAAAATCTTAAAAAAATATATCCTTTAGCTAAGTGTTTATATTCTACCATCAGAACATCATTTTTTTTTTTTTTTTGCAGGAAGAAGATTATCTGTATCTTTACTTGTTTATCCAGTCTTTTAGAAGGATGAAGTATTATTTTAGCTTTTCAAAGCCTTAGGATCACTGAGATGAGGGGCCCTGAGAAGAAAAATGGGGGTGACAGATTCTAAAGGGAAAGTCTCTGAACAAAGTCAAAGGGAGGACTGTCATGATCTAGAATCAGCCTTCTAGAAATAGAATAACTCAAAGAGAGCTCATGGTCGATGGGAGGCGGGGCAGAATGGGTGCTATTGGGATCTCTTGGGAAATCTACCACATCAGGCTGGCAGAAACACTGGAAACAGCCCCCAAACACCAGTCAGTGAATGTCTCTAGCCTCTATTATTCTTTGGATCTTCTTTCCTTAATGATATGTCCTTGAAATTTACACTGTCATAAAAATACCTCGGATTGGTTTTCATGAATATCCATTAACCTACTTCTAATTTTGTTCAGATAAAATCACCCTCTCATAGTATCACACCTTGGCTTGAGTTGTAAGACAGTAGCCAGGTACGGCTGTGAGAGTATCGTGACAGCTGGGCTAAGACGAAGAGGTTCTTTCTCTCTCTCTCTTTTTAAGATTTTATTTATTTATTTGACAGAGAGAGACACAGCGAGAGCAGGAACACAAGCAGGGGCAATGGGAGAGGGAGAAGCAGGCTTCCCGCTGAGCAGGGAGCCCGATGCGGGGCTCCATTCCAGGACCCTGGGATCATGACCTGAGCAGAAGGCAGATGCTTAACGACTGAGCCCCCCAGGCATCCTGGGAGGAAGAGGTTCTATTCAAGGTGAGAAGAAACACTGAAGGCCTGGTATACAACTGGGCCTTCTCACCAAGACAAGAGCCTTTGCCAAAAGTAGAGTCCTACTTAAATGTGAGATTTTTAAAAAGCAATTTTAAAGAATAAAACTAGAAGCCTCATGAGGAACCACAACATTTGGAGATTTCCACATTCGGAGACCCTGAAGGCCATTTCAGGAATAAGAGGGTCATTCCTATAGCACCTGCCTTGCAGCCTCCCGGGAGCTGCTTAGGTTAATAAAAAGAAGCATGAAAAAAGCAGAGCACCAATCAGGCAAAACCACACATCTGGGTTTTCCCACAGGACCACTGTGGACTGTCCCATGTCCCATGTAAGCTATTAATAATGTCACTAATACACAACTGAGCCTATGTAGAGCCAGGCTAAATTTCTTAATGTCCTCAGTTTCTGGTTTAATGGTCTGAACAGTTTTCACACAGCCTGAAGGAAGTCTTGAATCAGACTAACTTGCATCTAGGGGAGGCGAGGCGAGCTGTCCAGGTTTACCATTTATCTCACCTCTACCAGGAGACAACCTTTCCAAATCGGTCCACACACAGGTGGGGGCCGTGCCAACCTCCCTGGCCCTCCAGAAGGACACCAGCCCTCCCACTGTAGTTGCAGACCAGAATGAGGAATCCCCTCTCCCCACGCATGATATCCCAGGAGGGAGAACCCAAGCCAACATCCAAGATGTGAGCCAAGAATCCCCTTGGGGTCTCCATGAACTGTGGCCCTTAGACGCAAGGTCAGAAGGTACACCTTGAAAATCTGACCGAGTAAGTATTTCAATACAGAGCTTCACCCAAATGTCACCTTGTCAAATTTTGAGGTTTAATGCTGAACAACAGCTGTGTGTGGCACAGAAATCACTGAGAGACAGAAATATAAGAAAATAAAGGATACCAAATAAACACATTTATGATAGATGAGTTGCTGAATATCTTGCCTGACCAAAATTTAATCTTTTTATAAACGGCTGCCCGTACATCATAAAAGAGCAAATGAATATCATTAATGCAACACAGCAGGAAAAAATTAACACAGTCATGAATTAATACTTTGCTTTCACTTGTCTTGTCAAAGCTGGGACTTTGCTCTTGAGCATCCAAATTTTTGTCTGAACTACCATTAATTCATCTGAATTTACCATCCTCTATTTCAAAATTCATATGATATCTATAATCAAATAAATAATTTCTTTCTGGACAAATTATTAAACCTCAAGAGATACGTATAAATTAGACTTTGATTTGTCCTGGTGAGACCCCATTACTAGACTTTTATCTTTAATGGCTACAGAAGTCAAAATAAAAAATAAATTATATTCATTTAGCCTGTCTTGCAGAAAATTTCATGGGGGGAAAATGATACAAATTGGCTGTTTATTTCAATAAATTGGTCAATATAGCCAACATGGTTGATGATAGCCTAATAGTGAATGCAGAGACTTTTGGTGAAAGACTAATCTGATTAATCATCAAGTTAAAATTCTAGAATGATAACCATGTAAGTGATTTTTAAGAAGATTCCAATGGAAAATCCTAGCTATTTATACAAAATAGTTTACTCTGCATTGTGTTCCACTTCCTGGAAGGTGAAAAAGACATGCTTGTCTGAAGCTTGCCCCAAAGGCCCTGCCAACAGTGGTAGGGAACCAGTAAACCCAACTCAAGCGAATAAGGATGCAAACCTGCTGTGCCTATTTTTCAGGATTTAAAGGCAAACTGAACCAATTCTCCCTTAAGCAGAGGTTGCTTATTCTACTTAGTTTAAGTCAGCTTTAGTAACTCAAGAGGCTGCAATGACAGTTGCCAGGGTTCCGGCCCCCACATGGCCCAGGGCATCATATGCCAAGCCCCTGATAATAGAACCACAGGGAGAAAAGTGAATCCACTATCATCAACTCTCCTACAAACCCTCATCATGCATGTAAAATCTACCAGATCCCTCCGCCCACACATTCTCAACTCCCACAAAAAAAGCCCAACCTCCCTGAAGTAATTGTTAAGTAGGCACATTTCCAGAGTAAAGGTTATCTCTGGAAAGCACTAATACCAACCATCCCTCACTTCCACCAAAAAAGTGCCTGTAAGCAGGACAGAGGTGAGACCTACATTTTAACGCACTGCTTGTGGGACTGTTAATTGCTACAACCTCCTGGAAAAACAATTAAATGCAACATCAACATGCAGAGAAAGCCTTAAGAAGGTCCATCTGTTTGAGTTAAAGTAATTTGATAATTTGGTTAATTGGGAATCATCTAAATGCTCAAAAATAGGGGGGAAGGTAAATGAATTTGGTAAAATCATACAAGGGAATGCTATGCAGATACTGAAAACGATGTTCACAAAGACTGTCGACTTTACATGAAAAGTTATTTAAAATGTTTGGTGAAATGCACAGAATGTAAAATTCTATACACAGAGTACGATCCCAATTCTACGTTGGGAATGCATATAAAAAGCCTGAAAGGACATACAACAAAATGTTAGTAGTAATTATCATTTGCTCATAGTAATACATGTGATTTTAATTTTCTCTTTTTAAACTCTTCTGTTTTAATTTTATAGAAAGCACCTACGTCCAAGAAAAAGAAACCATTAAAAAATCAGGCCAGAGGGTCTCTTGTTTTCCTGCCAAGGAGACAGATCTCAGCAGACACTGGGGGAATATTTCTAGCCTTCCTGAGCAGATTCTATGTCCCACCTGTCTCTCGCACTTAAGCCCTGGTGATGATTTCTTATACTCCACATCATGCCTATGCCTTTCTTGACCTTGGCTTTGACTTTCAGCCTTCTCTGTTTATACTAAAACACCCCTCTGGCAGTTACCTCTTGTCTGTAAATCTTGTTCTCCACCCCCCCTTCACCAGCAGGACCCACTTCTACTGCCTGGTCAGCCTCCTCCTGGCCCCGTCTGGTCAAGTCTTGGTATAGACAACAAGTTACCCTTGAAAAAAACAGGCATCATAAACAAACTACCAATAAACAGGGCCAGGAAATACAGTTTTCGTAATGCATTCTATAAAAGCATTTTATACACAGTGGCCCTCCCTCCCCAACTACCCCAGGCCCAACTATAACCGATCTCTTGGGAGGTCCCCACCGTGGCAATCATCCTTAACATCCGTGCAGGGCTCTGCATTTTTCAGTGCACATTCACAGACTCACAGCATTTCATCCTCATGACTCTGTACGGTGGGAAGATCAAGTATTCTTTTCCTAATTTTGTACAGCTAAGGAAACTGCGATTCAGAGAATGGGCTCTGAGTGGCTTGCTCCCCCCCGCCACACCCCGCCCCGATCGTCAGGGTGTGCCCATCTGTAAATAGTGAGGATAACACCCGCATGCTGGAGTTGTTGTAAGGATTAAATGAGATAACATATGCAGGGTGCTGAGCGCAGTGTCTGGAACAAGGGCAGCATTCAACAAATACCAGCTCCTATAACTGTTAGGTCAATGAGAAGCTCAAGGTTACATAGCTGGGAAGTGACAGCGCCAGGATGAGAATGCAGGCTTTTTCATGCCAAGTCCACACTTTTTCTACTTTGTCCCCAACACCGTAAGAGGAGTATTAGGGCATGGCTCATGCCCTCAAAGAACTTGTAATATTTTGTAGGAGGCCTATCTCAAGTACATGTAATACAGCAGTTATTCCCACAAAGAGCTAAGGCAACTGGAATAAAAACTAGGATATAGCTCTCAAATCATTCAATTCTTTGGTCCAACAGCAACTGTTAACTGTTACGCTATCTTCTTATGCACACATTCCAAAGCACAGGAAACCCAAGTTCCATCCCCGTGTCAAAGTGAGTTGTGTAGGGGGAAATCAGATGTGAAAATAAGTCCCTTTTCCATACTAATAATAGAAAATCTTTTCTGTGGGCATTCTGAACTTCAGGAAGTTTGAGCTATTTTTGGAAACTTTTCTCTAGCTTCCGGAAAGTACCATTCATGATGGTACACTTTAAGGGACTTGAAAAACAGCTTCGGTTGAGTGCAAGGCTGCTTCTTAAAAAAGGCTTCAACTCGATTAATTAACTTACAACATATGACACGTGGCGGCTGACAAAACAAGGACAGGGAACATGTTAAAGACAAAGGCAACATGCACACAAACACAGAGTAGGAAGTTCATAAGAAAACTCTGTCGACATTTATTTGATGCTATAGTAATAATCCCGTAATAATGGGATCCAGGATTGCCAACCCTAGGCATACTATTTCTTTAATGGTAACCTTCGCCTATTTATGATATGACAAAAGGGGAGCCCAAAACTTTGTTATGGAATATTGAAGCTTCTTTACATGGAAGAGGGTAATCTACTAATGGATACTTTGAGATTCACATCTTGGAAGGTTTTTAACGCGCCGCGGGTTTTTATATCCCCAATATCTACTACTTTCTAAGACAGAGAAATGATGCTCGTTAAGGGGTGGCCCTGAGCCAACCTATGAAGTAGGAGAAGGCTTTCTTAAGAAACGCTCTACCTCCTTTTGTCTGTTCTGCTGGGAGGGAGGGGTTAGGACTCCCGTTGGCTGAGGCACTCCGGTATGCAGTGCCTACTTTATGTTATCTGTGTCACTCCTTACTGCAGCCATGCAACATGTACATTAATCATCCCAATTATTCAGAGATGAGGAAACTGAGTCCCATAGAAGCTGAGTGACCCATCTAAGAGAAACTGATCAGTGACTATGGAACGGTCTTCCACATAGGGGCTCATTCAGGTTTCCCCTCACTGAACTGGGCTCCCCCAACATCAGACACCCCTGTTAGTACCTGCACTATAGACTAGTTCACATCACACTGTTAAGGACAGGCCATCATTTGAGTTAGTCTTCTTCATTTTTTAAATTTTGTAAGATTTATTTATTTATTTTGGAGGGGCACGAGAGGGGTAGGGGCAAAGAGAGAGAAAGGGAAAGAGCCTCAAGCAGGCTCCATGCCCAGCACTGTTGGTGGAAAATGGTATGGAGGTTCCTCAAAACATTAAAAATAGAATCATATGATTCAGGAATTCCACTACTGGCTATTTACCCAAAGAAAACAAAAACACTAATTCAAAAGGATATATGCACCCCTGTGTTTACTGCAGCATTATTTACAATAGTCAAGATAGGGAAGCAGCCCAAGTGTCCATCCATAGACAAAATGATAAAGAAGAGGTGGTATATATATATATATATATATATATATATATATATATATATACAATGGAGTATTACTCAGCCATAAAAAAGAATGAGATCATGCCATTTTCAACAACATGGATGTATCTAAAGGGTATTAAGCTAAGTGAAATATGTCAGTCAGAGAAAGAGAAATACCATATGATTTCACTCGTATGTGGAATTTAAGAAACAAAACAAAACAAAAAGACAAAAATCACTCTTAAATACAGAGAACAAACATGGCTGCCAGAGGGGTGGTGGGTGGGGGGATGGGTGAAATAGATAAAGGGGATTAAATTAAGAGTACACTGAGTAATGTATAGAACCATTGAATCATTATATTAAGAAGGAGGAGAAGAAAAAGAAGAGGCAGTGGTAACAGTAGTAGTCGTATTCCTGTTCTAAAAGTGCGCAGGCACCTGGGTGGCTTAGTCAGTTGGGCATCTGACTCTGGCTTTCAGCTCAGGTCGTGATCTCAGGGTGGTGAGATTGAGCCCCTTGACGGGGTCTACGCTGTGTGTGGAATGTGCTTAAGATTCTCTTTCCCTCTCCATCCACCCCTTCCCCCCTCGCACTCTCCCTCAAAAAAAAAAAAAAAAATTAAAATAAGAATAAACTAAAAGTGACCAGGCAGGCATGATTTTAACCTAAATCAGTGGCTCTAATGTAAAATTTGAGACATGGTGGCAGGACTTCAAAATGTCAAGACTCTAGAGATCATCTAGTCAACCTCTTCTTCCATTAATGTACAGATTTAAAACAACCAACACCTAAGAAGGGCTGTGAGTTGGCAAAGGTCACACAACAAATCAGGTGTAGAGCCCAGAATAGAGCCAAGACTTCTGACTCAGGGCTGTTCTCTTTTACAGCATTAGCCACAAATATTCAAACATAGGGTAAAAAACACATTCCAGACTCATAGGACTTATTCCAATGGTATTAATTCACACTGGTGATTCAGAGTGCTGGTCAGGCCTCTTACTGTGTGGCCTAGATAAGGTACTCTCTCTTTGCCTTGGGTTTCTTATCAATTATATGAGAATAACAATAGCGGCTGCCTCATTCGGTTATCGTGTGGGTCAAATGTGATAATTCACGGGGCTCTAACTTCTTTGTGCTCAGCATAAACAATGAATGAATGTTATATTATTATTATCATTAAAATTATTTTTACTCTTACTACTAGTCTAGTTCAGATAATTGACAGCTCATACTTTCACCTTTGGGGAAGGAGGTAGAAACAACTTCCTGCTATCAAATTCATCTCCATCTTCTCTAAAGGCAGGCCTAACAGTCTCGGGAATGAAGGTGAGATGAGTAGAAGGTTAGCACCAGAAATAAAGAAATTACCTTTGAAAACAAAATTGCCTACGGAGCATTTTCGTTTGATGTTGAAAGTCAAAATTCCCCATCTTTCTCAAACCTACCTTCTCATTAACTTCCCTTTTCCCTCAGTTTTATTGAGATATAACTAATATATAATATTATATTTATTTTAGGTGTATATCATAATGATTTGGTGTTTGTATATATTGCAAAGTGACTGCCACAATAAGTTTAGTAAACATCCATCACCTCACATAGTTACACATTTTTTTCCTTATGATGACAACTTTTTTAAGATCTACTCTCTAGGCAACTTTCAAATATACAGTACAGGATTATTAACTATAATCACCATGCTATACATTACATCCCCAGGGCTTATTTATCTTATAACCGGAAGTTTGTACCTTTTGACCCCCTTCTCCCATTTTGTCCACTTGCCATCCCCCACTCTCTGGCAACCACAAATCTCTTCCCTGTATCTATGAGCTTGGTTCCTTCAAATTCCACATATAAATGAGATCATGCAATACTTATCTTTCTCTGTCTGACTTATTCATTTAGCATAATGCCCTCAAGGTCCATCCATGTTGTTGCAAATGACAGGATTTTCTTCTTCTTATGGCTGATTAATATTCTATTCTATTCTATTCCATATATATCCATTCATTCATCTGTGGACACTGGGGTTGCTTCCACGTCTTGGCGATTGTAAATAATGCTGCAGTGAACATGCGGTGCAGATATTTTCTCAAGACAGTGATTTTGTTTCCTCCTGATAAATTTCCATAAGTGGGGTTGCTGGATCATGTAATAGTTCTACTTTTAATTCATTTAGGAACTTCCATGCTGTTCTCCATAATGGCCACACCAATTTATAGTCCCACCAACAGTGCACAGGGATTCCCTTTTTCCCACATCCCTGCTAACAGTTACCTCTTGTTTTTTTGTTTTGTTTTGTTTTGTTTTGGTAATAGTCATTCTAATAAGTGTCAGGTGATATTTCATTGTGGTTTTGATTTCCACTTCCCTGATGGTTAGTGATGTTGAGCAATTCTCTACGTACTTATTGGCCATGTGCCTGTGTTCTTTGAAAAAAAAAATATGTGTATTCAGATCCTCTGTCCATTTTTTAATTGGATTGTTTAGGGGTTTTTCTGCTATTGAATTATATGGGTTCTTTATATACTTTGGATATTAACCCTTTTCAGATAAATGATTTACAAATAGTTTATCCTACTCCATGGGTTGCCTTTTCATTTTGTTAATGGTTTTCTTTGTTTTGAAGAAGTTTTAGTTTGATGTAGTCCCATTTATTTTTGCTTTTGTTTTCACTGCTTTTGTTGACAAATCCAAGAAATCATTGCCAAGATCAATGTAAAGGACATTACCCCCTATGTTTTCTTATAGAAATTTCATGGCTTCAAATCTTACATTCAAGACTTTCATCCGTTTTGAATTAATTTTTGTGTATGGTATAAGACAGTGGTCCAGTTTTATTCTTTTGCATATGGCTGTCCAGTATTCCCAACACCATTATTGAAGAAACTATCCTTTCCTCATTGTATATTCTTGGCTCCTTCATCATAAAATAATTGACCATATATTTGTGGGTTTATTTTGGAGATGTCTATTCTGTTCCCCTGATTTATGTATGTGTTTTTATGCCATGTTGTTTTGGTTACCATAATTTTGTAACATAGTTTAAAATCAGAAAGCGTGATGCCTCCTGCTTGTTCTTCTTTCTTGAGATTGCTTTGACTATTTGGGGTCTTTGTGGTTCCATACAAATTTTAGGATTGTTTGTTCTATTTCTGTGAAAAAGCCATTGGCATTTTGATAGGGATTGCACTGAATCTGTAGATTGCCTTGAGTAGTATGGACATTCTAACAGTAAGAATTCTTCCAACCCATGAGCATGGAATACTTCTCCATTTATTTGTGTCTTCTTCAATTTCTTTCATCAATGTCATAGTTTTCAGTGTACAAGTCTTTCATCTCCTTGAGCAAATTTATTCCTAGGTATTTTTTCTTGTTGATTTAACTATAAATGGGATTGTTTCTTTACTTTCCCTTTCTGATAGTTCATTATTAGTGTATGGAAATGAAACTTATTTTTGTATATTGATTTTATATTCTGCAACTTTACTGAATTTGTTTATTAGTTCTAACAGTTTTTTAGTGGAGTCTTTACAGTTATATATATATATATATATATATATCTCATCTGCAAATAGAGACAGTTTTACTTCTTCCTTGCTTATTTGCTGCCTTTCAATTTATTTATTTTTCTGGCCTAATTGCTCTGTATTTAAGACTTCCAGAACTATGTGGCAAGAGTGAGCATCCCTGTTTTGTTCCTGATCTTAGAGGAAACTATTTCAGTTAAAATTCCCCATCTTTCTCAAACCTAATCTTTCTCACTTAATTCCTAACTCAGTTAAAAACCTGACCATCCATCTAGACATCAACTCCTTACACACACTTACCCACTTGGTGACCTAGCGCCTCTGATTTTCCCTCTGAAATGGCTCTCTGAGGATCTCTCTTCTCTTTCTCTATTCTACCTGGTTCAGGCACAACTAATTTTATCTACTTATTTATTTTTGCTTGGATCACTCCAGTAGTCTAAAATCTCAGCTCCTTCCCCTTTTGCAACACCACCTACTTACCACCTCCAAAGTCACTTGTGCAAAATACAAATTAGATAAAATCATTTCTCTCATAAAGGCTGTATAATTTCTCCTCTTCAGCAGGGTATATTCACAACCCAGGCTCACTGAAACACCCCCCCCCCCCAACTCTCCTGCCACCCCCTCACTTCAGAGCACCCAGATGTTCTTTCAACACAAACTTTCCTTCCATGTGGAACACCTACCTAGCCCCTTCTCTAGAAAATTGCAACTGCCTACTGGAATGTAGTCCAAACATGAACTTCTCTGCAAGCTCTTTCAGATTCCCTCCACCCTTCTTCTCTGGGCTTCCAATGAACTTGCTCCTATCTCCACTAACCATTCACCACAGTGATCACTATCACTTATTTTCTTATCTTTCTTTTCTGCTAGATTGATTCCTGAAAGGCATGGGCCTCATTCTTTTATCCACTGCCACAGGACCTACATAACACACAATACATGCGTAACAAAGAATTGCTGAATAAACCAAGTGGATGGTACCCAAAGTAAAAGGAATAAAAAAAAAACGAGACCTCAGTGACTATCAAAGCTGATCTCAATTAAAGCTCATTTCTGTAATATATATAACAAACGATTATGTAAATACTTTTCAGAAGAGTGTGATAAGAACTTGTAAATGGCAAATCTCTCAAGTTCCCACTTAGGCTTCTTAAATGTTCATCAATGGAGAGAGAGCACCACATCCTCCCAGATTTAGTTGGGTTCTGCAGGACCTGCACACACCAGACATTCTGAAAGCTCCTGCAATCCTGTAGCTTTATCTGAGGACACTTTTCCCCTCACAAAATTCTTTGGACTGGACTTGGGTAGTAGGTGCTCAATAAATGCTGATTTGATTTGCAGTGGATTTGAAAGCAAAGTGCAACTCACATTGTAGACTAATTCAATGCAATGACTGATTATACTTAAGATAATAGCTCTAAGGCTAAAGAAAATCAATGGCTAGACTGAGAAGCAGCCAAATGCTCACTCCCCTGCCTTGTTCCACAGTCAGTGCTGACCTGCTTCTTGATCCTTTCCAGCTTCTGAAATTTTCTGACTTGACTGTTTCCCCAGAATGGAGGGGGGCCAGTTAGCAAGTGTTGCCCTGTACTTGTGATATATTTGCCCTGTGTTTTGATGTTGATGTAATATGTGAGAAAGTTGAGTGGCATTTTTTAAAAATGTCCTTTTTCTAAAGCATACCCTCTGTGTGACAGGTTAAGCGGGATTCTAGCTGAAGTAAGGAAGAAGTATGGACTGGAACGTTGTAGCATTTTTTTCACCTTCATTTGTGGGACTGTATGTTAAAGGGAGCCCAGAAACTTTTGTTTTTACTAAAAAAAAAAAAAAAAAACCTCAGGTAGGGAACTCTAAATTAGATGTCCATTGAACACTTGAAATATGCACTCTGCTATAATTCATTCTGGGATAAGAAAAAAACAGTACCTTGGAGAATAAATCATTAACTAAAAGTCAAACTGAGACACCCTGGAAACCAGTGAGGCCAGGCGGCCGGGATTTGCCAGTTCCCTCTGGTGACTTCTAGAGCGAAGCATCCCACAGGCAGACAAACTCGGCACATTGCACTCCCTTCTATTTCACTTTTCAAACTTGAAGTTATTTTTAGATGACCCATGCCCGCTAATCCCAGGCAGGACAATTCCCAGCCCGCTGTGCCTCAAAGTACCTTCCTCGTCCCCGGCACTTCTTTGTAAGCACTGGGAAAGGAGTTTCTCCGTTTTCTTCCTTTTTTCTCAGAGTGTAGTCCACCTGCCCTTTCCCTCTCTCCAAACCTCAGTCCCGGGGGCCACAGGCGTCATCCTCGCTTGTTCTACTTACGCACCTGCTGCTACTGGAAAGGCGAACCTTTGAGGCACTAGGAATGGGGCAGGGGCTCTCTGAGACCCGCGCCCTCTAGAGGGGGGGTCAAGGCAGACCTCTGTCCCCCATCCCCACCCCCCCCAGGCCGCCGCGGGGGCTGACAGCTGGAGCAGACCACCCTCCGCCCCTCCGCCGCTGCCTCCCCCCTGCCCGGCCCCGGAACCACGCCGCGCTCGCCCGCCCCCTGCCGCGTCCTCCGGCACGGCCGGGGCGCAGCGCGCAGCCCCGACAGGACTGGGCGCAGGGGCAAGCGGGCCAGCGCGGTTACATAACCGACCTGCTGGGCGTCCGCGATGCGCCGGCAGAGGCTGAGGCGGCGGCTCGGGCGTCCGCGGGGCCGGCTACTGCGGGCGCGGCGCTGCCGGCTCACCTGCCCGCCGGTGCGAGCGCGTGGGGGCGGGCGCGTTGCCCGCGGGCCTGGGCGTGGGGCCGTGCGCGGCGCGCCCCGCCTCCCGGTCTCGAGGTCCTTGTGTCCCTCGCTCTCGGCCTCCCGCCCGCTCCTCCCCGCAAACCTCGGCCGCCGTCAGCCGGGACAAAGCGGCTCCGGGGAGGGGCCGAGCCGGCGGCTCTCGCAGGAGCCCGCGGAGATGGGCGCGCCCCCAGCTCCGACTCATCGGGCCAACCTCCAATCAGACCCCAGCAAACCGAAAGCCCCTGTGTGGCCTCCTCTCCTCCCCTCCCCGCCTGACCCGGCGCCCTTCCCGAGCCCGCACCCGCTCCGCTCCCCGGGCTCCCACCCTGCCCTCAGCCTCCCCCCGCCACACCCCGCTTTCCCCTCGGGGTGCCCAGGAAGCGGAGAAGCCCCTCTGGACCCCTAGCGCAGATGCCAGTCCTCAGGAGTCCCGGCCCCAGCGGGAGGGGCTCCCCGGAGTTACCGCCGGGTTGGGGGGCCTCCTGGGGTGTCGGAGTGGGCAGGGATTGTGAAGCTAGGGATGACTGGGCAGCGACAGTCCAGAAGAAACTGCCGGAGAAGCAAACTGTGGGTGGGGAGTTATGGAAGAGAGACTTTCCTTACACGCAGACTGAGCCCCCGACTCTGGTCGAGGAAAGGTCGGGAAGCGCCTGGACGGCCCTTGGGGCGTCTGCGGGGGGGGTGGGTACGGCGCCCTCTGGCTGGAGACCTGCGTCCGCCCCCGCCCTCCCCCGGCCCTCCCCCCGCCCCACGCGCTGAAGGTGCCCTGCGCGGGCTCCATGGCTTTGCCAGGATTCGCAGCCACCAGACCTGGGGACAGAGGGCTTCAAGGACTCCTATTGTGTGAGAGCCGGTGACAAGTGGGAGGCTGCTATCGTACAGTAAACGGTTGAATGTGAAGCAGATTCTAGGCTAGATCTGTTTGCTCAACAAACTTACCGTCTGCTTTACAAAATAAAGCAATTCAGAGCCGGAGGAAGCCTGTGGCTCATGGGTGACAAGGGCTGATGGCAGGAGAAAGTCAATACTGTACAACACCAGAATAGGGAAAGTGGGGAAAGTTGAAGAAAGAAGGGCTGGGTGGGGGTAGGAGTGCGGACCAACTCGAAGAAGGAATAAATAATATTTAAATCAGTTCTGTGTTCTGTTATCTTTCTCATTGCTATATAAATAGGCCTCTTTCTTTTTGCTTTTTATGTCTTTCTGTTTCCTGATAACAATATTAAAATTGCACTGAAGCCGTGGATAAGCTTCACAATTATTCTTCCCTCACCCACACACCACCTTGTGTTTTCCAAGGTTGATGTAAAATTTCATCTTAAACAAAACCAAGAAACAACAAAAACAGGTAAACCTTAGCTCTTCACTCTGATTAATCTGCACTAATATAAATAAAGACAGAATTTCAGAGTTGAAAATGGCCTTAGACTCCTACTCTTCCAAACTTCTGGATGCATAAATTCATAAATATTCACTGATTTAGATGAATTACAATTTTGAATAGAATTCTCTGGTGCCTGGGGTGCCTGGGTGGCTCAGTCAGTTAAGCAAAGGACTCTTGGATTTCCTCTCAGGTCATGATCTCAGGCTCCTGGGATGGAGCCCTGTGTGGGCTTCAAGCTCAGCTGGGAGTCTGCTTCTCTCCCACTCTCTCAGCCCCACCCCAGCCCCCCTTCATGCTCTCTCTCTCCCTCTCTAAAATGGATGAATGAATCTTTAAAAGAAGAAGAAGAAGAAGAAAAAAGAATCATCTGAAAAGGCATTCATATACTGAGCCCAATCTTACCTTCCTGGGATTTTCACTCACTGGGTCTATTCACTTTTTGAAGCCATGGAGACAGAGTCCAACTCCTTTTCCAACTGACTGTGTTTCAAATATGTAAAGATAGTCAACATGTCTCACTCACTCCAAGACCCTCCTGTAAAACATCCTTAATCCTTTAGACAAAATCTCACTTGCAGTAAGTAATTCCTAGAATCATCACCAACCTGAAGACTTTGATCTTAATAGCATCTATTTTGTAAATATATATTTACTAAGAAAATTTTCTGGTGATGAAAGTAATATGTTTATTGCAGAAACTCTGAAAAACGTAAGATTCAATGTGAAGATTAATACATGTAACATTCAATTTATCTTAGCTATTATAAAAAATGAACATGGTCATTTTCCTCCCACTGAGATACAGTATTCTTTTTGTTTGTTTCAAATTTTAATTTAAATTCTAGTTAGTTAACATATTGGTTTCAGGAGTAGAATTGAGTGGTTCATCACTTACATACAATACTCAGTGCTCATCACAAGAGCCCTCCTTAATATGCATCAGCCATCTAGCCCCTCCCCCACCCACCGCCCTCCGTCAACCCCCAGTTTGTTCTCTATCCTTAAGAGTCTTTCGTGGTTTGTTTCCCTATCTCTCTCTTTTTTCCCCCTCCCATATGTTCATCTGTTCTGTTTCTTAAATTCCACATATAAGTGAAATCATATGGTATTTGTCTTTCTTCGACTGACTTATTTCACGTAGCATAATACACTCTAGCTCCATCCATATCGTTGCAAATGGCAAGATTTCATTCTTTCTGATGGCTGAGTAATAGTCTATCGAATACATACACCATATCTTCTTTATCCATTCATCAGTTGATGGACATTTAGGCTCTTTCCATAGTTTGACTATTGTTGAAATGCTACTATAGATATCCGGGTGCATGTACCCCTTTGAAGTTGTATTTCTGTATCCTTTGGATAAATACCTAGTAGTGCAATTGCTAGGTCATAGGGTAGTTCTATTTTTAACTTTCTGAGGCACCTCCCTACTGTTTTCCAGAGTGGCTGCACCCGTTTACATTCCCACCAACAGTGCAAGAGGGTATTCTTATTTTTTGATAGACTTTATTTTTTAAAGTTTAAGGTTCATCACAAATTGAGTGGAAGTTATGGATATATCCCATATACTCCCTGCACCCACAAAGTCATAGCCTCCCTCATTATCAATATTCTCCACCAAATTGGTACATTTCTTACAATTGATGAACTTCCTTTGACACATCAGTTTCAACCATGTAGTTGATACTATAATTTACATTAGGGTTCACTTTTGGTGTTGTACATTCTTTGAGTTTTAGCAAGTGTATGACATATCCCCCATCATAGTCATATGCAGGAGAGTTTCACTGCTCTCAAAATCCTCTGTGTTCCTCCTTGCCTCCCTACTAACCTCTGAGAACCACTGATGTTTTAACTGTCTCTATAAGTTTTGCCTTTTCCAGAATGTCATAGAGTAGAACTTATACAGTGTGTAGCCTTTTCAGATTGACTTCTTTCTTTTTTTAAAGAAAAAAGATATAATATGCATTTATGTGTTTTCATGGTTTGAGAACACATTTCTTTTTAGTGCTGAGTAATAGCCCATATTCTAGATGTGTCACAGTTTCTTTATCCATTCACCTACTGAAGGGCAGCCTGAGTGCTTCCAATTTTTAGCAATTATGAATAAAGCTGCTATAAACATCTGTGTGCAGGGTTTTACACAAACATAAATTTTCAGCCTATTTGGGTAATCACTAAGGAGTGCAGTTGCTGGATCATACTGTAAAACTATGCTATGTAAGAAAACATGGAACTGTTCTCCAAAGTGGCTGCACCAGTTTGCATCACCACCAGAAATGAGTGAAATTATCCTGTTGCTCCACATCTTCACCAGCATTTGTCATGGTCGGTGTTTTAGAATTTCACCATTGTTATAGGTGTGTAACGGAATCTTACCATTGTTTTAATTTACAGTTCCCTAATGATGTTGAACATTTTTCATATGCTTATTTGCCAACTCTATATTTCCTTTGCTGAGATGTCTGTTCAGATTTTTTGCCCATTTCTTAATTGGGTTGTTCACTTTCTTGTTGTTCTTATTGTTTCTTGTTGTTATTGTTTTAAAAATTCTCTTATAGTTTGAATAACAGTTATTTATCAGATATGTATTTTGTAAATAATTTCTCCAACTCTGTGACTGGATTTCTCACACTCTTAACAGTGTCTTTTACAGAAAAAATGTTTTTAATTTTATTGAGTTCCAGCTCATCAGTGATTTATTTCATGGATTGTGCCCTTAGTGTTTTATCTAAAAAGTCTTCATAATGCCCAAAGTCATCTGGATTTTGTCCAATTTTGTCTCCTAGGAGTTTTATATTTTGTGGCATTTTATATTTAGGTATATAATACATTTTGAGTTAATTTATATGAAGGATGTAAGGTCTATGTCTGTGTGTATAACATATTTTTTTCATATGTGGATGTCCAGTTGTTCCAGCACTATTTCTTGAAAAGACTATCTTTTCTCCATTGTATTGCTTTTTCTCCTTTGTCAAACACCAGTTAACTATATTTATGTGGCTCTATTTAGGGACTCTCTATTCTGTCCTATTGATCTATTGATCTATTCTTTCAAGAATATCATACTCTCTTAATCCCTGTAGATTTATAGTGCGTCTTGAAGTCTGGTTGAATCAGTCCTCTGATTTTGTTCTTCTTTAATATTGTGTTAGCTATTCCAGATCTTTTGCCTCTCCATATAAACTTTTGAATCAGTTTGTCAATACCTACAAAATAATTTGCCAGAATTTTGATTGAGAGTACATTGAATCTGTAGGTCAAGTTGGGAAGAACTGACATCTTGACCACATTGAGTCTTCTTATCCATGAACATGGGCTATCTCTCCATTTGTCTAGTTTTTCTTGGATTTCTTTTATCAGAGTTCTGTAGCTTTACCCATATATGTCATATATATATATATATGTATATATATATATATATATATATAGTAAAATTTATACCTAAATATTTCACTGGAGGATACTGATGTAAGTGGTATTGTGTTTTTAATTTCACATTCCATTCATTCATTGTTGGTATATGGTCTAGAGACTTTACATGGGAGGAAACAAAAGAACACACAAATTCCCTCAAAGAAATAAAGTCAAGATGATGGACTCTGATTCTAATAGCTCAAGGAATCTCTGGTGTCAATGTCCTCCAGTCAAAGACCACCATAAACACACCTATTGTTAAATAAGCTGAATTTATGCTCACTGTAATAAAGAAGAATGTACTCCATGGAGATAATGTGGCATGGCATTAAGAGAACATTAGACTTACCATAGGATTTGACTTGTCTTAAGTGATTTTGGAGAGGGTTTGAGGAAGCAATGCTTTGCTCTACATTGGATGCTCTTAGAAAGGAGGAATACTAATTTGCTTGCATAAATATTAAAAAATCTTATCTATAAGGCAGGAGAAATGAAGTAAAGTCTACAGCTATACTTGGCAAAGGAAAGACTCTTCGTATTAGCCAGGATAGTGGAATGTTTGATCATTTTTTTCTAGTTTGGATACATTTTTGTTTCTGTTTATATGTGGTTGCAGAAGCTCTTGCTGTTGTCTTGATGCCTCATGGTCCTAGGATATTTTGAGAAACTGTTTGTATTCAAGAGGAGAACACCAAGGCCAAGCTGATCATGCCTGACAGATCATAGCTGTTCAGGCCACTTTTCTCTTTCTCACTAGTGACATATCATCACTGTGACAGATAAACTCTCTCTCACCTTGGCAATCTCATGTAACTTACCAGTCCATCAATAATCCCTAATAATAATCAATAATACCTACTACCTAATGTCCACCACGCTTTCTACAAGTAAAAAATAAACAAAAGTAATATGTGTGCTTTCACAGGGATTTTGAAAGAGAAATGAATAAGTGTAAGTCTCCCAAGACAACTAGAGAAAAACAAAAGATTGGGCTGTGTGATGGGCAATGAAAGAAAAAAAAAGTTCTGTGATAGGAACAGTGCAGGAAGATGCTATAGAGAGGACAGGACTTGGGTTAGTCTTCAAAATGAATTGACTTTGGAGAAGAAAATAAGGCAGTGGACCTTTCAAGAGCCACACTAACCCTGTAGAGGATGATCTGTGGCCTTGTTAACTTTACTATAACATGGGAGAGACAGCGGGGCCAGGGCAGCAGCCAGGACAAGATTCACCTTTAGGGCTGGACAAGCATGGAGATGGAGAATAAATGGAGGCAGAGGGAGAGGAAATTCGTCTAACACTGGGCCAAACCAAGTCGAAAGGACTCACTGTGATCCTCAAATAACACCATAAAAGACAAAAATAACTGTCTAAGCACATTGTTGTCATTAAGAAGTCTCCCACAGAAACACTGGCTCATCTTGACAAACAAAAAGCTTGGAGAAAGGACAAGAGAGAGACTCCATTACCAAGATCCTAAGATGGGAAATGGTCCTTGGATACCAAGAGGCTCAGGAGGCTCTAAGGATAGCTTGATTGTATCATTGAGACTGGAGCTCCTTATAACATCCCTCTCGCCTAAAGTTTGGATCAATTCTAGAGCCCAGCATGGAGCTGAATTGCAACAAGGATATAAGAAGTGAAGGACTGAAAATACTGGGGCCCAGGGCAGGTCTGAAGTTTTCATCTCAATTCTGCTATTTACTAGCTGGATGTCTTTGAATAAATAAATTACTGCTCTAAACCTCAGTTTTCTCGTCTGTGAAGTCAGGATCATGGTAACCATACTATACATTGTTGTGAAAATTATACTAAAATGTTTATAAAGCATTTGACCCAATGTCTGGCCTCAGTAAAACTTAGCCATCATAACCATCATCATTACCATCACCATATCATCATCATCATCACTATCATCTGTTTCATTATTGGCTGCATCACCATCATCAAAAAGAGGAGAATGCTCTAAGGTAAAGGTCCTCAAATTATGGCCTCCAGGCCAAACCAGCCCCAACATGCTTTTGTGAATGAAGTTCTATTGGAACACAGCCACACTCATTCATTTATGTATTGTCTATGGCTGTTTCTCCTACAACGGTGGTTGAGTAGTTGTGATAGAGACTTCAAGACTGGCAAAGCTGAAAATACTTGCTATCTCTTCCTCTACAAAAAAAAAAAAAAAAAAAAAAAGCCGACTTCTACTCTATAGCAAGAAAAGAAATCAAATGACTGTGGCTGTGTTGGCAGCTGTAAGGACTTTCATGTGAAAAAAGCACAGAGGTAGTACAGAAAGTAGTAAGAAAAAGTTGAACAGGTAAGTTGAAGCACACATTTGTTTTAAATAGTCTTAAAAATTAAGAATTAAAATTGTATGCCATATTCCAGTCATCTCAGATCAATGGAACTAATTCTTTCTCTAGGACCAGGTATGTAATTTGGCGGACCCAGCACAAAATGAAAATACAGGGCCCTTTGATCAAAAGGGATTAAGAATTTCAAGCTAATGACAGCAGAGCGTTAAAGCAAGCACAGAGCCTCTCTGCACAGCCCTGTGGCTCTCACGTGGGCATGCATACATACACGCGCACACCCACATGCATACACCCTACACTCACAAAGACACCTATAACTGAAGAGCAATGTACAGGCAGTCAACTGCAAAGTTAGATGTGGGTTTTCTTTCTTTCTGCCTACCAGAGTATTTTCTCCTATAAATGATTTCTCTACGCCCACAACCTCCTCCTCCTTCAATTTTGATGCAGCAATAAGAGCAGTTTCCCTCTGTCTGACTCCTTCTTCATTTTTGCATGACACATCGGTATCACCGCTCAGATTTCTCTTTTCCCATTCATTACAGCATGCTATGCCCCGAAATAATCTAGTCTGCTTTCACAGTGGCTTCAGGTTCACCATGCCAGGATAAAAGCCACTATTGCCCAGGTTGGATCTTACTTGGCTTTGGAGCATGTGGAGTATATAAAGTTATACAGTTAAAGTGTTGGTAGAATGACATGCACAAGAACAGCCACAGGGCAGCCAGGCTGATCTGAGCTTCCTTCACAGAAACAAGAATGTGCAAGGGGCTGGCTGCGATATGGGAATTGTCTGTTAAACTGAAACTCATGAATGATTTGGTTTTCCCCAAAAGGGAAAGAAAACCCCACAAAAAGAAAAACAAAAAGACAGATAGGTTGTGTTTTGGTTTTAATGCTCCTTTGACAGTCCATGGAGTAGAAAATGTATATATAAGTAAGTCTTTCATGGTCCATAGTGTGGAAAATATTCATACATAGATGGACACAAGAAGCTTTCTCCTGTTATTGTACTTTTTTTAAATCTGCAAAGAACAGCAAATGCTTTGGGGACCAGGAGTATGAGTTTGCAGATGTCAATAGGCTGATTCCAGGTGTGATAACAGATCCCCAAGTCCCGTAGTGAGGTAAGTCCTCCCGCAGGGGTATGGATGACTGACCGACCTCAAGGACACCTGTGACTCATTAGTGTGGGTTGATTTTCCAAAGAAGGAGAACCCATAGGGCATCCCTGTTTGCCAGGCATTAGTCAGATTCCTCTAGGATTTGACAAGGTGACAGATTACTCTGATAAATTAATTTGTGCTAAGGTGGTAATGGCTGATAATAGGGTCTCTGGTTACTCTCAGATAACATCTATACTTAAATGGGGCCAGGTTCTTCAGAGTCTGATGGCCACATTCCATCCTGTCTTTTCGCCAGCCTGTTTCTCCCTGTTCCTGGAGCATGCCCTCTGCTTTCAGTTTCCCAGGCTATGCACTGGCCATTCCCTCTGCCTGGGTGCCTTTGCTGGGCAAGCTCAAAATTTTCCATCAATGATCAACTGAAAATAATAGCAACAAATGTTATGTGCTACATTTTAAGACGGTGATTCTCAAAGAGTTGTCCCAGGACCCGTGGCATTGGCATCACTGGACAAATAGTGAGAAATGCAAATTCTCAGGCCCACCCCAGATCTATTGACTCAGAAACTTGGGGCAAAATCCAGAAACCTGTGTTTGACAAGATTTCCAAGGGATTCTGACACACGCTAAAACTCGAAACAAGTATTCTAAGCATTTGTCCTACATCGGCTCATTTGATTTTCACAACAACCCTCTGAGGGAGGTACTAAGATTGCCCCCATTTTACAGATGAGGAAACCGAGGCACAGAAAGTTTAAGCGACTTGACAGAGGTCATAAGCTGGTAAGTGATAAAGCTGGGCTTTGAATCCAGGCAATCTGGCTCAAGAACGTGGTTGTTCTATTTCTCAACTATGTCACCCTTTGGATCAATGCTTCTGCAAAGCCTCTTATGATTTCAATCCCAAATCTCACCAGACAACATCAATAGTACTCACATCACTTTCTTCTCTTGTGATACTCATGATTTTCTTGTCATTCTATCCCTAGTACCAATATGTATATTGCAATGAGCAAATTTGGTATTTGATGAAGGAATGAATAATTGAATGAATTGATCAGTGACTCAATAAATGTCTTGACTCAGAAGTAACTTGACCAGTGTTTTCCAGAGAGCTTTAAAAAAAAAAAATACTTTTCTGAATCTCGTCCTTCACCTACTTGTCAGTCTCCAGAAGTGGAGCCTGGAAATCTGAAGTATAAAAATCAAACCCACACAAAGAACCTGGGTTGAAGAAAAAGTTTTTCCAACAAATTGACTCTGTACCTATAGACCCCCTGCCTTAACTGGCACTGACAATTTCAGATAGTTTGGTGAGACCAAGTTGAGGGCATGAATGGGGAAAGGGGGGCTCTTTGTACCCTTATATCCTATCCTATGGGGAGTTGCTAACCCTGTAGCCAACCCTTCCTGGAAGAAAGCCTAGACATGCTTCAGATTTTAAGCCTATTGTATAATATTCCTTGAATAAGTTCATGTAAGATACACCTGCATTTGGCACACTGAGCTGTACATGGTAAAGTTGTTCTTACCCCCAGAACAGGCAGTCCTCAACATATATATATATAAATGGGTCAGATTCCAAAAATGTATTTGTAAGTTGAGTTGTTTGGAACTCAGAAAACACTTTCCCACAGAAGTAATATTAGAAAAAGTGTTCCATTCCTCTGCCAAAATACAAAACCTGATTTAGAACACTCGGTCTGAAATAGCAGTTCAGATGGGCTACACGGACATCCATGGGAAACGTGGCTGGGCCCCAAGCAACTAGGAACTGGGGATTATGGGAACACGGTGACTTCTGGGTGAGACTGGGCTGTGGCAGTATCAGAGACATGCCTTGGTCCTCCTCCCTCCCTCAACACACACACACACACACACACACACACACACACACACACACATTTGGTGGCTACTAGTCACCTGATAGAAAAAGTTATCACTCCAGGAAGACTACCTGGGATTCAATGAAACCCTACTCCCTCCACTCGTGTGGTCAGGAGCTGCCCCAGACCTTAGCTCAGAGCTCTTCAGATCAGCAGTGCTTGTACTAACCTCTGATATCCTCTTACCTGCGTTTTGGAAACATACAACCTGCAGTTTCAACTTCAAGGCAACTGTAACCACCTCCCCTATCACACCTAGAATAATAGTTTGGGGAGGAATATGGAATAAGCACTAAAAATAAAAGTGCTGCTGAAAAGTAGAAAAGAGAATCAAATTTCTAGCTTTTCCTTGGCCTATAATGAAGTAGCTGTGTGACATGAAGCTAAGTTCCCTGGGCCTCCCTTTCCTCATTTGTAAAATGTTGGGAAGGGGGAGTGGTTTATACAATCTGTAAGTTCTTTCTAGATCTAATATTCCAGAATTCAATAAAAATAGTTTCCTCTACTTCCTTGTGAAAAGATTTGCCAGTCTGCCAACTGTTCTCCTACATTTCGCTACTTGCCAGCAAAATATTGAAACCTTATCTCATCTCAGGCCCAAAGATGCACCAAAAGGAACAAAGACTGAGAAGTTACAGTTTCATTTCACCCTTTTTTTTAAATTTTATTATGTTATGTTAGTCACCATACAAGACATCATTAGTTTTTGATGTAGTGATCCACGATCCATTGTTTTCATATAACACCCAGTGTTCCATGCAGTACGTGCCCTCCTTTAACACCCATCACCAGGCTAACCCATCCCCCCACCCCCCTCCCCTCTAAAACCCGGTTTGTTTCTCAGAGTCCATAGTCTCCCATGGTTCGTCTCCCCCTCCGATTTCCCTCCCATCATTTTTCCCTTCCTTCTCCTAGTGTCCTCCATGCTTTTCCTCATGTTCCACAAATAAGTGAAACCATATAATTGACTTTCTCTGCTTGACTTATTTCACTTAGCATCATCTCCTCCAGTCCCAACCATGTTGATGTAAAAGTTGGGTATTCGTCCTTTCTGATGGCTGAGTAATAGTCCATTGTATATATGGACCACATCTTCTTTATCCATTCATCTGTCGAAGGGCATCTCGGCTCCTTCCACAGTTTGGCTATTGCACTCTTATTAAATTAATTTTATTTCATTTAATTCTCACTTGCCCACAGCCAAATAAATAGCTCTTTGGGTTTAAGCCTTGTACTCAGTGAGACATTTCTCAACACACAGCAAATTAAGGATCAAAGTGGTAAAGTAATAATTAATTTATCAGAATTTTCACATACAAGGTATAAAGAGGAAAGGAATTTAAAAATTCAAGGGAATTTGAAGTTATTTCAGAAAAAAAAACCTTTAAAAGGAACCAATACACTTAATTTTAACATGTGTCACCAGAGACTGGAATTTAACTCAGAACAAAATCTATTGTTTCTTTGATAGAGTACCCCTCTGCCAAAGGTAATACTACCTAGAGGAAAAGAAGTGAGAAAATGTGGTTATCATCACCCAGTTTGGGTTTGGGTTTGGTGACATCTGATAGAATCTGAGCTCAGGATTTCCATGTCAGCTATAAGGATACCATGCCCCTATGATAGGCTAAGGATATACCTAAAGTTGGCATTAGGAACCTCAAGAAAATCCGATTCGTTTCCACTGCCATATATCTTTAATGAGATTCAGTTCTCTGACCAGGTTAAGAACAGAAACTTCTGCTTTCTCTCCCTAAAAACAAACACACACACAACAACAACAACAAAACAAACAAAACAAATGCAAAAATTATCCCAAATAATGCACAATAAAAATTCCCCAACCCCCACCATCTTTCTAGCCAGCTGTCTAAGAATCCTGGGGAATTGTTGGGGGTTGGGAGAACAAGTGATTCTGGTTCTAGAACCTCTGGAATCTCAGGTCTCAGGCCTAGGGTTTGAATCTAAATCATTAATACTTTATAGGCCTTCTACTGTGTGTCAGACACTATGTTGAGTGTTTTATATGCATTATTTAACTCAACCCTTAAGACAACCTAGTGAAATATGTGTTATTTCCACTTTGCTTCATAAGCACTTATATTCCAGTTCACAGAAGAAAAAAAATTGAACAAGGATAAGCAAATGGCCCAGAAAAAAGACAGGACTGCATGTACTGTCAATACCAGCCATTCACCTAGCCCAGGACTCTATGAGCCTGAGATCTGACTCTTCGCTCCACCATGCCCTACAACTTCGAGGAAGTTATTCAATTTCCTTACATATAAAATGGGAAGAGTATAGTGCACACCTGCCAGGCTCGCTATAGGTTTCCACTGAGAACCTATACACAGTGGCCTTACCTCTCAGAGTGTGGTCCCTGGACCAGAGCATCATCATCACCTGGGAGTTGGTTAGAAATGCAGAGTGTCAGGGCTCACCCCAGGTTGTATATTTTAACCAGGTCCTCCAATGACTTGTGTACACACTGAATTTGAGAAGCCCTGCTCTCAGGCACACACAGGGTAGCAGTTCTTCCCAGCCTTCTGATGGTGTATGCCTTGAAGATTCCTTAGCGCTCACATCTCAGGAGAAAGGCAGAACTTATGGTGTCCACAATGTGTCAGGCTCCTGGGTCCCCATCTGCCTTTGCTATTCTGCTCTCATTAGCTGAGAATGTCCTTTGTCTGGTAATCCACCTGGTGAAAACCATTCTTCAAGATGCAACTCAATATTGTGGAGACTCTTTCTATCTGCCCTCCTTCTATTCCAAGAGAGAATTCACCACTTCCACTTCTCTTTCCCCACTAAAGATCAGATCGATGCTGCTGGAACTTCTTTGACGGCAAGCCATGATAAGAAACATATTTTATAAACACACCTGAACATACGCACGCACATGCACACACACACACACACACACACACACACACACACACACACACCGTATATTGCTGAAATGAAAGGTTTGTGAAAGAATACCTTTATTTACTCTGTGCAATGGACTTAGATATTTTCAACATTGATCTGTTCTATTTCATGTGTTGGCATGCTATAAGGGTCATAACTGACAATTTGTAAAAGCTGTGCAGAGCTATTTCTTTCAGAGGGACTGTGCTACTCAGTGATTTAGTCTCACGTCTACCACCTCTTCTAGAGAAAGAGGATGTGGCCCCACGTCTGACACATGTAGGGACTCAATCATGTTTGTTGAAAGAATAATGAACGGATACATGAATCTGTTACGATCTGCTTTGGTAGCTGGCTGCGAGTCCACCCCTTAACTCCTTGGTCCCACTGCCATCATTAAAAGAAAAAAATATATATAAAGCCTTGTTTATCAACCACCAACCACAACTATAAACCTACACAGTGAATTTCTATGCTCCCAATAGGAATTTTTGAATGAAAAGCGATTTTACGGACTCTTGTGTTGAATAAGAAGAAGAAAAAGAAAACTTGGAAGTTTAAAGAACAGTCATTTGGTTTTGCATTTTTTGGATTTTTTTCCATTTCTGATGTTTTATTAGTCTCCCCATTGTAAATTAAATGGAGCTGGAGTCACTGTAACGAAGACACATTTAGAACACTCTGTGTCTGACAGATGCCAGCCTGCCATTTGAGCCTCTCTGTGGTATTCTGCCAGTTCACCTCCATTCTTTCTTTCAACACCTCTGCCCTTCCAGCACGATAGCCCTTGGGCAGAGGTTTATGATGGGAAAAAGTGATGACCAACCACATTCATTTATCATTTATATCTCAGGCTTGGCCGCGAGACTCTGGTGCATAAGACAGGAAGGGAATTTCAGACTCGGTGTCAGGACCTTCAGTTCTGTTTTTGAAAGTCACAGAGTCCCGGCATGCTGCTGCCCTTCCTTCATTCACAAGAGGTGGATGGAAAAATCAAAGACCTGGAAAACAAGTCTGGAAGGAATAGCAAGTTTTTCAGTCTTACTTCTTACCACAACACAATAGTAAAACAAGCCTGCTTAATCATTCTTTCACATCTTTGCAGCTTATTCTCAAATATCACATTTATATCTAACTTGAGAGTCTGTCTTTTTAGTCATGGCTCTTAGTAGCTAAGTGACCTGATGCCCCCTGCCTTAGTTTCCTATCCATAAAATGGAGTTAATAATGGCACGTACCTCACAGACCTTTTGTAAGGAAAAAAGGAAATTGTATACTCTTAGAACTGTACCCAGAATGCACCTAGTAAAAGCTTAGTGAATGCTGGGTATTTTTTTTAAGATTTATTTATTTATTTTTATTTATTTATTTATTTTTTGCTGGCTATTTTTAAGATTACTATTACACGCAGAAACTCTATGTACTTATATTGCTCCTTTCCTATCACATTTAGACATTTGAAGTAATAAAAGATGTTCAAAATAAAATGCCACTCGTACTAAGTGCAATGTGATATCCTAGATTGAATCCTGGAACAGAAAAAGACACTACTGGAAAAACTAGTGACATCTGAATAAAGTTGACAGCTTAGTTAATTTGGTATCAAAGATAATACAGCTTATGTAAAATGCTAATACCAGGAGAATTGAGGGAAGAGTGTTCAGGAACTCTCTGTACCATCTTTGCAACATTTTAGTAAGTCTGAAATTATTCCAAAATAAAAAAATTATTTTTTTAAATACCACACATAGTTCTTGGGAATGCAGTAAATACAAAGTTGTGCTAGGCGCCATGAAAGATCAAGAGATAAGGAAAACGTGACTTTGTCTTCAAAGAACTTACAGTCTAATTTTGAGACTAAGACAGCAATGAGTTTACTATAAATTGGCTGGAATGTAGTAAATATCTTAATAGAAGTGGAAGCAAACTCTTGTCAGCCCGATATTAAGGACCAGCTTCATAAAGACCCTTGTTGTCCATGATCAAATCCACTGGCTGGTTAATTCGCACAACTTTACAATTCCTGCCTCCTTGAATGGTGACTCTGTTTGGTCAGTATTTCACTGGTAGGATTCCCTCCATGCTGGAGATGCTTTCTGATTCCTGACTAATGCAGCTGTAAACTTTATTAGTTTATTGTTTTTTTATAGGTTGTGGAGTGAAGAAGGAAGAGCACACACCTTATAATCAAAGAAAACTGAGATCAAAGCCAGGTCTCACCTCCTTGGGCAAGTTAATTGACCTCATTTTCCATTGTAAAATGGGGGGGAGGAATAGTGAACTTGCTGTCAATCAAATGATCAAACGAGATAATATCATAATGACTCCTGGCCTATAATAGGTAGGTCTTATTATTGTTGTTATTGTTGGAAATTATCCACAAGGCATGGGCCCTGGCAACAATACTCAAGTACTTATTCAATTGTCAGGTACTCATTTCACTTTCCTAAGACCTCACTTTGGAGAGTCCAGAACTATTTTGTCAAATGGAAAGGGTGACAGACCAATGCGAGAAGCTGCATGGATTAAGGGTTAATCACATGAGTGTCTGAGCCAATCAGCCTATTATCAGCTTGCTACCTGTGTACCTTTGGGAGACCAACTCAACTTCGCAACACCTGATTCTCTATCCGTAAAGTGTGGATAATAGCACCTACCTCACAAAGACATGTTATGAAGAAATCACATATGTCAAATCTCTAGAACAGTGCTTGGTACAGAGCCAACTTGGCACATAGCTATTACTATTAATTGTCATTATTCAATAAGCATTTCTTCCTTTTCTTAGAAGTTCAGCACCCCATTTTACTCAGATATGGGGATGCAAAATACTCGGGGAAGAAGTGCTCTCTACTCTAGCCCCAGGGGATGAACCACGATTGGTATAAGCCAATCATAATAATTCCTTTCCCTCTTTAGGTATGAGAATGTGGCTGAAGTCTGGCCAGGCAACCTAAGGGGAAATCTGCTGGTAGCTTGTAGGAAGTTTTTTGTTTTTTGTTTTTTGCCTCCTATGTTGAATGCTGTCGTGAGGGGATGTGATGGTGGCCCTGGTATGGCCATGACGAGATCCAGGAGGACCATAGACAGGCTGTCTCAGGCCCCAGACATAAGCAAACTTCTGGGCCATCTGGGCATCTTGATAAGTAAGATAATAAGTGTCCCAATTGTTTAAGCCATTTTTAGCCAGGTTTTCTTTTACTTGCAGCCCAAAGCAACCTAACTTGGAGGTCACAGAGAGTGAGAGACAGGCATCATTATTCCTGATATTATGGACAAGGAAACTAAGTTTCAGAGAGATTAAAATAACTTTCTCTAGGGTTATACAGTTAGTAAAGAGCAGGGAGTGAGAATGGAATGAATAAAGTATATTTTTATCTCTTTCCATGAACTTTCTCTTGGTCCATTAATTTACTCAAAAAATATTTGTTAGGTCTACAAGATACCTTCTTAGATCCTGTGGCGTTTTCTGGCTTCAGGGCTTGGGTGGAGCTTCCAGTGGGCAGAGCAGGGTGAGCTTGTGTGCAGAGACTGCCACTGCCATATATGTATTCCTAGGCCTTCATAAAATGTTCCTGCAAAAGTCTGCCACTGGACAACTGAAGGACAAGTCTCTAATAAAATAAGATATTTCCAAAAGGTATGAATTCAAAATTTTGTTTCCTACATATTTGAAAAATTACAGAATCCACGAGCTATTTAATAACTAATTGTTACCACTAATACCAGTCTGATGAGATACTTGATTTGATGCCAACAATTCTTGGGAACATAAAAAGATAGTATCAGATAGTAAAGAAAAGAATCACCCAGTGCGAGCTCTTTTCTTCCTTTCTCAGTTTGGATTGCTTCCCTGTATCTCTATATTTCAGAATAACTTGAATCCTTCAGCCTTCTTGTAGCTTTTGCTTCATTCATTCATTCTTTTATTAATCACACATTCAATGAATATTTTAAAGTAGCTACAAGTTCCTAATCAAGTGGGAGGAGAATAGTTAATGTAAGCATCCACTTACAACTTATGATGATGATTAAAACCAAGTATAAAACCAAGTATAGATAAAGGAGATTAAGAGTACACTTATCTTGATGAGCACTGAGAAATGTATAGAATTCTTGAATCATTATGTTGTACACCTGAAACCAATATAACACTGAATGTTAATTACACTTGGGTTAAAATAAAGTATAATGGTATCACAAGTTATGGTTTCCTGAGATGCTCTCTGTATGTTATTTACCCTCTAACTGTTTTTCAGGGTACACATGATTATTTCCAACATCATGCCTAAGGACACCAAGTTTCAGAGATATCAAAGCAATTTTCCACAGCGTTAGACACCTAGTCAAGTACAGATCTGGGTTTGAGCCTGGGTCATTCAGACTTTAAGTGATGAAACTTTCCATGGCATGAAAGTGGTGGGTACAGCAAAAAGAGGGTGGTTTTTGGACCAAATCTTGCTGGAAATATTGAAATTGGAGTGAGAGTTATGAAAGGGAATGAAGCTCAGGAGGGATATAACCCAGTACAGGCTCTGAGGAAGGGAGGAGAAAGACATGTGGATGACAGGATTGAAAGGCATCCAAGAGGAGAAGAGCGATGTTGGGAAGGAAGCCCATGAGGATGGTTGGCCAAGGCCAAGATAGCTAGAGTTAACTGAGGTGATCACAAGTTGTTGTCAGTTATGTAAAGAAGATGAGGTTGAGAGAAGGAAGCAAGCAAGGTGGAAGGATAGGCACCAGAGAAACCACCCAACTAGTAGCTCAAAGACCCAAGAGAGTCCAAAGACATGAATACTTCAATGAAAATAAATTGGTTTCCAATATTTAATAAGCAGATTTCTCATAAAATTCTGCATTTACAGTGTCTCCTGAGGAAAAGAAAATCATAATATCAGGTTCTGGGTTTTTGGAGCCATCACCTCTAGAGAGTAATAGGTGACCCAAGCTGAGTAATAGCTGCCATCTTTAGCCAACAATAGGCACACCCACGCCCTACTGTTTCACTCCCAGCCTGTTTCACAAATTTACAATATTGGCCTGAACCCTTTTGGCATTTTACTTTGTTACCTTGATAATCACCAAAGTATTAGCTGCAAATATCTCTGGATAGTGGGATGGTTACTGATTTTTTTAAAAGTCAGCAAATTACCTAACTGTATTTTCTAAATTCCCTTTAATTATTGTGTATTGCTTTTATAATAAAAGAAAATGTAAACTTTTTTTTTAAACTATCAATACCACAAATACTGAAGGAGGAGCTGTGGCTTGGCAGGAGTCCCTGTGAAAAGATCCAAGGGTTTTATTGAAGTCAGGCTCAATGTGAGCCAAGTTCATGACACAGCAGCAAGAAAACAAAACAAAACAAAACCCTAACAGATTATTGGAAGCTGTGGCCTCATGGTACTCTGCATGGGTCAGGCCTCATTGGGAGTATAAGTCACATTTTATTGGAGAAATGATAAACTAGAAAGTGTTTGCTGCTGGGAAACCAAGATAGAAGGAGTCTATAAGTCAAATCATGTGATGAGTGGTTAGGAGAAAATAGACATTTTTAACTTGAGTTTCTGTAGAAAAATCAAAAAGACAAGAGATTGCTATCTTCAGGATTTGAAAAGATGAAATGTGGTCAAGACAATGTTAGCTTATTCACCGTCAACGTCAAAGGCAGGGAAAGCACCAGAGAAAATGATAGAAATGGGATTCCACTTTACCATAAAACAGGGATTTTTAAACACAAATTTAGGAAAAGGGCAGGTGCCTTGAAATCTTCAGGCGGAGACCACGTTGCAGCCTATTTTAGGTGAAACTTTGGTAGAGATGACCTCAATGCACCCTTCAGATCCAGGGCCCACTCTTCCTCTGACCGGGTGCAGGACTGTTCACAACTGTCCAAGTGCAGACCACTGGGATGGTGGCGAGAAGAGGTGATGCTAGTCAACCTTCAGGAAGACAAGCAGCAGGACTGCCAATGGCTAATCTGCCTCGGTTTCTCAAAAGCAATCATCTTTTTGTGAGATGGAACCCAGTGTATTTTCTGGAATGCAAAATAATCACAAGGTATACCAGCTATCTCTGTGTCAAAACATAGAAATATCCTCTACACACCTATGGGAGAAGGGCTTGGAGAGTTCACACTGTGTTAGGTTAGAAAGTATAGTGTCAGTACTGCCAGAAAAACAATTGTCTCCAAGTTTAGATAACATTGGGCATTTGCTTCAATGGTCAGAATTCTCATTTCATTTCCTTATTTAACATAAACCCTGGAGTCTTATATTTTTAAGATGCCGAGGCCCTGTAGCCCAGCAGTCTATCTTAACTCGAGCACAGATCTCAGAGGTTCCTTGAAAGATAATCAATGCATTCTCCTTTAGATGGAAAGAAGGGGTTACATCTGAAAGGTCCCTGCTAGCACTCCTTCCAGCTTAAGCTTTTTTCTGGTGAAGCACTGAACAAATAGAAATATTCTGAATCTTAGTGCCGGGATGATGAGATGAGTATTGCCACGAAGAAGTTCACCATAGAAACAAACACCTGAAGCTACAGATTCAAGGTATCTAAGAGTCAGAAGCTAAGGGACATCAGTCAGTTAAGTTTGCAGGGGAGAAACATCTTACCTAGAGATTCATTATCTAGAGGTTCTTACCTAGAGGTCCTAACCACACACACTCCTCCTAAGTATAAAATGTGGGTAAGGGAGTAGGCAAACCTTTTGGAGCACTTGGAGCTGGGTTCAGAAATTGGCATAGCTGCCATGCTTACTTATTCTCCCTCTTTCCTTCTCTGTCCATCCCAGTCCCTCTCTTCCTGGCTCTGTGCTCTGGCTACATCCCAAACTGGCTGGTTCCTAGTTCCCAGTGGAACCTACTGGGAAGAAGATTGGGGTGTGGGAGAAATAAGTCAAGGGATCTCACCTCCATCCCATGCTCCCTCTCCACTTTGCATTTTCGGCAGTGGTGTCCCTCCATTGCTACTGCTGCTATCAGGTGGTCTCTCCTCTTGGGATACAGGTCTTGCCCCTCAGGCCTCAAAGTGGTTCTGCTGTGCCTGGGTTCCCAGGGCCTCAGTGGCCTGTTGGTCTTTAACCCATTGAATTCGATTCTGTTTCTTACCAGAGTCTGGCTGGTATAGCTGCTCTCTGGATGTGTAACCTTAATTATTTTGAGTCTCACCTACCTCATTGGTGAAATTAAGATCAAACCTGTTATGAGTGCTCTATCTCTTATTCATTATCCTAAATGTTGGAGGGAGGAACACTTCTTCCACAGTGATGTTTGAGCATGTGATTGAGCTTGTAGCCAAGATCAGCCAATAAGAGCATAACAATGATTAGATCTAGGATGATCACATGACCCAACTGGGGACAATGAGATACTAGCTAAGATTTGGACCTATGAGCTGAGGGATTCTTTATTGCCCTAGACTTGGAGCCATACAGATGTAAGAATGGAGCTCATGGAGATCATTATGTAGAGAGAACCTGCCTGCACAATGAAAGAAAGCAGGACCAAAAAAATTAAGATAGAAGATGTCAAAGAACGTGTTTGGACTCCTGGATACAGTCATGCCTGCACTCCACAAACTGAGCTTTTTACAGAATAAGCCAACAAATTCTCTCTTTTTGCTTAACACAGTTGGAATTGGATTGTGTGTCACTTTCCAAAAAGCATCCTAACTGATATAAAAATACATATTTTGTAGAGTTGCAGTGAGGATTGGAAATTAGATATATAAAGTGTTCACTTCAGTTCTAGCAAAGTTTTCATTCTTTCAAAGGCACAGAGACCTTATCTGCTATAAGAAACAACTGCATCACAGACATTTCAAGTTAAAAAAAAAGATCTTGGAAATCATCTGGATTTGAAAGGCAAGGGTTGAATAATATTCCCTAAGGAAGAGAGAACAATCATTATCTCTTGGGTGGCCTCGATTTTTAATCCCAGATCTGGAATTGTAAACTGTAATCTGGCCTGAGATTCCATAATCACCAGACCAGTATACTATAGGCAAGATTAATATGCTCAATGGGGGAATGGGCCCAAACAACCTCTAAGTACTCTATCATTTCTAGAATGTCCAGGTGAGAGTGTGAGGGTAGTATATTATTTGTAGTAGCATCTCAGTGGTGTTACTGACAGTCATTGGCGATTTGAGGAAGGTCTTACCAGGGCTTTGAAGACCAAGTCTTTCCTCCTTTCCTCAGATCATTCATGCAACTTATTCTCTCCCTTCTTCTCCTGGTTCGCTTCCTAAGTGCTTCTGTATAGCCTTGTTGCAGCGTGTTTTGTGTTCTTAAACAGAAATGAGAGTCTGAGGAGAGCAGGAGCAGCACACACTCACCTTTGTATCATTTTTTTTACTCATTCATTCATTCATTCATTCAATCTATGATTCATTCAAAAAGTATTCGTTTACTATTCACCACCTACCAAGTACTATGACAGACACTGGAGCTAAAATCAAAAAAGCAAAATCATGGTCCTATGTTCCTTACCTAGTGGGTAAGGCTAAGGTAAACGAGTAAACTAATAATTTCAATTGCATGAAAGGGGCTTTGCCCTCAGGAAACATTTTCAGAATTGAATTGATTTGAATTGGAGGGGATGGTTCTGTTTCTAAAAAGTTGAACTCCTGGTTTTATGCAGATACTCAAGTGGGGGTGTTCCCAAGACAGCCAGAGACTCAGACCAGAGGAATAAGTCTAGTTTTCAAAGCTGATTCTGGAGTTCCACACAGAAGGACATTTGGAAGCCAAGAGCGAGAAGGGGATCTCAGAGGCAGAGTTCAGACGAAGGGGGAAAGAAAACCATCTTGCAGGGTCGATGGCACAGAAAGTAGCATCATGGCAGTATGGGGGAGGGGACAGTTATGCCTTGGAAATTGTCTTCACAACTGGATGTTGGATCTCTTGCCTTCTACCTGTCTCACACCTCCCACGTCAGCTGAAAATTTCCTTTCCTCTATACCTCAGGGTACAGAAAATGCAGGGGGGATTTCCAAAACTCCAGACTGCTGGGCCATGGCTCAGGGGGTACTGGTGTGAAGAGGCTTTAGCGGTTGGTATGAATATAAACCTAGGCTTCACCTCTATAACTAGACAGTCAACCCATGTCCCTTCACATGTTCAAGGTATGTCAGACCCCCTGGTCCCCAGCAAGCTTATGCATTGACAGTCACTGACAGTTCTGCTCTTTTTTTCCCATTTAGAGTGTTCTTTATTTTATGCGATTTCTCTTCCGTGGTTGGGTATAGGCAGAGGGTAGCGTGGAAGGGGCCAGTGCAAACTGCTTTTCCTCAGGTCTCTGCCCTGACACACACACACATGCAGAGACGGTCCAGGACCTCTCCACCTGCTGACCTCTCTTTTCATCGCAGATATCTACAGCAGAGCATGGAGGTCTAAGCCTTGGAAAATCCTAAAAAAACATAAAAATTAATGATGATGATGATGATGATAGCACTAACCCTTATGATGCACAGTCTGTGTACTCCAGATCCTGTTATGAGCACTTTCCATGCGGTCTTCACTAGAGCTCTATGAGAGAGGTACAACCAGGGGCAAATGAGGCACCCAGAGGTTAATGACTTGTTTGAGGTTACAGAATTGCTAAAGTAGCAGGATTAGATCCCATGCGTCTGGCTCCTGAGCCATGTATGGAGCCGAAATCCAAGTCATTGGTGCTCCAGCTGCCACCTCCCCCTCCCACCCCTTCTAGCTCCCATAGATCATCTGCACCATGCTCTCTTTCCTCAGCAAACACCACACCAGAGCACTTTCTCTGTGTCTGGGGGACCATCCCTCTCCCACCTGGCAAGAATACGCCTGCACTGGAGTTGGAATGAGACTCTTAAATAGCTGGAGGAGTGTATTTGATTTTGTCAGATCACGGCTAAATTTGTAAAAGCATTCAAAGAACTAGCTCAAATCTCCTTGTTCTTGGAATAAAGTACAACTATTTCTCTTTCTGTAAATAGCCATAAAATAAAAAATGAGGGAAAATAATTTAATACTTTATTTTATAAAATTAAGTAATCAAATTCCTCCTAAAAGAACATGGCTAGATTTATAAATGTCCTTAATACTATTTTTAGCACTTTAAAAGCTCTATATACAATCTCTTGACATTTCCTAATTTTACTGTTTGAATATTTAGAGTAGACAATTACATTTTTCTTATGTTTTCATTCTCTTTATTGACTCATATGAAAGACATTCGATACTTCAAGTTGCCAAATCTGCCTTTATTGGTTTAGTTGGTTTTTTTTAATTTTTTTATTAATTTTATTTTATGGTTTAGTTGTTTGTCAAATAACACTAGGATATCTTAAAATGTTCATATAAATATTCAATTACATAAAAAATAATCCCCATATTGTAAATACAAAGACAAGTTTATAAAGTTCTCTTTGGTATGATTCCATTTTTGTAAAAAGAGTTAAAATATGTGTGAATACATACATACAAAGAAAGAGAAACAAATTGAAAATATGTGTGTCAGAATATTAAGAGTAATTTTATCTGAGAACTTTATATCTGAGCGTTAGCAATATGGAAGATGGATAGTTATTTTTCCTTATATCTATGTTCTGAATTTTCTGCATTATGTTTACAGTGAGAAAAGAAACACATTATTCTTTATAATAAGAACTAACATTTGAGTGCCAGACACTATCCTAGGTGCTTTACAAGTATTAATTTGTTGTAACTTTTACATCAACTCTCTGTTGTGGACAGTGTTAATATCCCCACGTTACAGATGAGGAAGCTGAGGCAGAGCGGAGTTGCATAGGGCTAGGCAGCCGGGCTTCAGACCTGTGCTCTGAACCACTTCAGGGTCTGGACTCACTGAAGCAGTAAGTCTCCCACTTCACCATGTGTGCTTTCCTTAAACTACCACAGGAAATTGTAACCCCTATGCTTTCCATTTCATTTTTTCATTTAAAGTCTTTTGACCTGGAACCAGCCTTGACTTAATGTTGGTCAGGCAGTCCACTCATACTTCCTGGCTATTTAGCTTGTAATATCTCTGAGAAGCAGAACACTCAGATATAAAAAGCAAACTAATATCACAGATCAGCAGATGCCAAGTTCCAAATGTGGGTGCTTCAGGGGTTAGAGGAGGGAGAGAAAGTGCAAGGATGAAGATCAGCACAACCTCACCATTTGAAGATACCCACTGCTGATGTGTTAGTGTATTTATTTCCAGTCCTCTGTCTCCTAACCGGCCTTGATTTAATGTTGATCAGGCAGTCTATTCCTATATATTTGGAATATTTAGCTTACAATTTCCCTAAGAAAGAATAAGCCCCACCTTCGTGTTTGCTGTCTGATTATGTGTCCATCTATATATCAGTATTTCTTTCCACCTATCCATTATCTGTTTTTATATTTCTCTACCTACAAACATACTTTCTTTTTAAATTTCTTTGGAAATAACTTCAAATTTATAAGAAAGTTGTAAGAACATGACACTCTCATAAAAACAAAGTGAGATTATATTATACATTATGTTTTGTAACCTGCTTATTTTATTTAATAATCTATAGACATTTTTTCACATTCATGATTCTTGCTTTTTTTTTACAACAATCTGAATGTTTTTTTTATTTTTTATTGTTATGTTAATCACCATACATTACATCATTAGTTTTTGATGTAGTGTTCCATGATTCATTGTTTGTGCATAACACCCAGTGCTCCACGCAGAACGTGCCCTCTTTAATACCCATCACCGGGCT
>NW_027397084.1:5069879-5082283 GCF_003265705.2 Callorhinus ursinus
ACAGTTGTGTTTTCATTTTCATTGGTTTCCATGAATTTTTTAAATTCCTCTTTAATTTCCTGGTTGACCCATTCATTCTTCAGTAGGATGCTCTTTAGCCTCCATGTATTTGAGTTCTTTCTGACTCTCCTCTTGTGATTGAGTTCTAGTTTTAAAACATTGTGGTCTGAAAATATGCAGGGAATAATCCCAATCTTTTGGTATCGGTTGAGACCTGATTTGTGACCTAGGATGTGATCAATTCTGGAGAATGTTCCATGGGCACTAGAGAAGAATGTGTGTTCCGTTGCTTTGGGATGGAATTTTCCTAATATGTCTGGTCCAGTGTGTCATTTAAAGTCTTTATTTCCTTGTTGATCTTTTGCTTAGATGATCTGTCCATTTCAGTCAGGGAGGTGTTAAAGTCCCCCACTATTATTGTATTGTTGTCAATGTGTTTCTTTGCTTTTGTTATTAATTGCCTTATATAACTGGCTGCTCCCATGTTAGGGGCATAGGTATTTACAATTGTTAGATCTTCTTGTTGGATAGACCCTTTAAGTAAGATATAGTGTCCTTCTTCATCTCCTATTACAGTCTTTGTTTTAAAATCTAATTTATCTGATATAAGAATTGCCACCCCAGCTTCCTTTTGGTGTCCATTAGCATGGTACATGGTTTTCCACCCCCTCACTTTCAATCTGAGGGTCTTTGGGTCTAAAATGAGTCTCTTGCATACAGCATATTGATGGGTCTTGTTTTTTAATCTAATCTGATAGCTTGTGTCTTTTGATTGGGGCATTTAGCCCATTTCCATTCAGGGTAACTATTGAAAGATATGAATTTAGTGCCATTGTATTGCCTGTAAGGTGACTGTGACTGTATATTGTCTGTGTTCCTTTCTGATCTATGCTGCTTTTAGGCTCTCTCTTTACTTAGAAGACCCCTTTCAAGATTTCTTTTAGGGCTGGTTTTGTGTTTGCAAATTCCTTTAGTTTTTGTTTGTCCTGGAAGCTTTTTACCTCTCCTATTTTCAATGACAGCCTAGCTGGATATAGTATTCTTGGCTGCATATTTTTCTCGTTTAGTGCTCTAAAGATATCATGCCAGTCCTTTTTGGCCTGCCAGGTCTCTGTGAATAGGTCTGTTGCCAATCTAATGTTTCTACCATTGTAGGTTACATATCTCTTCTCCCAAGCTGCTTTCAGGATTTTCTCTTTGTCTCTGAGACTCGTAAGTTTTACTATTAGATGTCGGGGTGTTGACCTATTTTTATTGATTTTGAGAGGGGTTCTCTGTGCCTCCTGGATTTTGATGCCTGTTTCCTTCCCCACATTAGGGAAGTTCTCTGCTATAATTTGCTCCAATATACCTTCTGCCCCTCTCTCTCTTTCTTCTTCTTCTGGGATCCCAATTATTCTAATGTTGTTTTGTCTTATCGTATCGCTTATCTCTCGAATTCTGCCCTCGTGATCCTGTAGTTGTTTATCTCTCTTTTTCTCAGCCTCTTTATTTTCCATCATTTGGTCTTCTATATTGCTGATTCTTTCTTCTGCCTCATTTATCCTAGCAGTTAGTGCCCCATTTTTTATTGCACCTCATTAATCGGCTTTTTGTTTTCGACTTGGTTAGATTTTAGTTCTTTTATTTCTCCAGAAAGGTTTCTCTAATAACTTCCATGCTTTTCTCAAGCCCAGCTAGTATCTTTAAAGTCACGATTCTGAACTCTAGGTCCGACATTGTACTAATGTCCGTATTGAGTAGGTCCCTGGCAGACGGTACTACCTCTTGTTCTTTTTGCTGAGGTGATTTTTTTCATCTTGTCATTTTGTCCAGAGGAGAACAGATGTATGAGAGAACAAAATGCTAACAGGTTAACAACGTCCCCAGCAAATATACTCTATACAATTCAGAAAAGACCTGAAACCAGGGGAAAAGAAAGGGAAAGAAAGAAAAAAGAAAGAGAAAAAAAAAGAAAAAGAAAAAGATAAAAACAAACAAAAACAGAACAAAACAAAACAAAACAGAATATGATCAAATATGATCAGGCTAGTGCATAGATCAGTGCCACACACTAGCTTTTGGGCATATTTTGGTCTGTTAGAAGAAAGTGCCTGCTAAAATTTTAAAGGAAGAAAGACATATATGTACAAAATAAGGGTTGATAGAATGAAGGGATGGAAGATGACTGTAAAGATGAAAATTATAAAAGGTTTTATAAACGGAATTGATAAGATAAGAAGTTGTTTGAAAGAAGAAAGAAGAAGATTTAAAAAAAAAGAAAAAAAATGGGAGAGACTGTGATCAGGCAGGAGACTAGAACAAAGCCATGCACTAGTGATTTAGGGTATATTTTGATCTGTTAGAAGAAACTGTATATCAAAATTTTAGAGAGAGAAGAACTTATATATATATGCCAAAAATAAGGGTAACTACTATGAAGGGATAAAATATGACTCTAAAAATGAAAAATAAAAAGTTTTTTTAAAAAAGGATTGATAAGATGTTGTTTGAAAAAGGGAAAAAGAAAAATTCAAAAAAAAGAAACAGTTAAAAAAATTAACTTTGAAAAACTAATGAATCATGGTAAAAAAGCCATGAATTCTATGTGCAGTATTCCCCTAGCGCTGGAGTTCTCCCGTTCTCCTTGATCGGTAAAGTTGGTCTTGGTTTGCTGACTGTTCGTGCTGATCTTCTGGGGGAGGGGCCTGTAGCCGTGGTTCCCAAATTTTCTTTTGCCGGAGGCGGAATTGCCCCGCCCTCGTCGGTCTGGGCTAAGCAAGCTGCTTGGGTTTGCTCTCAGGAGCTTTTGTTCCCTGCAAGCTCTGGTACAGCTTTGGAGGACCAGGGTGAAAATGGCAGCCTCCCAATCTCCACCCCGAGGAGCTGAGAACTTGGGGCCCCACTCCTCAGTGCGCCCCCAGAGAAAAGCAGTCACTCCCGTCTCCCTGGTCTCTGGCCGCACTCCGTGCTCACCTGGCCTGTGACCGAGCATTTCTATCTCTGGCACCCGACCCCATGTGGAGTCTCTAAACCCAGCAGATCCCTGCGGTGTACTCCTGCGCCGCTCCTCCCTGGGGAGGAAGGGGTGTCTCCCCGGCTCTGCTGCTTGTTGGGTTCCTGCTGGAGGCGCAGTGGCCCAACTGGGCCGCGGATCACAGTTTATGGCCACCCCAAGCTGAGAGCCCGCGCCTCGGGCTCCGTCTCTGCAGCCGGCTTCCCCTCTCCGATACCTGGGAGCTCTGCTGCACTCAGGCACCCCTGGTCTTTCTGTGACCCCGAGGGTCCTGAGTCCACACTGTCTCGCGAGGGTTCCACCCCCGCTTAGCCACTGGAGCGACGTCCCTCAGCGGAGCCGACTTCTAAAAGGTCCGATTTTGTGCTCCGCGGCTCTAGCACTTGCCAGAAGCGGCCGACGGAGGCCCCCTCCCCCGCCATCTATCCTCCTGAATATCGCCTCGGATTCACTTCTCCTCACGTCCTACCTTCCAGTAAGTGGTCGCTTCTCTGTTCAGAGAGTTGTTGCTACTCTCTTCCTCGATCTCCTATTGAGTTTGTAGGTGTTCAGAATGGTTTGATCCCTATTCAGCTGAATTCCTGAGACCAGACGAAATCCAGGTCTCCTACTCCTCCGTCATCTTGCTCCGCCCCCAACAATCTGAATGTTAATGGCATAATGGTATTTCATTATTTGGGTTTAAAACTAATTTATTTTTCAGGCCCATTCTGTTGTATATTTGTTTCTCATTTTTTTTGTTATTATAAATAATATAATGAACTAGTCTGACTATAAATCATTTCATAATCTATAATTTTGTTAAAACAATCTGTAGAAATGGAATTCTTAAAACAGATTTATGTTTATTGTTGTAGATTTTAATATATGTTGCCAAATTGCCCCTTCAAAATTCTTAGCAATGGACACTCACTAGCAGGCTATGAGAACACCTAGGTTTTTTGCATGTTGGGCATTGTAGATTTTGTGTTTTTTGTTTTTTGTTTTTATTATGTTCAGTTAACCAACTTACAGTACATTATTAGTTTTTGATGTAGTGTTCAACGATTCATTAATAGTTTTTAAAGATACTTCACCAGTTATGAATAAAGCTGCTATAACGTTATAAATATCTTTGTGAGGATTTGCTGAAGAGACTATCTTTGCTCAGTTGCATTGTCATTACTTCTTTGTCCAAGATTAGTTACATATTTATGTGCGTTTACTTCTGGGCTCTCTATTCTGTTGCATTGATTTATTGATCTATTCCTTCACCAACACCACACTGTCTTCATTACTGTAGTTTTATATATATCTTAAAGTCAGGTGGCATCACTCCTCCAACTTTTTTCTACTCCTTCAATATTGTGTTGATTATTATGGGTCTTTGCCTCTCCATATAAACTTTAGAATCAGTTTGTCAATACCTACAAAATAATTTGCCAGAATTTTGATAGAGAGTGCATTGAATCTGTAGGTCAAATTGGGAAGAACTGACATCTTGACCACACTGAGTCTTCTTATCCATGAGCATGGACTATCCCTCCATTTATCTAGCTTTTCTTGGATTTCTTTTGTCAGAGTTCTGTAGCTTTACTCATACAGATCTTATATATATTCTGTTAAATTTATACCTAGAGATTTTATTGGGGGGTACTGATGTGAATTGTATTATGTTTTTAATTTCACATTCCATTCATTCATTGTTGGTCTAGAGACTTTACTTGGGAGGAAACAAAAGAATACACACATTCCCTGAAAGAAATAAAATCAAGATAATGGACTATGATTCTAATAGCTCAAAGAATCTTTGGTGTCAATGTCCTCCAGAGAAAGACTACCATAAACATGCCTGTAGTTAAACAAGCTGAATTTATGCTCACTGCAGTAAAGGAGAATGTAGTCCATGGAGATAATGCGGCATGGCATTAAGAGGACATTAGAAGACTTACCATAGGATTTAGAAATTTCTTGTCTTAAGTGATTTTGGAGAAGCTTGGCACACATAGGATACCAAACGGTCTAAAGTAAAGGAAGTAATGTAAAGGAAGGGTAGGTTGGAATAGGAAAGGATGGATATTCCTTGGAAGCCTTATCAGTATAAAAATGGAGGTGGGAGCAAGAACAGGATGGGTGTGGGACAGTGAAGAAAAACTCAAGCAGAACCAAACAAGCAGGTCCACCAATCTGGGGAAGTCAGGTAGGGCTGCAGGGTGAGGCCAGGTTTGCAGGGCCTGAGAGTCCAGCAGAGCCAGGTGGGTTTGAGGCAAGGAACACATGGTGTCCAAAGACATCTCCTTCATGTATGGTTAGGGAATGGAGGCATTTTCATTTCATACTCTAAATAAAGGGGACATTCTATGTTGATCCAGGTTTGTGATAAATAAAAAAAGAAACTGACTGGCTTAGAAGTTTTAAAACATTCCGGATTTTGTTTATACAGGGAAGGATTTTTCAAAGGTCAAACTTCCACTGCTGTAATCACCTTTATATATCTATATTCTGTATTACTCTAGTTCCATAAACAAGTTTAAAATAGGAGTTGATAATATCATCTGATTTTAAAAGGGGAAGAGCTTCACATTTCTGTATATCTATGCTCAAATGCATATTTTTTTCAAGCAAGGTCAGTAGTTTTGAAGAAACTTTGCATTTTATGGAATATATTTAAGCAATTCACCAGGGATGACTACAACTCCTTTTTTTAATGTAGGGTCAAGAGTGAGGCTTAGAAGTATGTGCACTTACATTAAAACTTACTTACAGATATTGACTGAAAAATAGCACACCATTAAAACAATAAAATCTCATTTTTTAGATTAAAAATATGTATACAACGCATAAGAAAGATGTATGGAATATATAGCCATGGTTTTCTCTAGGGACAAAATTGCAGACTGTTTTAATTTTTGCTTTTGTATTTACTTGTCTTTTTAAATTTTCCACAAGAAATATGTATCCCTTGTGCAATTTTTCTTCAAATTAGTGTCCAAGGACAAGAATTTGGGTACACGTGTGATGTTAAAAAATGGTTATGTTTGGGACAGAATCAGAAAAGGATTTTATCATTATAGCAGAGAGATGGGAGAAATAACATAAATATTCTTCACTAAAAGAAGAACATATAGTGAAATTATAACCAAACTGTTCTCATATAAAAACGGTTGTGACAACCTTGGGTAAGTCACCTAAACTTCTGGACATTATTCTCCCATATATAAATGAAAAGCTCAATAATCTTAAGTGTCCCTTTTAGCTTGAAAAAAATTACTATGACTGCCACATTTCTCAACAGCCTTTGGACCTGATAAATTAATTCCTGCCACCTTTCTATCTCAATGCCTAAGGAAGGTTCTGATCCTCACCTACATGCCCAGAAAAAGACACATTATCTATGAGAGGTAACCTTAATGAAGCAAGGAGAGCCAGTAGGATCTTTCTTAAAATGTGGAAATTCCTTAGGCCCTGGGATATACTCAACTATTGCAATTGCTAGGGAAAACTCAAGTTAATTACTGGATTTTCTAATTGCAGACAGCATCGTACATTCCTGCATGCATCCCCTTTCCCTTTTGTTTCAGGAAAGTTCCTCATCCTTAGATGTTTGCCAGGCAGGTTGTGCTTTGTCCTTGGAGCCACTATTTGGCAAGGTTTAATTGACAAGATGAGAAGATAATGGGGAACCAGTGCTCCTACCCATCACCTTTTCATATCTTTTTCCTTAAACTTTCCTCAATTGTTACAATGTCTGCCATTTCCGTCCTAATTCTTCCCACTCTCAACGTTTAGCATTCATTTTTCTCCATGGAGCATTACCCCAATTATTTTCCCCACAAAAAAAACAAAAACAAAAACAAAAAACAAACAAAAACAAAAACAAAACTTGCAAAGGTGTTTCTATGCACTTATTGCCAATACCACACAATTTAACACATGCTATCTTTTTGGTCTATGGTATCAACGATATATTTACACAAGCCTTTTCACTCTTGTTGGAATGTAAAAACCTCAGTAATAAAGACAAAGCCCTTAACGTTTCTTACTAGTCCAGTAATTCCTGACGTATCATTCATGTCACAGAAGATGGTAAAAGATACTTTTTGATTGATGAAAGGGTCACCAGTTAATGATCGACTTTATTTGCATCAGGTAGTGAAAAAGACCAACAGGTAGAACTAAAGGTTCAACTTCATGATTTTCTGTTTCAGGAAAAGGGACTCGGTCTCCACCATCGCAAACACTACTTGGCCTCTCTCCCAACAATCCAGTAGGTGTCTTGGGGAGACTAGACTGACTTGGCTTCTTGTTAAAGACTTAACAGAAAGCAAACTGTAAAGAAAGAACATGGAAGGTATCTGGATGCCTTGAGAAGTCAGAAAAAAGAGAAAAGTTATGTATGGATTTTGGACCATGCTAGAATCAGAAAACTGGAAGATTTCTTAGAAATAATCTATGAAATCATCAGTTTACAGAACAAAGTAAAACTCAGAGAGTGGCTTGTCTCTTAAGTCCAGGATTTTTCCTACTCTGGTCGTGATTTATTTTTCCTATGGTATTCTGATGAAACAGGATGCACTCAATAATTGTAGCCACTTTCCATCAGGAGGCAACACATCCTAGAAGAAGGAAGGATATGTGGTGGAATGAATGTTCCAGCTCCCCTCATTCCGATGATACACTGCTTCTCTTTCTCCATGCCAGCTGGTATGAGTCTACTTTCATATTCCGCAGCTCTGAAATCAACATTTAGATTAAAACTAAGTAATCCAAGCAAAGGAACATACCACTAGTTCAACTTTGGGTTAATATTAGGAATGACTCATGAAACAATTCCTGAGAACTGAAAACATTGTGTGCTATGGTAGTGCTCTGGACGAGTGGGCTTGAAATCCTTCATGGACATTTTCTAAGGCCTAAAAATATGTTTTGTTAAACAATCTTCTAAAATGGTGTTGTTAACTTAATCAGTTCTTATTAAAGTTAAATTGTGTTGCATTTTGTGCGTGTGGTCTGCTGGAAATGGTATAGTCATCCAAGACGTAGGCAATCTGACTTTTCTCCACGATGCTGTGGTGGGAACAGTTGAGAGCTCATAGTTATTATTAGACAGCTGATGTGATGAATTCAGTCATTACTTGTTGAGGTTTTCTACATCTTTAGAACATTTTAGGCAGCGGAGGAGAAATTATTTTATTAGCCAGGGACTCCTGTTAGTTTGAACTCCTGTTAGTTTGGTTTGGGTGAAATAGCAAAGTAAAGTATCCAGAAAAGCGCTGGCTTAGAATGCTGTATAACCTACAAGGTACTTGCTGAATAGTTCATTTCACACCTATAAAATAGGACACTAATTTTACTTCTTCACTAATTGATTCAATACATCAGCACTCTGTGAGTCATCATTGCAGGAACAAAGAGCAAACATTCTGTTTTTCTCATTGAGTTTCCGGTGGGGGTTTGAAAAGAGGTTTAGAGGGAGAATATACAGTTCCCATGCTAACATTTCTGAAAGAGGCTAGAATGACACTCTCCTCCAGGCCCTTTCCATCAGCTTGACTCCCCCTGCAAAAAGTAGGATATGGTGATTACGGTCCCTATTTTCAGGTGAGAAAAGTGAAGCTTTGGGAGTCTGAGTAATTTGTCTAAAATCACCTCTAGTGAGTGATAGAGCAAAGGAACTGAGTGTGGTATTCATATGTAAAAGCTCATGAAGTGGGTGGCTCAGTCAGTTAAGCATCTGACTTCCACTCAGGTATGATCCCGGGGTCCTGGGATGGAGCCCTGAGTCAGGCTCCCTAGTCAGCATAAAGTCTTCTTGTCCCTCTGCCCCTTGACCCCCCAACCCTGCTCGTGCTCTCTCTCACTCACTCTTTCTCTCAAATAAATAAAATCTTAAAAAAAAAACTCATGAAGTTTCTGCCATATTTCATTGCTTGCCTTATGCTAAAGCCAACCAAGCCCAATTCAACCCAACCAAACCAAAGACAGATCTGCTTGAATGTTGTTAATACTCATGAAGCAAAAATAAAGGGAACCCAAGTATATGCCCCTTTCACATCAGGACTACTTTTGAAAACCTCCAGTAAACAAAAAAACTAAACATGAGTAATTCTTCTCAGTTCAATGGATTCAGTCAAAGTGGGTAATGTATGTAAATACGATATCTAGAGCTTATTTTAAGTTTCTGAAAGCTCTGTGTAAATATCCCATTTTAGAATTGCAAGGCTTATGGACAAAGGACCAACTTCTTCCCTTTCTATTTGTACCAAAGTTTCATCTTTTACACAATAACAGTCTTTCCCGAACTGTATTTTGATGTTAATATGTGTACAGAGAGAGGAAAAAAATAAATTTAAAATAAAATTTGGGGCGCTGGGTGGCTCAGTTGGTCAAGCAGCCAACTCTCGATTTCAACTCAGGTCATAATCTCAGGGTCCTGGAGTCAAGCCCTCCCTGCTCAGCAGGCGGTCTGCTTGAGGGTTCTTTCTTTCCCTTTCTCTCTGCCCCTCCTCCCACCCATGCACATGGGTGCTCTCTCTCTCTTTCCCAAATAAATGAATAAATCTTAAAAAAATAAAATAAATATTTAAAAGTAAGATGAGACAGACGTCTGGGGGGCTCAGTGGGTTAAGCATCTGACTCTTGATTTCAACTCAGGTCATGATCTCAGGGTCGTGAGATTGAGCCCCGTGTTGGGCTCTGTGCTGGGTGTGGAACCTGCTTGGGATTCTCTCTCTCTCTCTCTCTCCCTCTGCCTCCCCCCAAACTTGTGCATGTTCTCTCTCTCTCTCTCCTTCTCTCTTTCTGTCTCTAAAGAAAAGAAGGATGAGAAAACATCAGGATGTATGTAATACATGTTACTCTATTGTCAGACATCTATGACTGTCTTATGTTTCATGAAGACATACTTTAGAAAACACTGCCCAATACAACAATTTCAAAGTTGTCCCATGGAGATCCTAAAGCCTCAGGATTTTCAAGTTTTGCAATATCTAGGAAGAGAGCAATATCTGTGACTAGAAGACTTGTGATGAATACCTGGAGAAACACTTCCAAAATGAACTAAACAGAGTTCTATTAATTTAAGTCAAATAAATGTACATATGGTGCTTGTTGAAGAAATCTTCAACAATACATCTATATCGTCCTGTGATTGGTGTTCCTTTAAGACTCAGGACTTCTCTGACCATCACCTCTAAAGCTCTTTTTGCCCCCTCACATTTCTTGAGTCAATTTCTATCATATAATCCTGTTTAATTTTCCTCATAGCACGTAATCATTACCTGAAATTATCTTGTTAGTTTGTCTATACTTAAAATTTGAGATTCCTGAAAGGTGAGTCTTATTTATGTTTCCAGCAACAACTATAGTGCCAAGTTTATTGAGAATAAATGAAAGTTGTTTCATTCATTCATGTATTTATTCATTCAACAAATATTTACTGAATATTTATCATGTACCCCAAACCATTCCAGTCTAGACACAGTAGTAAGTAAAATAGATGTCAGTCTGTTCCTTGAATTGTTTGTACATGGGATATTTTTTTATTTTTTATTTTTTTTATAAGATTTTATTTATTTATTTGTGAGAGAGAGAATGAGAGACAGAGAGCATGAGAGGGAAGAGGGTCAGAGGGAGAAGCAGACCCCCTGCTGAGCAGGGAGCCCGATGTGGGACTCGATCCCAGGACTCCAGGATCATGACCTGAGCCGAAGGCAGTCGCTTAATCAGCTGAGCCACCCAGGCGCCCTGGATATTTTTTTAAAAAATTGAATGACCGCACTTCCTTTGGGAATAGAATATTTTAAACCACTGTAATTATTATTTAAAAATTCAAATTATCAGTAACTAATTTACCTAATTCTGTAAACATGAATTTCCATATGACTTGTTTTCTTTGTAGTTCACTGTTATTTGTTGAAAGTAGAAGGGCCCGTGGGGTGCCTGGGTGGGTCAGTTGGTTAAAGCCTCTGACTCTTGATTTCAGCTCAAGTCATGATCTCAGGGTGGTGGCACAAGCCCTGTGCTGGGCGTGGAGTCTGCTTAAGATTCTCTCTCTCCCACTGCCCCTCCCCTGCTCTTTCTCTCTAAAAAAAAAAAAAAATCACATTAAATAAGTAAGTAAGTAAATAAATAAAGTAGGAGGACCAAAATGTCTATTTATATTGTCTCATTTCATCCCGCCAACCAGCCTGTGGAGGTGGAGACTCTTACTAATAGTGGAGACTATCACCTCTGTTTGACACACAAGGAAATTGAGGCTGTGGAAATAATTTGCCCAAGACATTTAATTAGGAGATGGGTGGTATCTGAATATAAGCCCAGAGGCTCTGAGATTAAAGCCTGCCTCCTTTTCTACCACATCTACTGCCTTCTTATAACATTAGTCTAGCCCAACAGTTATTTATAGGGGGAAAAGGTCAAAGGCACCAAAAATGACTAAGTCAACAGGACCTTTGTGTCCCATTTTGTAACCAGGTGAATTCTCTCTGATTTCTTTTTTCTTTTCTTTTCTTTTTTTCGTTTACATTCCGTTTCTGGGCTCTGGGCAGTATTTCTTCTTACCTCTCAAGGATCCTGTCAGAACCATCAGGAGGTAGCCTGTGTCACCTCAGAGGCGGTGACTTCTGCGTTTCTCACACCTCCGGTTTTCCTGGTGAATAAGACCGAGCAGTGCATTTCATCACATGGAAGCTGCAAAGGGAAGATGAAACCAACAAAGGAGCTGAAGGAAATCACAGAAAAGAAGGAGGTTAGGAGAAAAAAAAAGCAAGCTCAAAATGAGCTAAATTTAGAAATCATTTGGAGTTTCATTGTTCAAGTTATGGAATTCGTCCTGTGCTCCAGTGGTCCAAGTTCAGCCACTAACTTGATGTGTGACCTTATCGGGTTTCTTTGCCCTTCTCTGTGTCAGGTTGGTGACACTATGGAGTGTCAAGCCTGTCTTGAGCTGCTGACCTCAGATGTCTTTAATGGGACATAGTGAGCCCTTGTATGTTTACATCACTGATACTTTGGAATTTTCCTTTTATGCAGCCAAATATAATGGTAAGTGAGAAAATTGGTGTACTTTTTTCTTTTTTTAGATTTTATGTATTTATTTGAGAGAGAGAGAGAGAGAGAGCACAAGCAGGGGGAGGGGCTGAGGGAGAAGCAGACTCCCCACTGAGCAGGGAGCCTGACGCGGGGCTCGACCCCAGGACCCTGAGATCATGACCTGAGCCGAAGGCAGACCTTTAACGACTGAGCCACCCAGGCGCCCCATGGTGTACATTTTTAGTATTAAAAAGTACAATTTGAAGAACTCCACAAGACTTGACTGAACATTCAAAGAAGTCAAAAAATGATGATGGAAATAGTGATGAGGAAATGGAGAAGAAGAAAACGGTAGGAAGAGAGGAGGAGGGGAGAGGAGGGGGAGGAGGAGGGGGAG
>NW_027397084.1:5087283-5096794 GCF_003265705.2 Callorhinus ursinus
ACAGATGTAGTGAAAAGAAGGGGCATATGCACCCTAATGTTCATAACAGCAATGTCCACAATAGCCAAACTATGGAAAGAGCCCAGATGTCCACTGATGGATGAATGGATAAAGATGTGGTTCATCTATACAATGGAGTATTTATTCAAGCCATCAGAAAAGATGAATACCTACCATTTGCATCGACATGGATGGAACTGGAGGGAATTATGCTAAGTGAAATAAGTCAAGCAGAGAAAGACAAATACCATATGATTTCACTCATATGTGGAATTTAAGAAGCAAAAAAGATGCACATAGCGGGGAAACACATTGATGGTCACCAGAGGGGAGGTGGGTGGGGGATGGGGGAAACGGGGGGGTGGGGAGTACAGAGTACACTTGTGAGGAGCACTGGGTGATGTATAAAAGTGATGAATCACCAAATTTTACACCTGAAACTAATATTACACTGTGTATTTAACTAACTTGAATTTAAATAAAAACTTAAAAAAATAAAGTGTGTAACAATCACAATTTTGCACTTATGCTCTCTTCTCAACTAGAGCAGAAGCCTCTGGTAAAGGAGGAAAGCAAAAGCAAAGCAAAGAAAAAGAAAAAGAAAAAACAAAAACAAAACCTGGTAGGGTTTCACATGTGAAACATTGTTTTTCCAAATCAGAGGGAAATAATTCTAGGGACTCCTCTCCAACCCCATTCTGTTTTTGGCTTTTGAAGCTAGTGCTTGTGTTTTTATTAATTTGCACCAAATGGATGCTTAGCAACAATCAAACATGTTGCATTAAATATAAAACTATTTTCTGAAGGAGTTCAGAATTACAAAAACAAGCTCATTGGGACATAGCTCTTGAAGAGTCATATAAATAGAACATAAACATTTGGAGGATATATAAAGATATTTCACCACATTCCATTTATTGATGGATGAAAGGCAGTACATCAAATCAGATAAAATTTTAATCTGGTTTAAATTAATTTTGTTTCATTTCATTTTATGGTACTTGCACTCCAAACTAAGAAAACTCAGTTTAGTTTCCTTCATGGCATGGTAACAGAAATAATTTTCAAGTGATACTGACGTTTATTTAAATTTGATTCAGAGGACAGCACAGCATTTAAATTATATTACACAATTCTTATGTAAACGCATGGGGTTGGATATCTGCTGAACTAACTATCCCCAAACTTTAGTGGCTTAACACTGTAAATCTTTATCAAGTACTTTCTTTACATTTCAATGTGGGTTGGGCTGGTGGGAGGTGACCCTTCTCCACACAGTCATTCAGGGACCCCAACTTCTCCCGTCCATGGTTTCACCTTCCACTGGGGCCTCAGGGCCATTCACTGAAACCCAGATACCCAGATAGAGGGAGAGAAGAGAGTGGTACATGGGAAGTTTTTACTAGGCTCGCCTAGAAGTCTACCACTCAGGTCCAAATTCCACTGCTCAGAACTTGGTTACACCCAAGTGCAAGAAAGGCTGGGAAATGTAATGCCGAGTCTCCCGGAGGAAAGGAGACACAGTTTGGTGGAAAAGTGTTTGGCGATCTCAGTGACAATCAGAAAAGGCTCCTGGGTCAGTGAAGGGAAACTGGAAACAGGAGAAAGTGGCGCTGTATGAAGGGAAAAGGCACAAAGCAAGGGGTCTGCAGTTTTGACTTTGTCCACATGGAAGCTGGGCATCACAACAGGAGAGCCTCCTCTGGGCTCTGGAAGGTGTGGCTATGATGCCCCTCGCTGGGAGGTGACACAAGTCCTTCGTCCACTCTGGGATTTTGATAGCAGCAGTTCATTCTGCATCCACTGTGTTTAAAGATGCTCTGCTTTCTTTTTCTATACTGAAATGTATTCATATAATCTTGTGATAAGGAAACACGCCCCATATTTCAGAAAGTCCCAAGAATATGTGGTGTGTGTGTGTGTGTATGTGTGTGTGTGTGTGTGTGTGTGTGTGTGCTGGGGGTGGGGGCTTGATAATGGATGGCTGTTGAGAAGGGAGGCAGACAGGGAGCTGAGATCCAGCAGTCAGTGCAATGTTTCGTAGAAACGAACTACGTGGGGGAATTGGTAGAAGGCTGAACGGACTTTTTCCCCCAACTACACTATCAAGCACTATAAATGCTAGTGGCTGTTTTGTTGGAAATGAACCCAAATTCTATAGCTGTCTACTGCACTTGACATCTACCATACATAGATTCTGGAGATTGGTCCTGTGGGTTAATGGAATGTTGATGGGATTCGATATAGATATTTGCACAGTGAAATTGCCGAAGCATCTTGATAACACGGCTAGCAAGCTAGACAAAGTGAATACTTTTTACTAGGGTTCACGTCTCCTTTCTCTGATTATATGTTATTCCTCCCAAAGATTTAGCGAAAACAGATTTTTTTTAAAGAACTAAAAATGCACTCAGTCAACCTCCTGGTGGACAGAACTGCTCCCTGATACTTAAAACGTCTCAGATATGCTTGGGCTTATAAGTTACTGGAAGAGCTGATTTCCTATGTGGTGTTTAGAGGTGTGGGACTTTGAAAGGCTTCAACACAGTATCTGAAGCATTGACTCACTCCCTTCGGGTAAAATATGAACAGTGACTAGAAAAAGAAGCAAAGCTGAAGCTAGCACAGATCCTGGAGCCAAAATGCCTAGATTGACACCTGGCTTACCACCTGCTGCCTGTGTGACTTAGGAAAGTTACTCAACCCTTCTGTGCCTCAGTTTCCTCTTTGAAAATGGAGAGAATGTTAGTACCTTTATCATAGATCATAGGGTTGTAATGGGTATGTGATGTTAAAAGGGCTCTTGGGAGGAAGATAGTCTGACTCCTCTATTAATATGGATATTCTTGAGAGCAGAATGTGTTCTCTCTCCCTGTCTTTCTCTCTTTCTCTTTACCCAGTGCCTGACACTCTGTTGGCTCATTTTAGATGAATGAATGAATGAATGAATGAATGAATATCCTCAAAGGTACTTTCTTTTTTTTAAGATTTTATTTATTTATTTGAGAGAGAGAATGAGATAGAGAGAGCGCGCATGAGAGGGGGGAGGGTCCGAGGGAGAAGCAGACACCCTGCTGAGCAGGGAGCCCGATGCGGGACTTGATCCCCGGACTCCAGGATCATGACCTGAGCCGAAGGCAGTCTCTTAACCAACTGAGCCACCCAGGCGCCCCAAAGATACTTTCTTGAAAGACATTATGACATAGAAAAACCTCAGCAAAACCTCACTGTGTAGAATCTTACAAATTGGATTGTGGTTTGGGGGCTCATCTAGAAATATTTTTGTGATGTCTAATCTATTTATGTTTCAGATCCTGACGTATGGGGGATAATGACTTATTTTTATTTGATTTTGTACTTGTTTTTCCCTTTGGCCAGATGACAGATTAGCACAGCCTGGGAAAAGAATGTTGGAAATGCAACCGGGGACTAGACAAGTCTTTTTGTCCTTTGTGTTTGGTGTTGGTCTTCACCTCACACGAAAAGAGCATGTTCACGGAGGAGGCCGTTGCGGGATTCACTGTGGCCTCTTCCCCAAGAGAAAGCAGAGGGGAGAGACACCTTTACACAGTCAGTCAGAGAAGTGAAATTGGTCACAGCAGGCTGGCCGAGGAGAATGTGAAGGGCGTGGGGCTCGGATGAGAGATTTGTTTGTCTAAAACTGAAGTGAGAGGACATTTGTCACAGGAAGAGCAGAGTGGCAGGGCTTACAGCTCCTGGAGAAAAACACAGCGGGGTTCCTGAAAATATGACAGCTAGAAATTTCCTAGGTCTAGCAGTGCTGAGGCCTGCAGTGAATATAGACTTCAGTTTGCAGGGGAGGGTACAGGGCCAAGAAGTCGATCCAGAAACATTTTAATCATCACAGCGTCTTATCGCCATATGGCACTGGATAGGTAGCAGAATTCACAAAGTGATTCAGTCTGAGCTCTAGGGTGAGGTGGCTGTTGGAATTAGCCTGCTGGGAAACTGTTGCTGAGAGACACTAAGCAGTAAATGCACGAGCCAGGACTGGGATGTAGGGGTTTGAGTCTAAACTCGGTTCTTTCCACTGCTCCGAGCTGCCTCACCCTTCCTCCTTTCGTGACAGAAGATGCAGATAAGCCTGTAGCTGGGACTTATCTCCCCACAAATCCTGCCTGTAGTGGGCATCTACTGATACACTACCATATGCCGTCTGTCCTTCAAATTTAGCTACCTTGGGGGTTTTATGAGCCTTCCAGGCCAACTCTTAAAGAACGGGGAGAACTGAGTGTCAGGGACACTGCGGTGCAGTTTGGAGAAGCAAAAAGTACTCCCGAACAAGAAAGATCTCCCACTGGCCTGGCAAGGGGGGAGGTGGCTGAGTCTGGGAGAGTCGAGTCCCGAAGAGTTTGATGGAGATGTAAGAGCTCCAGGGTTCTAGCCGTGCGGAGGGAGGCACAGAGACCGCAAGAAGTCGTGGGACTTTAGTGGACGGCGGTGAGGCCAGAGGTAGACCGGAAGCATTGGTGATTAGGGGCACTTGTCCCTTTTTCTATGCACCTGGGAACATCCCTAATTTTACTGTGATTCTGGGGATAGAGGGGACTCAGAATTAATTATTCATATAGGATTTGCTGCTGGCCCCAAAGAACAGGACCTCAGAATCTGGAACTCTGATGCTTTATAGAGTATTTAATAAGTTGCGGTTTTGAGGGGCGCCTGGGTGGCTCAGTTGGTTAGGCATCCGACTCTTGATTTTGGCTCAGGTCATGATCTCATGGGTCAGGAGATCAGCCCCATGTCAGGCTCCTCACTCCTGAGATTGAGCCCTGGTCTGACTCCATGCTCAGAAGGTGGTTGGCTTGAGATTCTCTCTCTTTTTCCCTCTGCCCCTCCCCCTGCTTGTATGCACTCTTTCTCTCTCTTTCAAATAAATAAATAAACTTTAAAAAGAAAAAAAGTTGTGTTTTTTGCACATCTGCTTTGTGTTCTAAGAGTCAAACCACATTGCTTATTCTTCAGAGCTTTATTTTTTATTATTTTTATTTTTTTATTATGTTCTGTTAATCACCATACATTACATCATTAGTTTTGGATGTAGTGTTCCATGATTCATTGTTTGTGCATAACACCCAGTGCTCCACGCAGAACGTGCCCTCTTTAATACCCATCACCGGGCTAACCCATCCCCCCACCCGCTCCCCTCTAGAACCCTCAGTTTGTTTCTCAGAGTCCATGGTCTCTCATGGTTGGTCTCCCCCTCCGATTTCCCCCCCTTCATTCTTCCCCTCCTGCTGTCTTCTTCTTCTTCTTCTTCTTCTTCTTTTTTTAACATATGTTGCATTATTTGTTTCAGAAGTACAGATCTGTGATTCAACAGTCTTGCACAATTCACAGCACTCACCATAGCACATACCCTCCCCAATGTCCATCACCCAGCCACCCCATCCCTCCCACCCCACCCCTACTCCAGCAACCCTCAGTTTGTTTCCTGAGATTAAGAATCCCTCATATCAGTGAGGTCACATGATACATGTCTTTCTCTGATTGACTGATTTCACTCAGCATAACACCCTCCAGTTCCATCCACGTCGTTGCAAATGGCAAGCTTTATTAAGATATAATTGATATACCATGTAATTCACCCATTTAAAGTGTAAGAGTCAGTGGCTTTTCATATATTCACAGAGATGTACAACCATCGCCACAACCACTTTAAAACATTTTATGGCCTCCAAAAGAAGCCCTATGCCCCTTTGCTGTCACTCGTTCAAGCACCTCACCGTTCTCCCCCCTCCCCAAGCCCTAGACAATCACTAATCTGCTCTCTTTGCAGATTTGCCTTTCTGGATATTTAGTATAAATAGATTCATACAATATATAGTCCTTTCTATCTGGCCTCTTCACTTGGCATGTTTTCAAGCTTCATCCATGTTGTAGCATTTACCAATATTTCATTGCTTTTTAGATTGCAGAAAAGAAGACTGCAGGCATGAAAAAGAACATGAGTTTAGATTTCCTTTCTGAGATTGCTCAGGCAGTCTGGCAAATATCAGTATTTCCTGCTCACTTGTGCAAATCTGTCTCATGCAAATTTTGGAGAAAGGATTCTTTCCTCCTCATTGACACTCAGGGACCCAGGCTGATAGAGGCGCTGCCTTCTTTTTGCTGCTAGCTCCCCCATCACAATATCAGGGAAAGAAGAGGGTAATAAAGACAATTGCTATCCCTATGTCCATATTTCATCTTGGAATTGACACCCATCATTTCTACTTATGGACCATTGGCCCAAACTAGTCACATGACCCTGCGTAACTGTCGGGTCCTGGGAAGTTTGGGGAGGCGCCTGCCATTCAGCAGGCATTAAATGTCTCTGCCACACAGAGCTCATCTAGTCCAGCATTTTTCAGCATGTACTCTTTTGATCCCTGGGGCTCTGCAGAGGTGTGCATGTAATGGGTTTGACAAACAATGAAGTATAGTCAACTAACGCTAAGTTGGACTTACCGCTTTTATCTGACTTTTTATTGGGAGATCTACACATCAGTGTGTTGAGCAATGAAAAGTTTTGCTGCCCAAAGAAGTTGGAAATTTACTTATCTGTTCCATTTTTCTGTCTTCAGAGAAACACTCACTTAAACCGTCTCGCTCAGAGGGTTTTCACCAACACGGAACATCCTACAAGGGCACATAACATTCTCCAGCTTGGATTTTAGCTTCTTAAGCAGTAAAACCAGATGTTAGGCTGATATCTCAAATTATGTATTCTACACGTTTACTTTCAGTAACAACAACAATAAAAATCAAAGGAGAGTTTATACGCATCGTGAAGCAAACACCACACCCTTTGCTTTAGGTCACTTGTAAAGAATTCTTCCCAAAGTTCCAAGTCACCTGAAGACAAAGCTTAAACTAAGACGATTTGGTATTTAGCTAGCACCTGACTCTGCCAGAAGAGAAAATCCATATATCTTTCTTACCCTATGGCCTATTGGGTCCCTAATGACCAATATTTTTGTCAAGGACTGTTTTTGTCAAGGAAGGAGGTAGAACAATGCTAAAAAAAAAAAAAGGCCAATTGCTGTCTCAATAGACAACGCATGATATATTATTGGAACCAACGATATTTTTTCAATATTTGCATTTATATACCCCCACCAAAAGATGCACTTTTTATCAGACTGTTTCCTTAAAACAGTGGATGGCCCCCTCTGCCATCTGTGGGGTCTCACTCAAAGCCGGTCAATGTGGAGGTTCTCATGAGGGTTGGGGGTCGGGGTGGAGAAGGAAGCTGAGGAGGAAGGAAACTGGTGCACAACAGGAGTCCTCTTCCTCCTTGCTAATCTAGGCTATACCACAAGCTAGCCACGTTTTCCCTGGGAGTTAAGAGAGAACTCAGATTGTGGACTATGATGACACCAAGGTCAAAAGAGCTGTCACTTGTAGGTAACATTTTGTCTTATGGAAGAATACAGTACTGTGTGGTGTGATGAGGCCATGTGTTGCAGCCAGAAGCCCGGGGTTCAAATCGTGCCTCCAACACTTACTAGCCGTGTGATCTTGAGCTAGTCACTCAGTCTCTCCAAGCTCCATTTCTCTCATTTGTAAAATAGGAACATAATAGAAACAAACTGAACACATCAGACTAAATGTGTTTATGAGACTAAGGTAAATGGATGGAGAGGTGGGCTTAGCCAAGTGAGTGGCCTATAGTAACTGCTCAGGTGACAAAAAGTCTTACTGTTGGTTTCGAGAAAGTAATAGTTATTTTGTCAAGAAAATGGTTTATACAAGTTTTCCCCGAGTCAGTGATAACCTTCAGCTATTTATTAAAATACCAAAAAATGAGATTGTAAAGCTAACAACAAAACTCTAATCAAGTTCATTTTGATTACCCAAAGCCAACATTAATGGAGAAATATGGGGATGTGTATTCTAAAACCTTTTCTAAAACAAAAGATACTGTGCTGATGAAAGCCGGGTGCCATGGTCCACTCTCGTGGGGGTAGCAGAGGTGACCACCGTCTCCCGGACTGCTACACCAAGAGGCACAGGACCCAGAGCAGCATTTGTGGGGTAGGGTCTTATTTTTTTTTATTTGAATATAATTGACACACAACATTGCACTAGTTTCAGGCATAGAACAGAGTGATTCAAGGGTCTCTATGTTATGTGGTACTCACCACCAGTGTTAGCTACCACCTGTCCTGTTCCATCACTCTTACAGATATCATTGATTATAGTCCCTATACTGTGCCTTTCATCCCCATGATGTATTCATTCCATAACTGGAAGCCCTTATCTTCCTCTCCCCTTCACCCATTCTGCCCATCTCCCCATCCCCCTCCCCTCTGGCAACCACCAGTTTGTTTTCAGAGAGGCATTTTTGAGTGCTGTCCAGGGTCCTCTATCAGAGCAAAATCCGTAGCCTGAGCTCCACTTAGAAAGGTAAGCAACTGTGGGGGTTACTTCCTGCCATGGTCTAAATGTTTGTATCCCTGACAAATTCATATGGTACAATGCTAATGCCCAAAGTTGATGGCATTAGGAGTGAGGCCTTTGGGAGGTGATTAGGTCATGGGGGGGAGGGGAACCCTTACGAATGGGATTGCTATTCTTATAAGGGAGCTCACAGAGATGCTGCACCCTTCCACCATATGGACACAGCTAGAAGGTGGTGGCTATGCCAAATACCATCACGGCTACATTCTGAACTCCCTTCTCCTTGCCTGACCACCATGTCAGCCTCCCCTCGAGCACTGTCATCCCACCCCTAACTGCTTGTCCTCTGAAATTTTAAATTGAGACAGTCTGTCCTCTGGCCACATACTTCTACCCTCCCGGGTCTCCGACTATCTGTTCCCACTACACTGATTCTTCAAGTTTCCCAGATGACTGTTTCTTCTTTTCGGCCTTCTTCTGCCTCCTCTTCCTTCCCTCTCCACCTGATACTCCTTAGGTTACTGTCAGCCACACATCTCTCCTGCCACACATTCCTCCAATGGTCAAAGTCCCAATTTGCATTAATCTTATTTTTCCAGCTGTCTTGCAGGCTGATGGAAGTTCCTCGAGAACTCAAACACAAAACGGCCATGGCATTTTATCATGAGAATATCTCCCCTCCCGTCATTGCTGCCCCCACCTCTCCCACCCCCTCACTCTCAGGAAATAACTCACCTTCCACTTAACAGGGAAAATAAAACCCGTCAAATGAGAATTTGCTCAATTTCCTGCTACTGCCTCTACCCTGAGTCCTTCCTCCTTGCTTCATTCAGAGTGAAATATGTCACCTTCCTGCCTCCTGTTTACAGCTAATTCCTGTGTGTAGGATCTCTATCCCAGTACCTCCCATCTCAGAGGTCTGGCACAAAAACCTATCTTTTCCATTGCCTGTTATTTCAATGTATCTCTCTCTATAGGCTTCTTCCCATAAGCACTGAAACATGCTCGTGTCTTCCCTGTATAAAAGAAAGGGAGGGATGGTAGGAGGGAGAGACAAGAGGAAGGAAGGAAGGAAGGAAGGAAGGAAGGAAGGAAGGAAGGAAGG
>NW_027397084.1:5096804-5160870 GCF_003265705.2 Callorhinus ursinus
AGGAAGGAAGGAAGGAAGGAAGGAAGGAAGGAAGGAAGGAAGGAAGGAAGGAAATCCTTTCATGTCCCCTTCCAAACACCACTCTCCCTTTTCTCCCCTTCATAGGAAAACCCCTTCCATGTTATGTGTGTGTCTCTGTTTCTCTCCTCCTATGCCTTCTTCAGCACACTGCTTGTGCAACAGAAAGTCTATTCTTCAACTGTGTTTACACGGGCTTCAGGTAGAAAAAGTCAAGAACCACTGTGACTTTGATATCTTGCCTCCTAAGATTGGGCTACCCAAGTTCAACATCTACCCAGATCTTGACAAGTTCTTGACATCAGAGTACTTTCTGAAAGTCTATCCAAAGGATAAGGGCTTGGCCATCTTATGCCTCCATGCAAGTCCACCCTACAAGGACATGCCTTCAAGTTCATCAGTGGCAAGCAAGATTACTCCCGCTTCCACTGTCAGCTCACCAGTAGCATCTTCAAGTTCTGATTGCACTTCAGGCACTACCATTACCAGTGGTGATGGGCCAATAGATAGATGGATAGATCCCTAGGATTCCAGAGCAAGATCATGCCTTCTGCAGCTGAAAACTATTTATCATTTGGAAACCAACTCCTGACATAATGAATATTTGACCAGAGCTGCGCATCATGAACTGGGTTTTGTTATATTTACCAAGTATATTAAAAGGTGGGCTCAGCAGCAATCTATTATACAATGAATATGGTACATTTGGGATCAGGTTTGAGCAAGTCCAGAAGTCAGTTACATAAACAGGTCATCACTTACCTCTGTTAGGCTGATGCATCTCTCTCAATTCACACCTTTGGCCCACTGGGTATAACTAGCTGACAGAGGAGAGAAGAAATCTTGGGCCTGGATGACATATTGGTTGGCTTGATATGATGGAGCAAACTGGCTTCTACTCCACTCAGCCACATTTAGAAGTGCCCCCAAAAGACAGTGGTGAGGGGAAATTCTCCCACTGGGCAGAGTTTTGAGCAGTATACTTGGCCATGTCCTTTGTGTGGAGGGAGAAATAGTCTGAGGTAAGAACATACATAGACTCTTGGGCAATGGCAAAATGTTTGGTTGGTTGATCGAGGCCTGAAAGGAAATTTGGACAATGGCTGACAAGAGGGAGGCTCTCACCAAAGCTGACCTAGCCATTGCCCCAGCTGAATGCCTGACCTACCAGAAGAGGGCAATACTGAGTTCTTACTACACCATCACTAAAGGGGAGGGCCAGCCACTTTGAACTCTTTACCCTGGACAGAGCAGTGATTTAGATATAGAATATAAAAGCCCAGGCTAGGGAAATAAAAAGATATGGGACCCCCAAGTATATTTCTTTTACCATTATTTTATATTTATCAAAGGTCAATGGATCTCCTGTGTCTGCATTCTTTTTTAAGTGCATAAACTTGTCAGCTAACATTTATCCTTACCAAGCAAGAATATGGAGATAAACACTATCCCTGAGTGGCTGCAAATTCAGCTGAAATGCATATTACAGGCAAATACAGTGTTTCATTGTGGGCCTCAGATGTTCAGGAAGACATGTCTGCCCCAAGAACACCATATTTAGCAGACCCTGCCAGGTCTTCTAAACTGCTTCCTTCGGCCCCTCCAGTCTCTAGACACCAAACCCACTAAGCTAAGCTGCAGGCACCGGGTAGCTAAGCTTCAGAATCTCTGTATTAGTCTGCAAGAGTTAATGCACTCCAGAGTACTTAATTTTCTCCTAGGGAGTCATCTGCTCATTGGTAGGAAATAGATGACTAAGCAATCATTATCAACTCTGCAGGATAATTCTAGCACAGGGGAGCAAATAATCCAGAGGACGACATGCACACAAAGCTTATTTATTGTGAAATAAAGGAGGCAAGCAGCATTTTACTGAATATTAGAGGACAAATCATGACATCACTGATAACTCTGTTACTACTGTCGTATGTTTCCCCCGGGGCATGACGGGATTTCTTTTCAGGGTTTCCTAGTAAATATTTCAGGCAGGAGTCCTAAGTAATACATTCAAATGCTGTTATTTGCCTTGACATCACTTTATTTGTGTTTCTACCCACAAAAATATTACCTCTTCACCTATAACTACTAACGCCTTGAATCAAAAGAGTGCTTTCACCTTCATTAAAATACAAACCAATTTATCAATCAGTATACCTTTACTGAATAAACCTTATACAGAAGGTGTTGTCCTAGGTGTAGTTGAGCACGGAATGAGTGTAAGACATGCTCCCTGTCTTCGCAGGTCTTGGAAAGCTATCATTTTATTCATTGTTTCAGCACTAGTCCTATTTACCATAAAGAATTATATGAATAGAACTTAAATTTCCAATTGCCAGTTGAGAATCATATTAAGAAAATGAAAAAATTTCCAGAAATTACTATTTAATATTTTCTTAGAGTTTAAGACTTTCAGCCTTTTTCAAAACAGAAATTTAAGTATGTTGCCTTCATAGTTTACTAAGATTTTCATTCAAGAGGGATTATTTCTAATTAAAGTTTTAATACAGTTATGCATGAAACCAAATTACGACTCCTTAAGAAACGCCTCTTCTTTGAATCATTTAAACATTTTCTACAAACCATGTATTCAGATCTCATATCAGTGAGAGTAATGTCAGATTCTTGGTCTACTCTTAAGTTACCAAACACACCTACCTACATTCTCTTGAACTAAATCCTAAAACAAAGTTAAGCAGTATGTTTTAGTAGAGCTCAGGTCTAGATGCTGCCAGGCTAGTAGATGGGGACAGTCACTCTTCCAGAAGGCCCTGGCACTCTTTAGGCCCAACAGATGTCATTTTCTTTGTTTAAATTCAATTCGGCATTGTCCTTCTGGCTGTTGGACACCCACCAAATGGAGAGGACTCTAAAAGCAGAAATGCAGAAGATATATAGAAATTAAGAGACATAAGCCAACAGTTTTAGACCAAAGGTTTATTCAAGTGTAATTGTCTCTAAAAGTACGGAGTCTAGGTTTAAGAGACTAGAGTGTTTGCTTAGAAGACTTGAAGTGTCTTATAATGTCGAGCATCAATTTTAGCCTTCCATTCAAGGAACAGAACATTTGCAATCTCTTCTATCAGCCTTGAGGGTTGGGGGGAAGATCAAGAGTAAGGAAAAGACAATCAGTCCTATTTAGGTCATCAGTCTATTGTCAAGTTTGAATGCAACAAGGCACAGCATGGGCTTCTTAAGAAGGAGATCCCTAGGGGAGTTAATAGAACGAGGTGCAGGGTTGCCATGGACTCCTCGAAATTGCAAACACAAATTTGTGGGTATGAAAAGTTATGTACTTTTCTAGAAAGGGATCCAGAGGCTTCGTGAGATTATCTAAGGATTCATGACCCCCCAAAAGGCAAAACAGAACAAAACCAACCAAACAAACAAGCAAAACTTCACTGTATTGGCAAAAATGTGCTTGCTTTTGCAAGACAATTGAAGTTGGTCTTATAAATGCTTCAAAATGAACAGCCCACATTGCCAGCATCTGGACACTGCTGCCTGGTCATGGATCTTGGGAAGCTTTATAGTATTTGCTTAGTGTTTGGTTCTTAATGAGAGTTAAAATTAATTTCCTAAGACCTTTTGAGATACAATAAAACACTGGGCTTCTGCAAAACTAAAATTGGGGGCTCTAGCACTTGATTTTTGCTACTATGACAAGTATATTTCTTTGAGGAAGCTGATTTCCAAGCCCAGAGATGCCCCCATGCTTGACAAGAGTGTTCCAAGCATGCCCAGGCAACCCATCCCCTCCCATTTCCTACAAGAGCCTGGCAATTTGAAGGTCATTTCCTGTATTTTTTGATCACCTCATTTTATAATTTATTAAAACAATCCAATAATTACATAATTTCAATTCATCTCTTTCTAGAATAAGAATTATGAAATGAAATGCCCTTTGAGATCATGAGAATTCACTTACACACTTTTTACAAACTGAGATAATCTTTCTTTCCTTTTTTTGAGATATTTCTTTAAAAATGTTCTTAGTAGCGTCAAAACAGAAATAGAATGTGTGTATAGCAGTATAATAAATATAACTAATAGAATTCTTAGCTAGGAAGAAAGTACTGGGCAAAATCTTGCCTAAGGAACTGGTCAAAATTACTGATCGCTAGGGTTAGTTGTTACATGGTTTTGACAAATGTCATCCTTTTAATCTGGTAAGGCATTCTTGTGTCCTCTCATTGGAGGGAAAATATTTGGATGGGGAATCAGTCCTGGGCAAAATTGTGACATCCAACTCAGTGGACCAGGAACTGGTATTTTGTGAGTATGTGCTTGGCCCTATTCTTCATTTTGATAATAAAACTATACTTGCTGAGAACCTTTATGAAGGGTTTTTTGATTTCCCTTTCATGGTAGGATTTTGAGGGCTCTTCAGCACTGGTAGTTAGTGTACTCAAAATAGAAGTGCAAAAGAAATCAGGGGCAAGTGCTGAAATGTGCATATTTATGAGTAATATAATATTGTCTGTGTCACTTAGGCACTTACATAATTTCTATTGAAATGTCACCCAAGAGTTTTATTTATCCCTCCATATACTAGCCTTATTATATCAAGAATAAATCAAAGCACAACATGCTATGTGAATAGCCCTGAAATTGCAATGCTTAACTTCTGAGCTTCACCCTCAGTTGAAACAGCACATTTTATCCAGAGTCTTCAAAATGACTTCCAGCCTGCGTTGGTGGTATAGTGGTGAGCATAGCTGCCTTCCAAAATGACTTCCAAACATCTGGAATTAAATTGCACTTTCCCTATTTCCTAGGACAGTGGTCCTAACTAAGAGTGTTATCCAGACCAGCAGCATCAGCAGCACTGGGAACTGGTTAAAAATGCAAATTATTGCCCCTCCCTAGATGTCCTAGATCAGGGGGAACTCTAGGGCCAGGGCCCGGTATTCTGTGTTCTAAAAAGCCCCCCAACCTTCCAGGTCATTCTGATGTTTGCACCAGTTTGAAAGCCACTGGTCTAGGAGAGCAGACCTATAGAAACACAGAGGAGTTCAATGATTAGACCATTCAATGGTCAGCAGTAGGAATAAGGTCACAGGCTTTTTATTCTTGTTTACTGTCTTTACTGTTGCTCACTGTCTGCTCTTTTCTTCCATGCCATTGCTTCCCAAATGGACTAAGGGCTATGACTTGCCTCTAAAACTGATGGTTCAGTTTGGGACCCACAGACATGCCTCTTTAGGGAAACAAGCCCAACATCAAGGCCATGTCTATTTAGCATAGGGAACAGTGTCAAAATTGGTGAATTCACTGAGGACCTTCTTAACACTGGAAGTGGTGCTTTTTGCTATTTGGTCTTGGTCTTGTGGTACCATGGCATATACATCAGACCCAGAAGTAAGGGAATTAAGGGGTTATCTTCTCAGTCCAGTTCCATGTAGGACACCTGTTAAGATCAAGCCTAGGTGAGGAAATTAGCAGCTTATCTCTAGTAATTAAAACCAAGGGGTTAGAATTTATACCAAATTTGAAAACCATGATATTCAGAATTCTGAAAACACTTACCTGTTTTGGTAATGGATCCAGAAGACTACAGTCATATTTATAAAGTATTAAAATAATACATATTTGAATCTGTAACAGAGCAAACCACCTAAAAGAAAAATATAAAATTGGCACTTGGTTGTGAAAGATGCATAAATATCTACCAAGAGAGAATATCTAGAACATACACATATTTCAGAGCAAGTATGCTCTTCACAATATGAACTTTGACCATTAAAAGGATAGAGTAAGGAAGAACTTACTCTTTTCTTTTATACTACTGTCTACTTCAGAGGGTAGCTGGGCTGACTGAATTGCTTAAAAATGTATGTAAAATGCTTAGCCAGTGGAAGCACTCAATAAATGAGAGCTGAAGGTCTCTCTTCAAAGTTTTAGATCAGTGCTTCCCATCATTGTAGCCATTTAGCTACATGTGTCTATTCAAACTTAAATAAATTAAAATTAAACAAAATGAAAATTTTCAGTTCCTCAGATGCACCAGTCATATTTCAAGCGCTCAATAGCAATAGGTGGCTACTGGTCTCCATACTGGACAGTACATCTTTAGAACATTTTGCATGATCACAGAAAGTTCTATTGGATGCTCTTGTCTGAGCTAGACTCTTACTGCTCACTAGAAATTACTGCCTAACTGTTCATAGGCGAATAACTACCCATAACTACCCCATTTATTATTCCTTTTGTGGTCCTTCACTCAGATGTCTCCAAACTTTTCTATCATACACCCTGATAATGAAATATTTGAGCACTCCCGACAATGTACTGATATTCATTTACTTATAAAGTATATACACATACTACTGTATTAGTTTACTATATACTTTGCAAGACACACACAAATAGAAACCAAAAATATAGAGAAAAGTATAAATGGAATTCTGCTATTTTTTCTTGCATCTCAGCAGGTTGTTCTGAGCTCTCCTTGGGGTGGGTAATGCCTTTTAGGGGTCCTAGCTCTTAATGAATACATTTAGTCCAATGGGTCAGAAAATTGGAAGTCATCATAGACTCAACCCTCTTCTTTACCCTCTATATCCAATTTGGCACAGAGTCCTTTTGTTTTGCTTTATCTTCTAAATACTACCCGATCCCTCTCCTTGTTGTCTTATCTCCAATCCCTCCACTACTTCCTCAGTGTGGGTCTTCATGATGGGTTTCCTGGATTACTAAATTAGCTCAGCTTCCAGATTAATCTTTCTGCTTCCAGTTTCACTTTGCTCCACTTTATCCTTCATTCTACCATTGGAGTGAACTTTCTAAAACATTAATCTATCACTATTCCTCATTTTAGACACACACACACACACACACACACACACACACACACACACACACAATCTGTCAATGCTCCCTTTTTTCTTCCAAATGCCATAAGAGAACACAGACAGCCTTTGAAAATATGCCCCCTATCTATCTCCTAGCTTCCTCCCCACTGACCCCTCTTTGAAACCCATGCTCTAGCCCCCTCTATACCTAACATTTCCTGAATGGTGACGCTCTCTATTGCAAGCCCTTTCCCTGCTTGAGGCTCAGTCTCCTCTGGAGGCATTCTCTGATCATTTGCTTCCACGATGAGGTGCCCTTCCTCTCCACTTCTGTGGTCCCCTGTGCACATCTCAGCCATAGCATCTATTGCACTGAATTGCAATTGCTTATTAGCCATTTCTCTGCTAGAGGAAGACTTGTATTGTTGGGACTTATCAGTGCAGAGCACTGTACTGGTGCCTAATCATGTTATGAATGTAATGTAATGAATGAATGAATGAATGAATAGATGATGGAAAGAGATGACTTCATGAAACAAATTCAGTTTCCTGCCCTTCCCAGCTTTCTCTCTTCTCTGTGTTCCTGTGGCACTTTACATATTCTTCCACCAATGTCTTTATCAACAATCCGACTATATCTCACCATATTACAGTTAATTGTTTGCATGCCTGTATTCCCTTATAAACGACGGTATTCACAAACAGTGGGAACCATTGTTCCATTGACTCCTCAATGTTTACTGAGTGACTGACAGAATATGAATGATCTTATATTCATCTCAGACAATTACATTTGTTTCCTACTAGTATTCTTGAAACATCTTGTCTATATATTACTTCAAATGAAATCTGGAGTACTCCAGGTGTTGTTAAAACCCACTTGGATAACACATCACTTCTTCACAAATATTTATGATGCAAATTTAACCCTACTTACTTATATGTGCTAAAAACAATTTATTCTAAGAGACTATCAATGTTTATGAAATAAAACATACACAATATTTACTGATCTGAATCAGAGAGCAATTCTAAGAAAAGACAATTCTGCTCATTTGTGTGCAGATTCAGAATTTCTCACAACTAAATTTTTGTCAAACTTCTAACAAAAAGGAACTTCCACTTCTGGCCATGTCCTGCTCTAAATAACTCAAAAACTTAGTAAGATTTATATGTAGGATGGACATTCCCAAGAGAAAAGAAATAAATGAGGTGAGCCCTGAAATCTCCAGCTCACCACCCATGGCAGTTTCCAGGTCACTGTGCAAGGAGGGGAAAACCCACACACAGACCTGACAGTCTCACTAAATTAAAAAGACAGAGATCAAAGTTCAGGGAAGCTAAAGAGACTAGAATTTGGAGGAAAGAATAAAAGAGAGGAGGGAGTTTCACAGAGAGAGCAAGAGTGCTTCAGAGAAATACATTGGGGTCTCCTTGGGTATTTGGCTGAGTACTCATCTCAGCATGTGAAAGGAAGCTACTGAGGTGGAGATGAAAGATGAAAAATAAAGCTAAGGAGCAATAAGCTGAGTAATGCCCAGGGCTCCCACAAGATATGGAAGCCTGTGTTCCCACATACAAGAATGGGAATATCTTGTAACGCTTGGACAATTGAATAGTCTTTAAAAGGTTATTGCCTTGGAAGTGGTATTATCTTATCTTAAAATTAAATGCTACTCCTGCATTATCTTAACAAAGCTTAACAACAAGTCTTGAAAACTTGTTTTTCTGAGCAACTAACTACATGCCACAGTAAAGCCTAAAACTAAAGGAATACAATAAAATCTAGTACCTTAAAATTTAAAATTTATGTCTTGAATTTATTCAAAAAATGACCATGCCTAGAAGAAACAGGGAAATACGGCACATAAGTAAGAGAAAAATCATTCAAAAGAAATAGACCCTGAAATGACAGACATTGGAGACAGCCGGTTAGATATAATCCAGATGTTCAAAAAGGTAAAAGCACAATGAAGAAAGAAATGGAAGATAAAAAAAAAAATCAAACTGAACTTCTGTTTCAAACTGAAAAATACAGTCTCTTCAATGAAAATACACTGGATGGGATTAAGAGAAGATAAGACACTGCAAAAGAAAAGATCATGGAACTTAATAGAACAATGCAAAACATCCAAAATGAAGTACATAAATTAAAAAGACTGAAAAAAGAAATAAACAGAGTATAAGTAACCTATAAAATAATATCAAGGAGTCTAACATACATGTAATTTGGTGATGCAGATAGGTGGGCAGGAAAAATATTTGAAGAAATAATAGCTAAGACATTTTCAAATTTGTTAAAACTATTAATTTACAGAGCTAAGAAGCACAATGAATCCAAAGCAAAAGAAACATAAAGAAAACTATTCCAAGGCAAATCATAATCAAATTGTTAAAAAAAAGTGACAAAGAAAAAAAATCTTAAAAGCAGCCAGGGGAGGGGGGACACAATAAATAAATAAACAAATAAATAAGCAAATTAATTAATTATTTAAATAAAATTATCACAGACTTCTCATCAGAAATTATGAAAGCCAGAAGACAATAGAACAACATCTTTGAAGATTTGAAAGAAAAAAAGCAAACCTTGTTCTTTTGTTTGTTTGTTTATATTTCTTTCTTTCTTTTTTTTTTTTATTGACTGAGAGAGAAGTGGGCCCAGGACAAAGTCTGGCAAAACTTCAGCTGTGATGCTGTGATTTATAAGCAATACATGTTCAGTGTTCCTCCCATTGTTCTTTATAATAATACCCTAACTTTATCATGAGAGAGACCAGCCTTGATAATTTGGGGGTAAATATTTAATTTCCTCTTTATAGATTTGGAGCAAACCATCTCACAGGAAAAAAAGATGATTCCCTTTGGGAGCTATGTGAAAGAGAAAGAGATATTGAAATGGCAGTCAATTATTCAGTAGAGAATTTGAAGAATACACATTTTGAGCATAGCTTAAGAGAGGGGGAGATGATGTGCCATGCCCATGAAGAACTGTTTTGAGGAACTCAAGTCCCAAGGACAATGGTGGACAGTCGTGCTGAAAGACCCCAGTATTATTCTCAGACTTTGAGAAATGAACTAATGGAGGAAAGTGATGGATCTTGGAGTGAAAGCAAGTCTTTGGGGAAGGGATGAAGTGAAAAGGAGGGTGACTGCTCTGTGGCTATTTTGCAACAGACAAGCACAGCCCTGTGTACAGGAGTCAATGGTAGAGGCAGGGGACTTCCTGTGAAGTGCTTTTCTCCTGAGCTATGGTAAAAGAAATATATATATATACACACACATATATATATATATTTTAAAGATTTTATTTATTTATTTGAGAGAGAGAGTGAGAGAGAGAGAGAGCACATGAGAGAGGGGAGGGTCAGAGGGAGAAGCAGAGCATTCTGCTCTGTGGGACTCGATCCCGGGACTCCAGGATCATGACCTGAGCCGAAGGCAGTCGCTTAACCAACTGAGCCACCCAGGCGCCCAGAAATATATATATATTTTTAAATATTTTATTTATTTGAGAGAGAGAGAGCATGAGTGGGAGGGGCAGAAGAAGAGGGACAGAGAGAATCTCCAGCTGACTCTGCACTGAGCATGGAGCCCCTGGGGCGTATGAGCCCTTGGGGAACTTGGGGCTCAATCCCACAACCCTGAGATCATGACCCGAGCCGAAATCAAGAGTCAGACACTTAACTGATTGAGCCACCCAGGTGCTCTGGTAAAAAAGAAATACTTTATGTACAATTAAAAAAAAAGATTTATTTATTTATCTGAGAGAGAGAGAGAGAGAGAGTGTGCATGTGCGTGAGTGGAGGAGGTGGAGCAGAGGGAGAGAATCTCAAGCAGACTCCTGGCGGAGCGGGCTGAGGAAGGAGCCTGACGTGGGCTCAATCTCAAGACGCAGGAAATCGTGACCTGAGTTGAAATCACAAGTTGGGCGCTTAACCGACTAAGTCACCCAGGCTCCCCATGTACACTTTTTATATTTTCCTGACTATACCACAGGCATACCTCGTTTTATTGAATTTCACAGATATTGCCTGTTTTACAAATGTAAGGTTTGTGGCAACTCTGCATTGAGCAAGTCTATGGGCACCATTTTTCCAACAGCATTTGCTCACTTTGTGTCTTTCAGTCACATTTTGGTAATTTTCACAGTATTTCAAACCTTCATTATTAGTAAACTTGTTATGGTGATCTGTGATCAGGGATTACTACTGGCTGAAAGTTCAGCTTAGCTTATAGTTAGCATGTTTTTAGCAATAAAGTAGTTAAAGTCAGGTACATGCATTTTTTAGACATAATGCTATTGCACACTTAACAGACCACAACATAGCTTTTATATGCACTGGGAACCCAAAAATTTCATTTGACTCACTTTTATTGCGATAATTGCTTTGTTGCAATGGTCTGGAATCAAACCTGTATAATTTTTTTAAAATGAAGTCACGAGTGATGCACTTACATGGTCCTGTACAACATTGCTGTGAAGAATAAAGATAATAAAGTAACAGGAAGCATAAAGAGCCTCACTTTCCTCTCTCTGCTGGAGATAGTGTGAAAGAAACAGCACCTCATCTTCCATGAGGAGCTGGGGCCGTGGCAAACATCTCAGAACACTAAGGGTCCAATTTGGAGAAGACAACTAAGGGTGTGGGTATAAGTCACATGCCCTTCCTCCTTACCCTTCCTGGAAAAGAGTAACAGTTATGGGAACAGTGAACGGTCACTTAGGTTACATACTGAGAGTTCTTATAATAAAATGAGATCTTCATTCATTTATCCATTCAGTGTTTATTGTCTTTCTGTGCTTTATGCTCTTCTAAGTGCTGAAGTTAACAAAATTTACTTTTGTAAACAAAAAACCACTCATGCTTTCATAAAGATGCTTAAATTCTAGCAGAGAGGTAGTAAGTAGGCAGCAAATAAATAAACAAGGAATGCATATATAAAGTACCAGAATAAGCACTAAAATAATAAATAAGACAAGATAAGGGGAAATGGAGTGATGGTGTGGGCTACAATATTTCAGGTGAAGAAGGTCTCCCTGAGGAGGTGACATTTCAGCAGACACTGGAATGGAGGAGGAGAATACGCCATATGAATATCTGAGTACAGAACTCCATGCAGAGGGAGTACAAGGTGCACAAATCCAGAGAAAGGAGAATGAGGAACAGCAGAGGAGGCTAGTATTGCCAGAGATGAGTATGAACGGGCGGGGCGGGGGGGGGCGCTGTCAGGGAACTACTGCAAGGAGAGAGCCCACGGGGCATGCTGAAAACTACATTTTATTCGGTGAGATGGGAGGCCATTGGACAGTTTTGAGCAAACGTGATGTACGTTTCAAAAGAATTATTCTGACTGCTACGTTGAGAATAAAACATAACGTGATGGAGATGGAAGCCGGAAGAACTGATTAGGAAGCCATTACAATTTTCCAGACAATAGGAAGTGGTGACTTGGACCAGGATGGTAGAAATTGTCATGAGCCAGAGTGAGAGACCCGACATACTCTGGGGGATGGGCTTTACATTATAGATGTGGGAGACAGAGTCAAGAATGACTTTTGACTTGACAATGAGCTTTTGACCTGAGGAAATGCAAGGCTACAGTGGCTATTTACCTCAGCAATAGTGAGGACTGAAGGAAGAGCAGGCTGAGGAGCCGTCTTCTGGAGCTCAGTTTTGGAGCTGTTAAGCACAGCCTGTGCAGACGCTGAGGGGAAGCTGGGTAGACGGGCCTGATGTGTAGGAGAGATTCAGTCAGGCCCGGAGACACATAAGATATAAACACAGAGTCACCACTATTCAGAGGATTATTTAGAGCCAAAAGACAGGAGACCTCACTAAGGGGGTCAGTTAAATAGGAAAACAAAAAACAAAAAACAAAAAAACTAGAAATTTGACAAGAGAGTTCCGGGACACTCCAAAATTTGGAGGTCAGGAAGGTGAGAAAGATGAGCAAAGGACACTGGGAAGGAGCAGCCAAAGGGGTAGAATAACAAAACGAGAGTGGTATCTCTAAAGCCCCAGGGGGTATTTCATGGAGGGCACGAGCCCCCGTATCAAATGGAAAATGTGGCAGGCACCAACCAACATATAAAATTCAACATCAAAGTTCCCAGTTACTAAAATGACCAATTCTCAGTACTTAGCTCCCTTCCTGGAAGTAAATTAGATGAGATCCCTTTCTCAGATAACCCAGCTGACGTTTGGGGTCAGTAGAATAAGCCGGGACTTCCCAATATTCAACGCTTACCTGGCAGCACTAGAGAAATACTGGCTAGTTCTGCATTTGTGAATTACAAAACAGTTTTGCAGGTTCCACTTGATCCAAACAAATCCGATTTCCTTGCAGCGCTGGCTTTAGCCCTTGTCTGACAGTAGTCTGCTAGAGAGCAGTGCACTGCTATGAGCTGGGCCCCCTGGCATAGAGGACCATTGGCACCCGTCCTGTCCAGTCCTCAGAGCAGAGGCACTGCCACAGCCTAAGGACAATGAACACTCTGGAGGGCAGGGTGGCGGCCGTTCCAGTGAGGAAGGCACTCGGGGCAGAGAAACAACCTGTTCCAAGGCACAGTCTCACGAGGGGCCCTGGAACATCGAGGGGCCTGTGAGGGCTTCACGCCCTGCCCTCTAGGAGGTGAGGTGATGAGAGATGAAGCTGGTGGAGCAGGATGACCCTGTTCATGGAGAGTTTGAGTGACAGTGTTGGGTCTTTGATCCTGAATGTGCTGCAGACCTAGTGAATAAATTGCGCTTATTGAAAAATTCTACCTGTGTGTGGAAATGCCATTTCTTTAAGCATTATGACACACAGAAGACCCTCTACATATAGTTCCTCTATCACACAGAGGAGAATGTAAGCAAGACCAATGTCCACAAGCTATTTAAGTGTAGACATGTTAGCAATACTACATATATTTTGATTAGAAATAATTGGAAAAAATATTTACGAATTCATTAAAAGAGCTTCCCACTACAATCTGTGAGGCATTTCCTTAACTAACTTGAGTCCCTGCGATGTTCTTTAAAATCATAAAACTGCACTTCCCATAAGGTAAAATGATAATGGAGGCTTTTGACCAATTCATACTGTGCTTGAGAGAGGCTTTAATATTTTTCTTCTTTTATCTTTGCGGGTTAAGTTAGTTTAGTTATTAAGTTAGTGTTAGTTATTAAAAGAGCATAAAGTTAACATATTTCATATTAGTTCTAAGCATTTTGATTGGTATCCTAGTTAGAGGAAAGGTAAAGTGAATTAACAATACAGATAAGAAGTAATATGTACTAAAAATGATATTTTTCTCCAAAGCCAAATATTTGAATAATGTAGCAAAATTACCTCAATTATTCACTAGTCATTTTTTCTACAATCGCAGAAAAGTGTTTTCAAGCCTTTACCATGTTATTGAATTTTGTTTGATGCCTAAAATATCAGAGACTAACTTCTACGTCCCTGTGACATTAAAAGCTTTTTATGTCAAAGAAAATGAGCTTCATAAATTTGTATTTTTACAGAAGCAAACTGAGCTATGTTCATGTTAGGAAAGTTTTCTTAATGCTCTTGTGTCAAAACAGTGAACATAATGAGGCATATTATTTATAACAAATATATTTTTTACACTTACAAGGACAACATTACACATCTACAAATAAAGCTCATTAAAATATAAACATGTTGAAAATTCCTTCAATACTTAGTACTTGGGTGTTTTCCCCGTTTGTAGATAAATGTTCAGGGACCACTACACAGACCTCGAGAGCACAGAGTCTGACGCGACAGACCTCACACTAGTAATGCACATGGAGAGACAGGGTGACACTATGAGTAAAGGTAGAAACAGAAGGGCCGTGGAAGTTTGGAGTCTGGAGAGAGTGCTGTGATCTGGAGCAACTGGTGATAGCTTTGGTGGAGGTCAAACCTGAGCTAGACCTGGACGGAAGGAAACGGGCTTTAATTAAGTAGACATGTTGAGTGCGGGCATTCCACAAGCAGCAGAGAGTATGAGCAGGCGAAGGAGTGGGCACTGTAGCTGGGGGCTATTAGACCCTCTGGGAGGTGCCTCCCCATGTTCAGAAAGGTGTAAATCAGCATCAAATCGTGGAGAGCCTGGGGTTCTAGGCTGATGAGCTTGGCCTGCAGGCAGCGGCACCAGAGTCTTAATGAGAGTGAGAGTCTGAGATGATTATTTGAGGACAGTGAATCTGTGTGTAGTAAGATGGATCGAAAGAAGAGATAATAGAGCCTGGGAGAAGGCTTAGCAAACTCTAACGTCACCTGATGGTGGGGCATGAAGACCTGGTTGAGGAGGTGGGAACCGTCATGGAAGGCCAAAGAGAGGGAGGAGTAGAGGGTCACTCTAAAAGGCCAGGGGTCTAGAACAGGGCTCCATCAGAAAGAAACAGGGGGTACTAAAGGAATGCTAAGATTATGGGAAGCAAAAGATTTTAGTTTCACGTCTTGATTTTGAGATTGCCTCCCTCTCTTGCTTTTTTTTTTTTTAAATATTTTATTTATTTGACAGAGAGAGAGAGAGCAAGAGAGGGGACACAAGCAGGGGGAGTGGGAGAGGGAGAAGCAGGCCTCTGGCCGAGCAGGGATCCCTATGCAGGGCTTGATCCCAGGACCCTGGGATCATGACCCCAGCCGAAGGCAGACGCTCAATGACTGAGCCACCCAGGCGCCTCTCCCTCTCTTGCTTTTGAAAAGAAAATCTCTTGCTTTTTCACCACACCCCCTCTACTAGAAGTCATTGCGGGCAATGGCAGCATGGGCTGGAAAACTGCCATGGTTGCCAGGAGCAGGGACTCTGAAGTATATTCCGAGTTGCTACCAGCTGCGGCTTATGAAAATAGAATGATCTCGCCCTGGAATTCAGGGAAGGCAGCAGACTGACAGACTTTCACAGGCATCCTTCATGCAAGCATGGCTACTCGACTTAAAGGGGAAGGACTTTCCCCACAATCTCATCCGCCTTTGAAATCTTTTAGGAAAATGAATCAGTTTGGTGGCAGGAGGCAAAGTATTCTGGCCCCGTGGTTGTCAAACTTTCAACTGTGTCAGAATCCCCTGGAAGGCCTGTTAAAACACAGATCGCTGCACCCCTCTCCCAAAGTTTCTGATTCGGTAGGTCTGGGGAAGGGCCCAAGAATGTGCATTTTTTTGCAAGTTTCTGGGGAGTGTTACTACTGTTGGTCTGGGGATCACACTTTAAGAGTCACTGATCTAGAGGAAGTTGACAAGGAGAAAGGGAAAAAATATGTTAAAATATGTAGTTTGTCAACCTTTTTAGTTTCAGTACAAAACTCACAGTGATAAAGACTGTCTCAGCTATACATGAAACACTTTTGATTGGGGAGGATGGTGAGGACATAATCTGTAGAGTAAACAGGCAGATGCTTACACTGAATAAGGGCGGGGGGACCCAGAATAAAGTAGGGAGGGGAGAAACGGAAAAAGGTAAGTGGGCAAGGAGGACCAGGAGAAAGCCTGTGGAAAAGAGAAGAGAATGGGAACTAGGGAAAAGGAGGTTAAAAAAGCAGATAAGAAAACAAAGAGGAAAGGATGGGAGAACCTCTGTCCTGGACTTGAGACATTGTTTTCTGTTTCATCAAAGCAGGAGGGTACTTTTGAGGTTCCCTTTTCAGGCGAAACTCTAGAACGGATGTACTATGAGCTAGAAAGTTGGATACAATGTTTGAAACTTCCTATTCAAGCAAAAGGGCAAAGGAATAGTACTGACTTCAGTGAGATTAAGTACTCACCAAATAGAAATGATCTCATGGTATATTTTATTTATTTATTTTTAAAGATTTTATTTATTTATTTGACAGAGAGAGAGAGAGAGCACAAGCAGGGGGAGTGGCAGGCAGAGGGAGAGGGAGAAGCAGGCTTCCCGCTGAGCAGGGAGCTCGACGTGGGACTCGATCCCAGGAGCCCGGGATCATGACCTGAGCCGAAGGCAGTCGCTTAACCAACTGAGCCACCCAGGCGCCCTCATGGTATATTTTAGATTCCAGACCTTCCAGAAAAAAATTTAAGACATGACATTTACTTTTGTTTTGGGATACACGCACAGTAAAGGAAACTCAGCTCCTCTGCAAAGCACAAGCTAACAAGAAAGCAATTCATGGATACGGTTAGAGCATGTCAATACAATATTTCATGGAATTCAGTAAACCCCGAAAGAACACTTTTGCTTTTGAGGAAATTATATTACTTAGGATGCCTTTGGTTGCAAGTGACAGAAAACCCCCATCAGACTGGTTCCTATATTGAAGGGAATGCATTGCTTTATGTACCTGCAAAACTGAGAGCTGGTGCTGGCCTCAGGCAGAGATCACTCCAGCTGCTCAGCGATGTTCCCAGGAAGCCAGTTTGCCTCCACTGCTCTGCTCTACGGGACCAACTGCATCCTAATACAGCCTGCTTTTATTGTCTCAAAATAGCTGCCAACAGTTTTGGGGGCCAAGTGCTTCTGTAATTCACATCCCACAGGGAATGCTTATGTTTGACCCAGAAGTCTCAAAAGAAACCTTGGTGGTTAATGGCACTGCTTGAAACCTACACTGACAATGAAACCGACCATTATGGGAAGGAGGGAGGGGACAGGGATGGCAACTGCGGATGGGCTTAGGGAAGAGTGCTCCACTCCTATGGAGCTGGGGGCGCAGTCAGCACCCCAGAATCCCATGGATCCCCAAACGAAAGCGAGGGCTGTCAGGAAGGGAGGAGGGATATTAGATAACGGGTAGACAATAGCCTATGGGCAGCATGGTGACGCGTACAGATATAATTCGGTCCTCATTTGCTGGGAATTAAACCCTGTTTCTAAACAGGAGACATCTAACTTGCTCAAGAGCAGTCACTGAGTTGGATGAGGGGAGAAAGCCCATCAAACAAACAAACAAAAACAAAGAGGGGAGAGCGGCGGAAGACACCCAGCGGAGGGCGTCCTTTCTTCCTCTCACAGATAGAAATCCCGTCCAGGTATTCTGTGTTCCAGGCTGGAGATCTAGTTTGTAAACAGAAGGAAAAGAGGGTCTTTTCTGACACTCTCTGCTCAGAAATGAACATGTTTTATTTTAGAAGCCCTTTGGCCCCAGTATCAAAAGTCAGTCTTGAATTGCTTCTTCTGAGCTTGACAGACTTAAATCTTAGCCGCATAATGAAGTGTCAAAATGAAATGACTGGGAAAGGGCTGACTGCAATTTTGCCAGTGGTTTCTGGGCTCCTTTCAGCAAGTCACTGCTCCTCAGTAAAGCAGTAAGAGAGAGAAGCAGGCCTAACAATTCATAAAAGGGTCTGGCAGCCTGACTCTGTCTGGGACTTGACCACATCTACCCCTTCCCACCCTCACTCCCAACTCTTTTTTATAGGCCCCCCTAGGACATGTGCACCGCATACTGAAAATGTTAGGAAACAATTAGGTAAGTAAATACAGTTTGTTCAAGTCTACTTAACAACTGGGAGTTGAGGGCATGCATTTGTTTATGTAACAAATTCCTCAGAGTAAACTGAATTTGCAACTTACCGTGAAATCCACAGAGATTTGAGTGTGCTCCCTCCTCTAAAGCACTCAGCTATTTCTAAGTATACAAGTACTTCTCCGAGTACTGCAAGGATACTTTACTGAATAAGGCACAGTTATTAAGATTGTATTATCGTTCAAATAAACATGTAGAAACAATTGTACACAGAGCTTCACAAATCCCAACTTACAGGTACATTGCATTCCATCCCATTCCTGTGAGTGCTTACTTTTCTTCCTCCCCTCAAACTTTGATATCACTGCCCCTTGGGAAGGTAAGCTTTCCTCTGTGCTGCTTATTGATGACTCTCATCGAGTCCATAAGCCTTTTCTAATCTTCTTCCTCAAAACTCCCAACGGTGCTTATTATGTACATATGTCATCGGGCATTTCTCCTGGGTCATCTTATGCTGTTAAGTAGAGCTTGTTTTTCATGTTGCTCTGTCTCATCTCCCCAGCTACCTTATAAGCGACTCAGGAATGTTATGTGTCTTTGAATTTCCCCAGTGGTTCCTGAAGTGACTGGAGTTAAGACTATTAACCTCCTTGAGGGAAGGGACTTCATCCTTTATTTTGTTTTCCAAGGTAGCTCCTAGACCCCTATCCTGGCATAGAGCATACCCTCAGTAAATATTTACTGAATGGAAGAATAAACATACTAATATTAGGTGCTCCAGAGATATCTGTTAGGTTGAACCCTACTACTATTAATCTACTCTCAGCCGGACCTATGTTTGAACTGATTTTCCCATCACTGTGTAATTTTCATTAGTAATTCAATACAAGGGTTGCTAGTACTGCCCCAGGATATAGGAAGGACCCAAACACATACACAAAAAGTAGAGATCACAGTTTCTACTCCTGAGGAATCCACGCTTCATTTCCACTTCTCAAGTGTTGTAGACTTACTCTTACTACACCCTCTTCTTAACCAAGCAAGCTTTTGTAAGTGAGGTATCTTGCCAAAGATCAGGGCTATTGTTTTACACTGGAATGTAACCCATATCAACGACCACCGTGAGACAGCCAACCAGGCATGCTCTTGCAGGGATGGGAAGCAAGGGAAATTAAGGCTGTTGGATGGAGGGTGTGTGTGTGTGTGTGTGTGTGTGTGTGTGTGTGTGTGTGTCTGCGCACGCAAGAGCAATATAGCAAGCACATTCCTTTGTGTTGAGATCATCAACTCTCAGAGATATGCACTGAACACTGGAAATCCCCTGTTCTATTCCTTCATTAAAATTCATAGTTTAAGAAGAGAACGTCCACTGTAAGGCAAACTTCTCATTCTGCATGCTACCATTGCTGAAAAAGTCTGGTAGTTCTTGCTGCTTTCTCCTGTTTTTCTACAAAACTACCAGACTTCTTCAGCAATAGAATTACCGTGAAGAGTTCCCTTCCTACCTGTTTCCAAGGTCTTCCTAGCAATGGGGAAGTGCTTAGCAGGGGTTCTTCCTCCAAACATATTTCCAGAATTCCCATTATTCAGAGCAGGAACAATATTCTTCCATTCTGATTTTTGGCTGGCAGCTGATAGCAGCACTGAATACTTATTTACTAAATTCAGCAAAACCTTCTGTGTTCCCTAATGAGAGGGGTTCTCATACTGCCTCAGTGGCCAGAACTCCAAGGGGTGACAGCTGCAAGGCCATAAGGCTATGTGTTCATGATGAACTTTGATCGTCAGCTACTTTAAAGGCAATTTTCTCTGACTCACTAAGTATTTGGTACATGAGAAAATAAACTGGCTCTTGGTATACAAATTTAGAATGGGTGCAGTTTTCTGAGGATTATACTAAAGATCTGTGGGATTAAATTTCTAGTGCAAAGATCCATCTTGCTAGAACACTGTCCAAACGAAGTCATCACTTTCCTGAAAAATTCTGCTTTGTCTGTCTTTAGGAACAATGTTTCATGGTTTGGCTACTTAAATAGAAAAGTTAAGGACTTTTAAAAGCAGAAAAACTAGACTATGGAGGTTTTATTTATTGTTACATTTATTCAACTTTCAGACTTAACCTACAGATTTTGGTTATATGATACATATTTGCCACATCTCAGACTAAGCAGTTTTCAAAGGAAAACTTAACATCTTGTCCACCAAACTTGCTCTTGTTCCTGATTTCTCTATTTCCATCACGTCTTCCAGCCACCTACATTCAAGCCACAGTCCTCCACAAATCCTTCCCCTTGATCGATCCCATTTCTAATTATTTTCCAAATCTGGTAGATCCTACCACTCCATGTCTCCCACATGGAATATAAGCATGATTATATAACCTAAGTTATGCCCCACTCTAATCCATTCTATTAAAAAACATTTTAATAATCCTGCTTTCATCATGTAGCAGCAATTATAATATTTTTGTTCTCATGAGGTTCATCAGAAGCCACTGTAGACATTCCCACAAAGATATCGCACAATGCAACTAGCCAACTAAACAAAACGCGGTCTCCTGGATCTCCCTGTAGTTAGATAATAAAGAAAAGGGTGATTAAGCCAAAATTTTCCCCCCTCAGAGCCATCATCTTTCTTAGACTTTTTGGAGAAATGTGGCTCAGCTGTCTCACTGACCTTCCAGGACACTGGTACTTCCCGCTTCCAAATGCCATGAACCAGTCCAAGAAAGCATGCTTCTCTAAATTTGCCTTTTTCCAACGTTCCTGTGGGAAGAAAGCATTTTTTTTTTCCAAATCAGCCTTATATAAATAAGCTTAACTTTATTTCTCTAGGCTAAAAATGACTTTGTACAGCTAATCCTTGCATATAAAGTTGCAGGGCTGTTGGTAATTTTTTCCCAACCTGTTATTAATATCAGACACAATTGTGTTTTTGGAATGTGAACCAATAAATAAAAAAGGTTTAAAAAGAATTCTGTTAAGTGGTAAATGTAAATGATAATGTAAATCAACCACGGAATTGACCTCAGAAAAGGAAGACTATTTATAATAAGGTCTCAGGCTCCATCACAGAATTGCCCTTGGTAATAAATTCAGTCAGTTACTGGCAGTCCTGCTTAGTGGAGGCAACTTGGGATGTGGAGTGAATACATTTGGATGCCATTTTTTAAAAAGTTTACCTAAAGGCAGAGAATGGACTAAATGAATTCTTAAGATTCTGCTCAGCCCCGTAACTCCCCAATTTTAAGATACAGCAAAGCAGTTTTAATTTGCCTTGTTTTTCTTTTGTTATACTCCTTGGAAACCAGGAACAAAACCAATTTGCCTGACAGATATACAATAAGTCTTCTATCAGAACCAGACATATTTACTGTCATGTACTTTGCCGGTTTCAGGTCATTTATTTTAAAGTTGGTGAATCTTACTCAAAAACTTTTCTATCTCATTTGTGTTATACCATCCATATTACAAGTCTAATTTTTCCTTTGTAGTCAACTTGGTTGTTAGTTACCAGAGAATAGGGCTGCTTAATGATAGAGGGATAGTTAATCTATGAATTCATACTCCTGGTTTAAAAGAAATTAAAATCAAAGGACAATGTATATTGAAAGAGGTAACTTACAGGTTTGAACAATTCAGGTTCAGGAAAATATTTTGGATTTCTATGCAGCCAAAACGGAGACAACATCAACAAGTCACCAGAAGGAATAGTGTAATTCTATGATAGAAAAATCAGTTTCAAGTCATTTTTTTGAAATCTACTTTCAGGAGAGTTTGGGTCATTAAAAATAATGCTCCAACTATATTGTAGGGAAGACACATACATTTTATAATCAATGGTGGGAAAATCTCACTCTTTCCTGGAAGGATCATTTCTATTTTCCAACTTAGGTGATGGCTATGTTCTAATTCTGACGCTTAGTTACATGTGACTATTAAGTTTGGTTACACGGGAAAAATATTAGATAAATGAGATAAATGAGAAAATTTTAGCAACTAGTATATGTCTGCCGTGGTGCAGCTTTTGATGTTCGCTGCTGGGGTTTGCAGCAAGTGCTTCTGATGAGGGGAAGCACAGTGGCCCCCCAGGTTGTGACTGTGGAACAGAAAAATCTGAGACAGGACACTGGCCATAGTAGCACCGAGGACAGGGCAGTGGGTGTTCTGTCCCTAGGACACTCATGGTAGTGTCAAGGAAGAGACAGTGGATCCTCTCTCTCTCTCTCTCTTTTTTTTTTCCTCACTCCTGAAGCAACTGTTAGGGCAGAAAGAATATGAAGGCAACTGGTTAGGAAGACATAGGACAAAGCGAGTATTGTGTGTTTCTTTGGTTGATTTTGTGTTTGGGATCGCTGTGGCTGTGGGACGGAGGCTAAGCAGTGTGTTTCCTCAAGCAGAAGAGTCTGCATTGTCCTTCCCTGTTTATGTTATCGTAGGTTTTCATGATACATAAATTATTCTGAGAACTAAAAATCGTGTCATAAAATCACTCTTCCATTATCATGTTCAGGAACCATAGGACAAAGAGCTCTCCCATAGTGTGTAGCCATTAGATGGCTGTCAGCTTTACTGAGACAGAGACATTTTATTAGTAACTCCCAGAACCAATCATTGGAAGCCACCTACCTATTTAACCCTGTGGGATTTTGAAATGTCCTCAAGATATTTGCAAAACACTTACCTTATGCACCTAGAATGTAAGCACCTTACAATTAAAAACATGTCTTTTTCTGATAGCAGGAAGTGGTGTATGGGGAGGGGGGGGTCATCATTTTTTTTTAATTAGAGGTGGGGGAGGGGCAAAGGAAAGAGTGAATCTTAAGCAGGCTCCATGCCCAGCTCGGAGCCTGACACGTGGCTCAATCTTACGGTCCCAAGATCATGACCTGAGCTGAAATCAAGAGTCGGACACTTAAATGACTGAGCCACCCAGGCGCCCTGGGGTCATCATTTTTTAACCAAAGAGAAGCCCTGTTGGCTCTAGTGGGGGCTGAATATTGCTTGAGGTTTGGCAGTTGCAGTGCCAGAAGCGCCGGAGAGAGCTCTCAAACTGGGAAGAGAGCGAGGATTGTGCTGGTGCCCTCTTACCGTTTTTGAAGTAGGGAAAGACTTGTAAGATCCCAAGCCTGTCTGTTTCTTCTACCCCTCCTGGAACTGGGGTTAGAGAGCTCATGGCTGACTCTGAGATCAGCTGCTGAGGGCCCTGATGTGTATTTGGAGGCGGGGCTGGGGACCCCTGGGCCAGGGCTCCAGGTAGGCCAACAGCTGCCCTTCCCCTCCACACCAAACAGGCCCCTTTAGTGGCTGTTGAGCCATAATTATGTTGGAGACTACTGGCTGCCGAAGCCTACAACGCCGGCTAGAAAAAGACTTCAAATGGAATCTCAGTAACAGAATTAACATTAGCAACATGGAGGAGACCAGAAAAAATTCCTGTCACAGAGGCAGATGCCGGGCTGATGAATGGCATAAAGGGTCTGAGATAGCGCCCCACGTCGGGCTCCACTCGAGCGTGGAGTCAGCTTGAGGTTCTCTCTCTCCCTCTTCCTCTGCCCCCCCACCCCCAGCTCATGTGTGCTCTCTCTCTCTCAAAATACATAAATAAAATCTCTTAAAAAAATTAAAGAGCATACACTTTTGCATGATAAAAAATGCTGTCAAAATTTTAGAAAATTCAGAAAAATAGAAAAAGCTAGAAAACAACCAGAGTGCTAACATCAAAAAACAGTCATCAACTGGCTAGACTTCCCTCCAGTACTTTTACCAAACAGTTTAGTGTTTTGTTGTTGTTGTTGTTGTTAAACATAGTTTTATCATGCTGAATAGTTAACTTTTGAATCTTACTTTGTTCATCTAATATTATAGCATAAGTATTTTTTCCTTTATATAGTAGACGCATTGTGAAGTTTTATCTCCAATGTTTGTTTAATCTTTTACTGGGTAGGTTAAACCATAAATAATTTAATCACTCCCTAGGTTTTTTTCTATAATAAATGCCATCAAAAGCATCTTCTTCCACAAAGCATTTTTCATATAAAATCTTTTAACATAGATGTTCAGAAGACATAGGGCATGGATATTTTTGAAAGCTGTTAATACGGTTTGCTCAACTGTTCCCTCAAATCTTGTGCCTAAATATATTTCTACCTGTAATAATATATGAATGTCAATTTCATTGCCCTCTTCTCTGCCAATCTGACATTTTTAATAGGTTATTTTTGGTTTCTATATACATTTTTACATCTTTGTTGAGCATTTTTCCATGTTAAGTTATTTTCTCCCATGAACTCTTGTGTTCATGTCCTGTCCTCATTAATCTATGTGATATTCACGCTTTTCTTATTGATCTGCGAGTTCTTTAAATATTAAAACTATTTACCCCTGTGTAGTACTTATATTTATATTTGTTCATAATTTTTGGTTTACATCTAACTTGGATTATACTTTAAAAAAAAGACATGTTAAATTTTAATGCGATATATTCAAATCCGTTCATTTTTGTGGTTTCATTGATGAACCCTAAACTCTGGCAGCCCTCTCCTCTCTAACATAGTGGTTCTCAAAGGCGGTCTAGAAACTTCTGGGAGTTCTCAAGACCTTCTCAGAGGCTCTGCGAGGTCAAAAATCATTCCTGGGTAAAAGACTCATTCAAAGTATAGGATAAACCAAAGGATTTTCATGTAACTGAGTACAAAAAATTCACTGATATTTCAGATTGCAACAAACTTTTAAGGAACTCCCACTGTTGGGGCACCTGGGTGGCTCAGTTGGTTAAGCGTCTGCCTTTGGCTCATGATCCCGGGATTCTGGGGTTGAGCCCCTCATCGGGCTCCCTGCTCAGTGGGGAGTCTTCTTCTCCCTCTCCCTCTGCCCCCTCCCCTGCTCGTGCTCTCTCTCTCTCTCTCAAATAAATAAATGAAATCTTTAAAAAAAGAGAGAGAGAAACTCCCACTGTTGAGTTTCAGTGAGGTATGAGAGTGACATGTCTGTGGATTTTCTTCATGAATGGAAATAATAAATCACAACAGATTGATTCCAGACACATTTATGGGAATCCAGATGTCCTCTATTAGCAAGGCATTAGACAGATCTGCAAAAACTTAAAATGATGCTATTCTACATTTTTTATTTTTTGGAAAATACAGCTATGTTTCATAAAACCATGTTATTATTTTAACATGTAATAGGTTTCCTGTTATTTTTATCTACCAAATAAATATAATAATTTCTCAGCTTTAGTTTCTAATAAAATTAATATCGGTAGATATAATTCACATAGATAACACTCTTTGGGGTTCTCAATAATTCTACGTGTACAAAGCAATGCTGAGAACAAAAAGTTTGAGAACTGCTACTCTGAAAGTTAAAAAATACCCACTTTTTAGCCAGTCATCCCAAACCACATATTAATCTCTTCCCCTTCATTGACTTATAATGAGTCATTTATCCTATATTACGTTCTTATGTACAAAAGGGTTTGTTTCTGTATTATCTATCCAGTCTGTTATACTGATACTGAATATCTAGTATGACACCTTATCATACCATTTTATTTTATTAAATTTCATGCCATTTTAATTGTTGTAGTTTTATAACATGTTTTAATACCTTGAGAAGATAATTAATAGTCTTTAATCATTCATATTTTCCAACACTTCCTTGTTTATTCTTTTCTGGGCATTCTTGCAGATTAACTGTGTACCAAAAGTATAAAACCTTGAAAAGAGAATACTGGTAGAAGTTTAAAAGTTTTGGAAAGATAGTATAATAAAGAAAAAGAAGGAATAGAATAAGTCAAAGAAAGTAGATAATATTTGTCTGTTTTAATTTGTCCCAAAAATATAGAAAGGAGTAAGTACAAAAGCAAATATAAACAATGAGACCAAGTTCAGATGACATCAGGAAAGAGCAGTGGGAGAGCACTTGTAGTGTTCACAGCATGAAACTTTGACCCGTTGTCCAATGGTGTAGGAAACATGAACCTCTGCCACTACTTGACACAGATGACCCCATCTGAAATGTTTTTATAATGCAAATTTCTGGGAACCCATCCATATATTCAACAGACTTCCCACCTGTTTTAGAAAATTTATGAAGGTTAAAAGGACCACATTGTATGAATTTAGACTAAGGAAATAATTACTAATGTGTACCAGGATTTGGCTATACAGATGCCCATCTTTGCACTGCTTATAAACAACTGGAAGCCATACACATTCAGGAATAGGGAACTGATTTAAAAATCAATACTATGTCCAATATTAGATTATTATGCTACAATTCAAAGTGGTGTAGATGTCTTTTATTGAGGCAGAAAACTTTGGTGAACTACTATTAATATAAAAGCAAATTATGAGAAAATTAGCACAGTATGGCCCCAACTGAATTTTTTAAAATGCACAGACTACAGGAAAAAAATCTGAAATTATGAGAATACCAAAATGTTCTTAGTGGTTATCAGACTTGTAAAATTTTGAGCAATCTTTATTTTCCTCTTTTAGCTTTTTTAATGGTTTGCTCCTGAAAAGTAATTACCATGATTTATTTATGTAATAATAAGAAAAAGCTGTGCAAGTTGTCATTTTCAGAGTTAAAGTCTCAACCCTGCAGGGGAGAAGTTCACAGGGATTAGTGTATGCTTCCTTGGAGGAAAGGTTGTATTTATTTTATTTATAAAAGAAATAGTATGTACAGAAGACCTTTCACAAATATTAAAAAGATATTGCGAAAAATAAGGAAAGGAAGTTCTGGAGCATTCTTGGAAGATGGCATCCTAAGTACATGTCTCTGGGTTGCCTGATCACTAAGAGAGCCACCACTAGGGCTTGGAGTGAGCCTGGATCCATCTGGGCCTCATGTCCTCTAGGAAGAAACTGTGAATGTGAGGAAGTGGAGGTAAGAGACTATGATCTTTTCATAACTTCTCTAGTTGTTTCAGACATCTATTACTTTTAATTAAAAATTTTTACTGGGAATCCATAATGTTGGAATTATAAAACAGCTCAGTTGTGTAAGAGTATTATATGCAGTGAATCATAAATGTGCTTATTGCCTCGGACCAATAATCCACTACTAAAACATATTTCAAGAATAATCATTAAAAAAATTTACTATGCACAAAGATGCAAATAATTACCACATTAAAATAACCACAAAGGAAAACAAGCTAAATTCTCAAGAGTTGGGAAATAATTAAATATTTAAGCTATCAATTCAGTGGCCTATTATAAGGCCATCGAAATAAATATTAAAACTCTGGAGCATGAGAAGTATAATAATGTTTAAAAAATGTTTAAATCAAAGATTTATACTATGATGAAACACAGGTTTCAGTATTGATGTCATACAAGGAGCAAGTTAGATAAAGGATCATTGGGGTTGTACATGCACAAGTGTATATGTGTGTGCATGCGTTTGAGCTTGGGTGTTTCTTTTGGTAAAATTCTTGAATGAGTAAAATTACCTTTGAAAAAATATGAGATGTTAATGGCCACAACAAATTTATAATCTGAGATCAGAAAGAGGAAATGAGAGAAAAAGAAAAGAGTTAAGGAAGAAGAGGGAAAGCATACTGCTGATTTTTCTCTTTATGGTCTTTCACACACACACACACACACACACACAGAGAGAGAGAGAGAGAGAGAGAGAAATAAAGAAAGCAAAAGGAGGAAGGATAGAAGAAAGGAAAGAATGAAGGAAGGAAGGAGAAAGAGAGAGAAAGGAGGGAGGGTGGAAGAGAGAATAAAGAAGTAAAGAAAGGAATCTGAGTGTTCATGAGAAAGGGGGAAAGACAAGCATAAACTATTTTTTAAGAGACTGTCATGTTATAGAAACCTGACAAAACAGTACAAAAGAAAGACAGAAAGACAGAAAGAAAAGAAAAAAAAAGAAAAGAAAAGAGAAAAGAAAAGAAAACTACAGGCCACTATCTCTCATGAACTGAGATGCAAAAAATCCTTAACAAAATATTAGTAAAACAAATTTAACAATGTATAAAAAGAATTATACATCATGATCAAATGAGATTTATTCCAGGGATGAAAGGCTGGTTCAACATTTACATCAATAAATGTAATCCATCACAACATGTTAAAAAGAAAAAGCTTATGATTATATCTACTGACGCAGAAAAAGCACTGGACAAAATCCAAAACCCATTCATAATTAAAATTCTCAGCACATTAGAAATAGAGGGATATTCCTCAACTTGATAAGAAGTATCTACCAGGGGCACCTGGATAGCTCAGTCATTAAGTGTCTGCCTTTGGCTCAGGTCATGACACCAGGGTCCTGGGATCGAGCCCCTCATCGGGCTCCCTGCTCCATGGGAAGCCTGCTTCTCCCTCTTCCACTCCCCCTGCTGTGTTCCCTCTCTCGTTGTGTCTCTCTCTGTCAAATAAATAAATAAAATCTTTTTTTTTTTTAAAAAAGAAGTATCTACCAAAAACCTAAAGCTAACATCTAGCTTAATAGTGAAAGACTTTCCTCTTCAGATTAGGAACAATGCAAGGATATCTGTTGTCATTACTATCATTCAACATAGTGCTGGACATTAGCGCCAGTGTAATAAGGCAAGAAAAAGAAATAAAAGAAGTAAAATATTATCTACATAGAAACTCCCAGGGAATCTATAACAACACTTGTAGGACCAATAACTATGTTGAACTTTGCAAAGTTGCAGATACAAGGTGTACACACAAAAATCAACTGCATTTCTACAAACAAGTAATGTACCATTTGGAACCAAAATTTTTAAAAGTACCATTTACAAAAGCTCCAAATAACTGAAATATTTAGGTATAAATGTAACAAAGCATATAGGATCTGTATACTTAACAATCAAGATACCTACTAGCAGGTAAATAACTTCTGTAATTCAGCTAATTATCTGTTAGCCAGAATATAAAGCTAATAAAAGTTCAATAAAAATTATAGTATTATTCAGAGTAATAAACACATTCCTCTACTAAATTGCACCAAGTTGTTGGACCATATCTCTTCAAAGCATATCTTTTTATACTCATATTTTTTTAAAGAAAGATTTATTTGTTTATGAGGGAGAGTGTGAGCAGGGGTAAGGGGTGGGGAGGGACAGAGGGAGAGGGGGAGAAAGAATCTCCAGCACACTCCGCTCTGAGTGAGGAGCCCAATGTGGGGCTTGATCCCAAGACCCTGAGATCTTGACTAGAGCTGAAATAAAGAATCGGATGCTTAACCAACTGAGCTGCCCAGGCAGCCCTTTTTATACTCATATTTTAAAGTACTTAATAGATTACTTAAAAACAAAAATTGTTAAAATCCCACTAAAACTAAATGCTGTAATTTATGTAAGATCTGTTAAATAAACTATGTCTCCTTTAGATGTAGCAAGCTGTGATTTTTATAAAATTTGGATTTTTTGTTTCTTTTGTGTTCTACTACTAAAAATTTTTCTTGGTTTGAATCCAAGCCATCTCAAACTGTGTGTAAAAAAGCTAGTAAGAGTTGAGGGCTGACTAAATGTGATCTATCTGGATAATGCAGGCCGTATGTCAAGCCATTTTGAAAAAAATATTTTGTTCTGCATGATTTGCCAAATATTAAATTGAAAGTCAGCCACATGCACATAACTTTTATGGAGCACTTGAGAATTTTCTCCTACTTTGCTCACAGAAAGGACCTCTCTCCCTCACTCAGTGCTGATTGCTAATATCAGTTGCTATTATCCATAGCATTCCTGTTCTCTGTTTCCATAGTTGTTATCTGTGGCCTGAAACTACCTTCCAGTTATCCAAAGGAACTTTCCTCATACCCTCAATTCCTCGACCTACTGTTGCTCAGGATTACTTATTAGTTGGTTCAGCAGACTATCTAATCCACCTGCTTGATTTCTATAGGATTATACTAATTCTGATATGAAATCACATAGCCAGAATGGTTATTAAAGGGTTATATTTTAGCCAAAATAGTCACCAACAGATAAATATCCATATTAATAAGATGCTGCTGTACAACTCTTATTGGTAACCTGTTCCAGCATCAGTGTTTCATGGAACTTAAGGAATTATCTAATAATATATGGGCATTATATGTACTCTTTTTCCTTCAAAGGTTGATTATTTTTTCTCTTTTTGATTGATTTTTAATTTAAAATCATTTAATTAACATATAATGTATTATTGGTTTCAGAGGTAGAGTTCAGTGATTCATCAGTCTTATATAATACCCAATGCTCATTTTTAAAACCAAACCAAAGCTCACCAAAATTTTAACTGGCTTCATCACTTTTCTAGTAATGATACCAGGGGCTCTTAAACGAATGGCTTCCAAAATACACCACTTGATTAATGGGAGTTTCTTCAAGTCATCCTCAGATACTTCCATCTTATCTCTACCTGTAAAGAGAATTCCAAAAAAAATTTTAAAAGGTGGACTTAAAGAAGCCAGAAAGTGATTTCATGGAAGATCATCTACCCACAGATTAGAGGCTGCCTCAGACAACAAGTGTTGGCATTGCTACTACTTTTTGCATACCAAATTTAGTAACTGAGTACCTCTTTTTATCATTTTCCTCTTACCAAGATCAAATGTATGGCCCCCAAAATTAAACCATTGGTGATTATTTCAAGGTGATGGACTGGGACGCAACCTTGGTCTTCACCTTCCTATGGCTATCAAATGATTAAGATAGGGTCCATCAGAAAAGTGTTCAATTTTCACTCCTTTCATTCTTTCTTGTCCAAATTCTTCTTCTACTTAAGGAAACAGTGATAAAAGATTGGCATCAAAAGCATAAAGTAAAAGATCTGAGAAGCCATCTGTCTTACTACTTGTACCTCTTCCCTGATGATTCATTTTTATTTTTGCTTTTGATTTTTCAACCATACATTTCAGAAGGCCCAAAAAGAACATGAGGAAAGGGACAATGGGGCACATATATTACATCTGGAATGATGAGTTCTCCCTCTAAATAGGTGTATCAAACACTTCTAATGTAATATGCATACCTCAGCTTATGTTTAGATTGAAGGCGCCTGAAAAAGGATTGGGGTGAATCTTTTTATGACCCAAAATATGGTTAGGGTCTTTCAGTCCAATCAGACATTTCAGTTAATGGTATTTCAAATGAAATGTTTGCATTTTGAAAATTATTTAAAACAACTCAGCTTTCAATTTGATTTTGACAGTATTTGCTTAATAAAAGTCAACAACACTGTCAGTTTAGTTAAGTCAACTTTCACATTTGCTTCCCAACTGTATTGGGAACGAATGGGTTAAGAGTGGAATGTAAGGTCTCCAGCCATGTCTCTCTTAGACTCTGGATAAGGCTAGTTCTAAAGCAAGCCCAACCTGCAGGAGAGGTCTAGGTGGGTGCTGCCTGGGAAATCTTATCTGTCAGTACATATGGAATACCTGAGCAGTCAGAAGCAAATGTCTTTGGTGGAATCTGGGAATGAGGCTTTTTGAGCTATAGTTCTATTAGTACCCATAGGGGCATCTATACATTCCATTTGACTTGACAGATTCTTGAGCTCTGAATAAGGGCCAGGAGTTGAGTTAGGCTCTACAAGAGTTACAACAATTAAGGCATTCTTGCAATATACTTAGTCTACTAGGAGGTAAGAGACAAGCACACGATTAACTGGTACACCACACAAGCAAGGAAACTGTTCTGTGACATGTAAACTATTCCAATATTTTGTTCTAATATAAAAGCAGGGAGGTTCATGACCAACTAAAGGAAAAACAAAAAATTCTGTGAGTGTCTTCCTCTAAAACTACAACTATAATTAGTTCTTTGCAGAGAGCAGACTTCAGTAAATAAATACTGAATTAACAAATGGTCCAACTTCAACATGGGGAGATAAATGAGTGGATATTCCAGGCAAAGGAAAGAGGAAGAGTAAAAGGAAGACTGCAGAAAGCATGGGAATGTTCAGAAAATGGTAACGGGTGTAGAGGGCCTAGAAGGTGAGGTAAATGTGATGGAACAGTGAGAGATCCACTGAGGCCATTATAGGCCACCTTCAAGGCCATTCTGGAAAATGTGGAGACCAGGGAATTTGGGGACTTCCTGTCTTGGGCCAAGAGAGGATGAAAACTGCAACAATGAAATAGTGATACACAGCATTGTTCTCTTTTTTTTAAGATTTATTTATTTATTTATTTATTTATTTATTTATTTATTTGAGAGAGAGAGAGACAGAGAGACAGAGAGAGGGCGGCAGGGAGGGGCAGAGGGAAAGGGAGAGAGAGTTCCAAGCAGACTCTTCACTGAGTGCAGAGCCTGACAAGGGCTCGATCTCACAACCCTGAGATCACGACCTGAGCTGAAACGAAGAGCTGGACACTCAACCGACTGCACTACCCAGGCACCCCCACAGCACTGTTCTTTATTAAGACCTTCTGCTCATTTGCTCAGACCTAAGTAACCTAATATTAAAAACAGACAAATGACCTTATGGACTACTTGCTTAACCTTCACAGACAGTGTCTCGCAAAACTGTTGCTTTTGCTTTTCGATTACAAGGACTGGAAAATAATAGGTATGCCTTTTGCATCTTCACAACCTAAATATAACAGTTTTTCCAAGTTGTGTTCTATGAAAGAACATTTGCAAGATGTCAAATGTTTAAAGCAGAAAAAAGGTTTTATGGCCAGGAAATGTTAACATTCTATTGGTGATTCACTGAACACATTAGCATATTACAGGTTTTGAGAAATCCTGTAGTAGAGACAGCTATTTATGCCAACGTTCCCAAACTTTTTAAAATTCCCATTATCTATACAAGCATCATCAATAGCTATTTAACAAGGACATAAAAGATAATTAGCTATATAATGTAATGGCTATGGATCCTAAGACAATCTTTCAAAAAAACCCCAAAACCAAAAAACAAACAAACCCTGGTTTTCATTTGTCTGAGCATTACCAGCACGTACCATATGTCTGAGTGTGCCTGTGGCCAAATCTTCTAACAAGTAGTTATTGCAAGCCAAAGGAATTATTACCATCAGAAAACTATCTTGATATGCCATGGAAAGCTAATGGCACCAAAATTTTACTTCTTTACTCTTTTCTTGAAGTATCCCTGTACTTTCTAAGCTAATTCAGAAAAAATAATTTAGAAAATCCATGGTCGGAATTAGAAATTCTTTATTTGAAAAAAGGACTGAAATTGTTGCATATGCCAGAGATATCACTACTAAATCAAATGAACAAATATTTATTTGGCATTTAGTGGAGAACAAAGTGCTAACTAAGCATCGCAGGGGATATAAGAAATTTAAGTGTGAAGACAATAAAAAGACAATACATTCTCGTACTAAAGGAAAGGAAGGGTAAGTGCTTTCCCCAGACAGTGTTAAAATGAGGAATTCTGAGGTTCTAATTTATAAGTTTATAAATGACGCACAAACTTACAGCACTAACATATGGTAAGTGTTCAGTACAAGGTGGTATACTGTTACCATTATTATTAGTGTGAATTTAGTAATAACTCTAGAAACCACACCCTCCTGATCAACTTTTGTTCCATAGCTGATAAAGTGATTCTTTTCCCTGAAACCTCAGTTGGGAGAAAAGCTAGTTTGAGAGGCTATCCAGTACTAATTGGATACCGTGCCTGAGGAAGTCTTTCAATCATTCACCCAGCAGATATTTACTGAGAACCTCTGAGCAGTGTCCAAGAGCTAAGGATGAAGATGAATGGAAGAGCTCTGGCTCTTAAGGAGTTCACAGTCTGATAGAGAAGGCAAAGAACCAAAAGTAGTTAACATGGGGTAAGAGTTACTGCACTGAGGCACACAATGTGCTATGGGGCACAGTGGTGACAATGACCAAACTGGGGTCAGTGGGGACAGGTGATTGCGAAGGAGATTTCAGAGAGGCTTCTCAGAAGTAAAACCAGAACAAAGGATTGGATACACCAAAGTGAAGGACATGTTCACAGAAGAGGAATTCAGCTAGCTGGAATAGAGTTCAGTGCAGGAAGTCACTAGATCAAGTGACTTCAGTGCTCCACTGAAGTCCCAGGCTGCCCATACCAGCTGAAGCCAGAGCTAGCGACAGGTGGTTCCTTTATCCAACCTCTGAGTGTGACCCAGGAGTGCCTAGGTTTCATTTCTGGGCCTTCTCTTTTCTAGGTAGATTCTTTTTCTTGGGGTTTGAAACAAATGCTTTTCTATAAAATACCATCAATGGGCTGGTCATACCAAGAATTTTATCTTCTGCCTTTGATCACCTTCCTGAGCTCCATTTTATGTTTATCCAACTGGCTTCTTGATAGCACTGCTTGGATGTCTAAAAGACATCTTGAAGCATGCTTTGGCCAACATCGAACTCTTCATTTTCCCCACCAAAATAAAGCCTTTCCTCCCTTGGTCTTGCCACCACTGCAAATGGTAGCAAAATTTGTCCAGTTGCTCAAGCCCAAGTCATCCATGATTCATCCCTTTCCCTTTTACTCCCATTTAATTAATCACCAAAACCTGTTGTTTCTATCTGCAAAATAGATCTTACTGCCATTCACATCACTCCATCTCCATAGCTACCACTCTTGTCCAAAGGCACCATCATTTTTCAGCTGGCCCATGGTGATAGCCCCCATCACGCTCCTTGCTCCCACCTGGCTCTGCTATCATCCTTACGGTCAGTACCCTGTGCAGATCCCACTGAAGGCTTCAATGCTATTTAAAATTAAATCCAAAATTCTTACTTTGGCATATGAGACCACCATCTAACACTCTAATCTCATCTCATACTGAATCCTGGGGGCTGTGTGACCTTTATAAATGATCCAACCTCTTTGTGCTTCAGTTTGCTCACCTACAAAATAGGAATAATGAAAGTATATGGTTGTTGTGAGGATTAAAAAAGTTAATACATGAAAGCTCTTACAACTATGACTGGCATATGGCCAAAACTCAGTAAATGTTACCATCATCATTATAATTATTTCTTCTGCCTTATTCCAACTGTTTGAAAGGCTAGCTCCTTCTTATCCTTCAGACCTCTGCTGAAATATTTTCTCCCCAGGAAGCCCTTCCCTTACCAGCTAATGTCTCCCAAATCACTAGCATGCTGTTTTGTTTCCTTTAGATTTCCTGCTAACATATGAAATAATTTGGCTTATTGTTGATTGTTGGATATGATGTCATATTTTTCACAATCTTGTTCTTTCTATTTTTTGATGTATCCTCAGTATCTAGCACACTGTCTGGCACGTGGTAGGCACTTGATAAATTTTTATTGAATGGTAAATGGATAAATGTCTAAAATAGTGAAGGGAGAAATTAATTATGAAGTTTTTATTTTGTGTAACAACAATGGGAGGGATGCAGAGAAGTCAAATTTTAGAGACATTTCTGAGGGAGAATGTGAGAATCTTTAAATAAATAAGAATTTACTGAGAGCTTGGTATATGCTAGACCAGTGGTTCTCAAACATTAAGCATGCCTCAGCATTACCTGGGAGGCTTGTTAAAACACAGATCTAAAGGCCCTACCCTCAAAGTTTTTGATGCAGTAAGTCTGAAATGGGGCCTAAGAATCTGCATTTCTGGCAAGTTCTCAGGTGCTATTGATGTTGCTGGCCCAGCAACCGTACTTTAAGAACCACTGTGCTGGATTGAAAGAAGTAGAAGAAATGCTTGAATTTTATTAAATAATCTGGGTTTAAAATAGTTTTTATTACCAGTTTTTAAATGACCTTTTTAAGACAATGAAGGGGAACATATTTAGTGGGCAAAAAATAAGATTTAAATCAGAAATTCTGAGTGGATACACAGTTGACTCTTGAACAATTCAGGGATTAGGGGTGCTGACTGCCCTCCCACCCCCCAGTCAAAAATCTATGTAATAACTTTTGACTCACCAACAATTTAACTACTAATAGCCTGCTATTTTTTAAAAAGATCTATCCATTCATTTTAGAGAGACAGAGAGAGAGAGATAGCGCATGAGCACACATGCACGCGAGATGGGGGAGGGGCAGAGGGAGAGGGAGAGAGAGAGAATCCCAAGCACAATCCACGCTGAGTGCGGAGCCCAACGTGGGGCTTGACCTCATGACCTGGAGACCACGACCCCAGCTGAAACCAAGAGTTGGACGCTTAACCAACTGAGTCACCCAAGCTCCCCCAATAGCCTACTATTGATTGGAAGCCTTACTGATAACATAAACAGTTGATCAATACATATTTTGTATATTATATATAATATACTGTATTCTTAGAACAAAGTAAGCCAGAGAAAAGAAAATGCTATTAAGAAAGTCATAAGGAAGAGAGAATACATTGACAATATTGGGTATCATATTTATGAATACTACAAGTTTACATCATCTGTTTATAAGATAAATCATCTGTCAGTACCTATATCAATATTGTCCAATATATTTATTTTAAAGAATTCATGTACACTTCAAGCCAGTGTGGTTTAATGGTCAACTGTATTGACACCAAAAGTCACTAGCCTTTTTTAACATGAAAGCACAAGATAGCAAAGGGGTTTTATTTATTATGAACCTTAAAACTTAATAATGTGATAATTAACTCTGAACTTTTAATTAGCCAGGATTTCAGAACTGGTCCAAGATGTTATCATTTTATAGCTACAAAGACGCTATCTTCATCTGAACAAGAATGCCAATGTACCTTCTGGAGGTCATTGACTTGAGCTTACAAGCAGCCATATATTCAGTTCCTATTCTTCTTCTCCCTTATAAGAGGCTACAGCTAAGGGCACGGGCTGGCAAAGTATGGCCCGCAGACCAAATCCATCTCGCCATCTGTTTTTGCAAATAAAGTTTTATTGGAATACAAAAATACTCATTTGTTTATATATTGTCAAGGGCTGTTTTCACATTATAATGGCAGAGTTGAGTCGTGGTGACAGAGACCTTATGTTCCACATAGAGTCTAAAGCAACTACTATATGGCATTATATAGAAAAAGCTTGCCAATTCCTGACTAATAGGCTTCAAAGGAACAAGTTGCTGGTTTGCTCCTGATTGTACTTCCTATTGCTCACAAGTTCAGATTTAATTCTAATTCATTTGAATTTTACAAGTACTATAAATTCTGTGTGATCTCTATTACACGTATCTTTTATGTAACTAAGTCAAGTGGACAACGGCTAGCATAGAATCTGAATACTCCTGTAATATATGGCTATTTTACATGGAAAATATAAACTGTCTCTTAGGAAAAGAAATGTCTTTGTTTAAAATATACTGGGGTGCCTGGGTGGCTCAGTTGGTTAAGCGTCTGCCTTCAGATTGGGTCATGATCCCAGGTTCCTGGAATAGAGCTCCATGTAGGGCTCCCTGCTCAGCGGGGAGCCTGCTTCTCCCTCTCCCTCTGCTTGCTGCTCCCCCTGCTTGTGCTCTCTTTCTCTCTTCTGTCAAATAAATAAATAAAATCTTTAAAAAAATTACTGTACTATAATGGCCTCCAAATCACATTCATAAACAGAGGGCACATGGAGACAATAATATTAAGGAAATCAATTTTCTGATACTTCCATATTTACTCTCTTCTAAAATTGGTCTGTGTAAGAAAAAACAGTGGTTCAGTTCTCTTTCCCCACCTCCCTAAGGTAATCAACTTTCCCTCACTTTATGAAAGTTTGCCTCAGTCATCTTGATAGTCACACTGGCGCATTTTCCCTGCAGTATAAAAATCTCTTGAGTGCCAAACAAAAGGACAAGTAGAGAACACATTGTACCTAAAAGAGAAGCCCTTGAAAGGAAAGTAAAGCAGACACAGAAAAGAAATATTGAAAACAGACAGGTCTTATTTCATCTATTTGTCCACTAGCCCTTGCACACAAACCATATAGCTGTTTCCATGTTTGTCCACATGTTTATCTTAGAATTCAAGAGTGAGATGAGCATCAGACCGACATATATTAACATATTTATTTGAATTGAATTGACAAAAATAAAACAGATTTTTTCCATTTAGAAAACAAGTTGGATTGGTTGATTAATTTGATAATAAGAACTGGCTTTGGGAATTAGGTTATAAGGCAGCCATTTTCTATAACCAAACAAACTAAATCTACAATTTTTGACACTTAAATACTTTAAATAGACCAAAAGCATGTAGGCAATATACCAGGAATGGTATCCTTTGAGATTATTGAAATGCAGAATAATAAATTTTACACATCAAATTAAAAATGTCTGAGGGGATCCCAAATTCTTTTAGAGTGTATTTGAGGAAAGAAAGGAAGGAAGGAAGGAAGGAAGGAAGATAGGAATGAAGGGAGGGAGGGAAGATAAAAGAAAAGGAAAAAGAAAAAGGGAAGAAAGGAAGAAAGAAGGAAAGAAGGAAAGAAAATCACTGACAAATGGCATGCATTAAAAGATGAAGCCCTATGGTACAAAGCCGGAATGTCCTTGGTGAGACAAAGGGAAGTGAGAAGGTACTGGAATTGCTGGAGTCTTCAAGGTAAGTAAGACAAGGCTGGAGATCTGAGAGAAGAGAAGGAACCCAGCTTCATGGAAGGTAACTGGTTACCTAATGAGAGGCCAAGGAAAATTCTTTAGGGCAATGGTCGATAAGACTTTTAAGAACAGAATATTCAACTTGATGTCAAATACTCAATTTTAAATTGTTTCTGGCTGCAAGTATTTTTCTCTTTCCTTGTTCCGTATTTTTAATATTCTGAAAAGTCTGCTAAGACATAGCCTTAAGTTAACACTTAGGGAAATAAAGATCTGTGTGATGTCCAGTGAGGCAATGCAATACCAAAAAGGGGCAAAACATGCAGAAGGGAAAAGAGAGTCGGAAATGAGAACTCAGCAAAGGCAAGAGCCAGGAGTCAAGAGAAAGCTACAAGATATACAAGCCTCCCCTACTTGCTGCCTCCCCCATTCCTCCCTTCAAGGATTCCTAGAATGCTGGAAAGGGTTTCAGACCAATTTCACTTATCTTGAAAACCAAGATGGCCTCAGTAAGCTAGGTCCCTTGAAAAATGAATGCTACAAATAAATTGGCAGTGACCTACAATTCAGATTTTAAATCTTCTTCTTTGAAAAAAATATTTTCTCTCTAAAAATCTATTTAGAGAATCTACATTAGACAAACAATCCCTCTATTTTTTTTCTATTTTACTGCAGCTACAGGATACAGAAAATAAATATTTTTTCTACTTGATTGAGGACAGATGACTACCAGCAGCCAGGATTTGTATTTAAAATCAGATCTCTGTGACTCCAAAGTGACCTACCTATCATAAGACAGGCATAATTCTGGCCTAAAGAACTTTGACCCTAAGGATAGTGAAGTTTCTGAGCTCCTTTAAGAAATAAACAAATAAATAAATATTTTAAATTAAGTATCCTTATTAAACTAATTGAATTATAAAGTGCAAAAATGTTTTGTATTATATAACAGAAACAAAAGTTTGTTTTGAGTTCTAAACAATATTTAAAGTCTAATATAAGTTGTTGAAAGAACTTTCTAGGTCCAAGATGGAGCTTCCTGCTCAGTGGGTTACATCAGAAACTCAGATAATTTTCATGTCCCTGCAAATGCTCCACTTGACCAGAAACACACATTGCTTCAGTTGACCAATCCCCAAATGCCAAGCCACATCTGGGCTCTATATTTATTATATTCTTGTTTCTTTTCACCCCAAACATAGTTGACTATGTCGCCCCAGCCAGTATTTTCTATTTGTCTCTTCCTTGTTCTTTATTCTTTATCCTATAAAACCTTCCTGCCTCCCACCTCATTTTGCAAAAAGGAGACTGTCCATTTCATGAAGTGTTAAATAAGGTTGCTTTTATCACCTAAATTGTCTTCTTTAATATTTTTTTAAACAAAATGTATGAGAGATACAGGGTACTCTTGGAAAATAGATGTTCTGATAAAGTATTTTTAGTTTTTCAAATCCCAGTGTGATATTGGACAAACAAAGTAGTATTCTGGGACTAGACAAAGGAAAAGAAAAGGAAATATGCTAAGTTTTCAAACAACAGCTTTAGGTTAAAGACTTTTCTTATTATAACTCTTAGAAATGGCTCTGTACCCATACTGTGCATATTTCAATGCACATCTGTGGTTTGTTCTCCCAGCATTTTGACTCTAAAAATAGACGGCTCCACTGGAAGATTGCCAAGGTAATCATCAAAAGAACTAGAGCCTAACGGAGATTGGGACCAGTACAGAAGACAACCAGGGAAGAAGCTATGGGTGATTTGGGGTAAAATTCAGAAACCATCTTTTAAGTCTTGGCATAAATGCAATAAAGGTCAAACCACATCTTAGGATATTTGAAACCGAACAAGAGAAAGGATGACTTTGCATTCAGAAACAGTAACACATTTCTAAACTATAGATGGTTTGGGATTCCATAGGCATGATGGCAAGCACGTTGCAACACAATGAATCATACCTGTTAATCATGTGTTATATATTGGAATTCTATTACATTAGCCATTAATTCACTCAATATACATTTACTTCCTATCTGTTATGTGCCAGCCCAGGCATAGGTGCTGTAAGACACAGGAAGAGAGGAATGCTAATTTACTGACCATCTAATGTCACAAATATCTTGGACCACTTCATTTATTCCTCGTAACTACCTGCCAGCTATCAAGCTGCAGAGTTAAGGTGCCCCAGGAGACAAACTGAACATGTCAGATTTGCCTTCAAACCTCTGTCCCCGTTTACTGTGACCCACCACTTCCCCTAAGAGGAGAAAGAGAAGAAAGTAACGAGAAAGACACAGTCCCTGCCCTAAAGGAGTTTGGACACAAGGACACAAAATACTCTGTGTATAAATGACTATAATGTTAGCTTCACCAGAAAGGCTGAAAGCGGCAGGGGTGTTCATCCCCTCTTGCCTACGGCTGGGCTTTCAACTAAGCCTGGAAGGAGGAGTAGGACTCACCCAGGCAGAAAGAAAAGCAACTCAAATTCCAAAATTAATCATAAAACTATGATTTCTTGGACTTAAAAAAAGGAACATGACTCAAATAGAATCACTAAAGTCAGTTGTTCTTTGTAGTCCTCTGATTCTTTAATATCTCAAGCCCCTTCTCCTTAAACACACACACACACACTTGCATTCACCCAAAACCGGTAAGTGAATAAATATGTAAAATATAAAAATTCTGTATCTATAGACCAGGAACAACATCACATAAAGATTCAACTAACAATTTGGGGGAAATAATCCATGTTTTGACAGAAACAAAGGGGAACAGTAGGCTTTTGCTGAGTCATTCAGACCTTTCGAGACATAATTCCGAGGAGTCTGAATCAGAAGGTGGGTTTGCAAAGTAGGGGTGGAATACCCAGGAGGCCTCGCACTCCTCCACGGTGAAAGACAGGTGTATTTACTGCCCAGGGATACATGGCAAAGTGACAAGAAGCAGATCATCAACTCCCACTGGAATGTAAAGAGTGCATCCCTACACATTCCATCATCTCTTTCCTTACTGTTGAAAGCATGTTTTCTCAGTTCTGTTTGCTATTCTAGGCTGGGAGATCCTTTACAAACATTGCCTTTTTATATTCATGGAGCAGCTTGCTTAAAATATCTGAGGCTCAGGTGTGTGCAAAAGGTTACAGTACACATGAAGGACAATGAACCTATAGAAATACATGAGGCAAAGGTTGAAAAATAAACTGATGTCATAGCCTTGAGCAACGATTCCCACCAAAATGTGATCAAGAAATTTGCTTCCAAAATTGTATAATAATTTGTTTAAAAAGAAAAATTGAATAACACAAAGCTAGTGTTTACTTTAGACTTATTTAGGGAAATTATATAACAGCTTTGAAAAGAACATAGCATTTCTAAAACTTCTACTTAAAAATAATGAAGGACTGACATTAATTGCTGACAGAAAATAAGGGCAGGAAACTAGCTTTCTGGCATGTTTTCTCAACCAGGGACCTCAAGATAAGCTCCTGAAAAAAAAGTATCAGTTTTTAGAGAACAGAGACAAAGCTAAAGAGAACTAATAAATAATTTACAGTATTCCAGTGGGGAAAAGAAGTATCTTACTTCCATTCCTTCACTTCAGGAATTTTAAAAACTTCATAGGATAAACAATGTTCAAAAATTCAATTTTTAGCCTCTAATTTATTCCAGGAATATTTTCTTATTTTACAAAATTGCTATTGTCTTCCCAGGAGAAACCTATATTCACTGGGAAAAGTTAGCACATCTCAAATAGAGAGAATCAGAGTGTGGATAAAATGTCCTGAAATCGATAACACTATTTATAACGAGTTTTATATATCAGATGACCCTCTAACAGTAACAGGTAGTAGGAATGTGCTAGTTACAGATTTCTGCTGATTTTTAGTGAGATGAAGATTTGTTTGTTGGCCTGTCTCCCAATGGGGAAAGCAATAGCTTTCTACAATTATCCTCTTAAATTTAAAAAGAATATTGTGAAACTGATCTCTGATTATTAGAAGGGAAAATTAATTTTTAATTTTGGATAAAGATTCCAATGACCTTTCCTATCTCCAAATACGTACCTCCCTCTATTCCTGAGGACTGAGAGACAGTGAGAGAAAGGCCTAGAACAGGCGTAGACCAGAATTGAGAAACAAAGGGTAGCAAGGATGGAAAGAAGAAAATGATGAAAAGAATTAGTGAGAAAACAAGGTTACAGAGTGAAGTTGTTTAAGTAAGATGCAAATTATGAGGTAATTAATCTGTACAGCAAGACCCAGGTTTTCCCTAATGTGGTAGATTGTGTTTGGAGCTAGACCTTTTCAGGTAGTATGGGCCACAAGACCAGGCCCCACTCATATCGGTAGGACACAGAGCACACCACAACCAAATGTCTTTAAACAGAAAAAATCAAGTTTAAAGGAATTTCTAGAGCAGATGTGAAAGCAATAAAGGAGATTCAAAACAGTGTGTTGAGGGGGGATGGGTTAGCCTGGTGATGGGTATTAAAGAGGGCACATGTTGAATGGAGCACTGGGTGTTATATGCAAACAATGAATCATGGAACACTACATCAAAAACTAATGATGTAATGTATGGTGATTAACATAACATAATAAAATTAAAAAAAAAAAACAGTGTGTTGAGAAAGGGAAAGACTGTTTTAGTTTTAAGAAGGGAGAGAGTGATGGAGAAAGGTCAGTGGGTAGTGGGCCCTGAGGAATAAAACAGGGGTTCCCTTGTGTCAGAGATCTGAGCTGTTTAAGGACCCATCCCACCATGATGACAGTCTTCCGATCTCTAATCCTTCCTCCTCCCCTTTTCCTCTCCTATCTTCTTGCCTCTTTCTCCTCCCTCTGGACGAATGCTCAGATCCTTGTCCATGTAGTAGGGGGTGACTCTGGATTTACGGCATCTGAGGATATAGAATGGGAGTTTATTCGGGCACCTAAAATAATTAGGGAGTAAGGACGATTTTACACACCACACACACACACACACACACACACACACACGGAAGAAAAAGAAAAGAAAAAATAATGAGTTAATTAAAGAAAGAGTAGAAGAGATCCCTTGAGGTCAGTTATATCCTGTTGCCTCATTCACTTAACTCTCAGAAACCTCTGGAATATGAAGAAAGGACTGAGAGGAGGAGGTCCACTCAGAGAAGCTCCAGAGGTGAGAAAACATATGCAAAAGATATTTCTACCCTTCTTGAAAATACAAGGCTTGAGCTCCCATTTTACCAAGCAAACTGTGAGCTTATTGTGCTGAGACCCAGCAAAAATTTGATTTAAAAATCAGTATTCTATGTTATCTCTCCAATATTTCTTTGAGAAAAAAAAAGATGTAGTCTTTGGGTCTTTCTTTCTTACAAAATATTAACTTCATTCTATGCATGCACATTGTTACACATGTGCCTTATTGTATATGTTCTGTGAGATAAAACTCTGTAAGATATTAAATTAATAGAAAATCCAAGAGCGAGATGAGAACAGATGAAAGTTTATAAAGTACATGGTAGCCTACGAAGTTAAGTGCTTTTAGTTCACTGCAGTTTCCTATAAATTCTTGAAGGTATAGTCTCTCCAATGATTGCAGGTTTCTAGAATATTAATTCATTGCAAATGTTGATAGTTTTTTTTAAGAGAGAGAGAGAGAGAGAGAGAGAGAGAGAGAGAGAGAGGTGGGGGAGGGGCAGAGGAAGAGGGAGAGAGAGAATCCCAAACAGACTCCATGCCCAGCATAGAGACTGATGTGGGGCTCTACTCCCACAAAGGTGAGATCATGAGCTCAGCTGAAATCAAGAGTCAGACGCTCAAGCTAGTGAGCCACCCAGGTGCCCCGTAAACACTGATAGTTTAAACTTTCGCCTCAAGAATGTGAGACAGAATTTTAGAAATGGTTTTATTCCTATAATTTTTTTTAATCTTGAAAGATAAGATCATGAGTGTGCTTGTTGACAAAAGGTAAATAAATAAGGGTTATGCTCATCAATTGTTTTTCCTGTACCAACTATGTTCTCTTTTGTTATAACAGCTTTATAATACATTTTAGTATCTGGTAGGACAAATCTAGTCTTACTAATTTATATTTCCAGTCGTTTTTATTTTTATTTACATTTGTTTTTATTTACATTTTAAATAAAAAATGTATTTAAGTCATTTATTTAATTCTCCTCCACCTCAAATCCATCAAATTCTCATTAAAATTGATTAAATATGTATTAACTTGAAAAGAGTTGGCATTTTCATGATATTAAACCTTTCTGTAGAGGAACATGTGTACTTTTTTCTTTATTTAGGTTGTTTGGTTTAAAATTATATTTTTATAAAATGTCATAACTCCTCTATATAGGTCATGTCCTAACCCAATTTCTTTGTACAAGACAAATACCAGTTAAATGAATAGGAAGGACAGATGTAAAATGAAAAGGAAGGCTTTAAAAAAAAAGGCAGTTTAAGGCATTGGTAGTGGATACAGATGAGAAAGCAAAGAAGCAGCTGAGAGGCTGTCCACAAATTCTGGGAATGTGAGCACTAGGGGCTTTGGGGGCATTACTGGAGGCTGGCAAACCACAGTTCACTCTCCCTTCCAGCCTCCAGCTTCTTCCAAACCCTCAGTGATTTTGGAACTTCCAGCTCTGGTTCTTCTGATTTTTGTAGGGGTAGACATGACTTTTTGGCATCTGAAGGAATTAAGATAAAATTTTATTATCAAAGAGGCATGTTCCTATCATTGGGAAAGCCAGTCTTTGGACTCCTACTCAGCTGCATAAGAATGGGCCTTGGGCCCCGGAGCACTCCTCACCAGGAAATACAGAGCCCACACGGCCTGTGCTGGTCTTACCACCTTGTGTGGGAATATCCTTCCTTGTTTCAGGCATAGTGAATGCTCCTTTGTCTCTGCTTAAAGTGTGTGCAATATATGGTATCTGGCCAACCACACTGTTTTATCTGTCCTTCCAAGGGGAGAGGGCACAGAGTCCCTTCCATTGAGGCACAAGAGGTTAGGTAAGCTAGGGGGACTGACACCCACTACCGAAGCTGAGTTTGCTGTCTCTTCTCTATGTATGGAAATGCTGTTCTATCTAGTACTTCACTGCCTTGTGTTTTTCCTAAAGACTCTGATACCAAGCTGCAATGGGCAGAAGTGCTTAGAATCCTCCTCTGGGGTTGATAACCAGTGCACGGTACTTGGGCTGACATCTACTGAAACATTAGAAGCAATAACCTTTTGGAAGTAGCTTCTGCTCAGTGACTTCAGTTTGGCATTCATAACCATAGACTGACTCTCTTTGAAGGAGGTAGTGATAGCTATGGACTGAGAAAGATAGCAAGGAGGGGCCTCTGAGTGGCTCAGTTGGTTAAGCATCTGACTCTTGATCTCAGCTCAGGTCATGATCTCAGGGTCATGAGATTGAGCCCCACATCAGGCTCCACACTCTGTGGGGAGTCTGCTTGTCCCTCTCCCTCTGTTCTTCCCCACTGCTTGCACTCTCTAAAATAAATAAATAAAATCTTAAAAAAAAAAAAAGGCACCAAGGAATGCTATGTTGCTTAGAACAATGTTATTATTACTGATGGAAGATCAGGAGTTGATAACCCACAAACCAACCCCTCCCACCCTTTCTTTCAATACATACACATATAAAATATTCCAAATCTCATTCTATCATTTCAAAAGAAGTTTAATGCCACTATACCAAGTCAACCATATAAGATTCTCCTCTGAAAAAATAATACTTTGTGTTATTTTCAGAAATATTTCTTTCATATATTGAAAAGAGGTTATTGGTTTCCCTATTTACTGAAATATGAAATGAAGGCTGCTTTACAATTACAGCAACTTTTTCAAGGAATAAAGGACATAGTCCAATTGATAATAAATATAAGGGAGAGAGATTGACTACAGAAGACAACAGTAGGCAGATAATAAAATGTTAAATATATTTTGACCTAGAAATATCCTTTATTTATAAGCTCTACATAGTGATTCTGAATTTTTAGATGGTGTTATTTGGACCTGTCAACCCAACCTCAAGGCTTTTACCTCAGTATTTTCTAAAGGGGAAGAAAGATTATACAAACGCCTGAATAATTCCCTAACAGAACACACTGAAAAAAGAGCTGTGTCAGAACGAAAAATGTAGAGGATAAATAAAGCAGATGAATGTGCCCACTGAGTGAGATAACAGAAGACTTAATAAAATGAGAAGCGCCAGAGAAGGACCCGTCTCCAAGCTTGTAAATTTGAACAGGATATCAAATGATCTACAGCTATCCGAGGGATCTCTTTCAGCCTGTTGAAGCTAGGCAATAAAAGAGAGAGTGACTTCACACACAATCTCCCAAGTTAGAGTATCAGAAGACACATATCAGGTATGAAAGGCAAAAAATGCTGGCAGAAACATAGCCACTTGGGAAATCTCTCGAGGAACAGAAATCTTACAGGCAAGTTTCACCCTGGCCTTCATGGCTCAGGAAATGGATTCGAAAGTGACAAGTTGTACGTTCTAAAGGGACACCATCTTGTCTGTAAGGTAAAGGGAAAAAGAAGATGAGAAAATTATATATTTAGAGTGGAATGGAACAGTTCCAGATGGAATGTCCTGCATTAATAAATACTTTCTTAGGTAATCGATGTAAGGTCTTCAAGGTTGATGAATGAAAAGTAGTTTTTGAGAAGCTCCAGCATACCTGAATGTTTGCTGGGTCCATTCCGTATTTAAAAAGCTGGGCTAGCAAAGGAAAACAAGGCTATGCAAGAAATTTCCCGTATGATGTTACAACCTCCCAAACCTCCATATTAAGTTCATATTGTCAAGCAACCAGAGGGAGTGGAGAGAAATTTTTTAATAACTTTCCTCTGTTCATGACTCCACTGAAGTGCCCTTGCCTCTACTATTTGACCACTTTTCTCAATATTTTGGGCAACAAAGGGCTAAGAATCGATCACAGACACAACTTTGGCTATCAGCCATTGAACCCTGGCAGGTTGCAGAGGGATAACGTGAGTGAGCTTCTTCAGTTAGCGGAGGGACTTAGGTCTTTGATATGCCATGATGGAGTCCTCCCAAGAATGTTGTTACTGGTTGGCAAGATGGTATTGAGACACATTCAAGTGGAGGGAAGTTGTATACAAATTATAATATAGGTAAGAAGTGACTATAGGTAAGGTTTCAAGAATAAATGAAAATGTTTAAATGCAATGAAGTAAAACTGATGAACTAATTAAAATAATACAAACAACATGGACTTTGCTTAGGACATCACCATATGTTCTGAACTTCATTTATCACTCTGCTAGTTTTTATACTTGTTTATAATTAGGAGCAGAGACAGAATCTTTTCTCACCAGTGTATGGTGAGTATAGCCATGTTAGTCAATGTCACCAAGTAATAGCATCTGGCTACTTGGACAGTGTCAATGTCAGTACATCTCCAGTCAGGACTGCTGCTAAATCAGAACACAAGGGAACCAAAAAAACAATGGTTGGCAATGAGTAAATTTTCTCCTGTATCCAAAGTCACACTATTAGTGAGTGGCCGGACTGAAACTCATGAATCAAGTTCCTGACTCTAATCCAATGGAAATCTGGTAATGTACCTTTTATGATGCATAAATGGATGACTCTATAGAAAACAGGGATCATTTCTATGTAGATGCAATTTCTACTAACTAATCTGGTTCCTTGTATATTAACATAAGAATTTTATGAATTTTTCCTTTAAATAAACACACAGTAAAACTGCATGAAAAAAGGTATTAATGCTCCCTTACATTAAAAAGAATAGGTAGAAAGGGCCAATACAACCAGCTAAAAACTTCAACTGCATTTTTATTTGTTTTGTTTTTAAGATGGAATGACCCTCTCCTGGTGGGCAGACATTCACCATGGGGGTCCAGAATTAGAAAGGAAAATTGCTTTATAATTGTCTGAACAGGACCCAAATGTTAATGCCTGAGATTGCTTTTGGTCAGTTGCTCATAAATATGAGTATTTATGTTGTGTTTGTTAATCTTTTATGACCCAGCAGTCCTTTAGTAGTTATCTTGAAAATACAAAGTATAACGAAGCTAAACATGCAAGAAGCATCTAAATATGTATTCCTACACCTTAAGTAAAATAAAAAAGAGAAGTAAACCATCATGGTAGGTTAATGGAATGACACTTAAATTAAAATGCAAATACTTAAATAAAGCCAAACATGGCATAATATGTAATTTAATGTTAAAGTAAAAATATGAGTAACTTAATTTTCTTCTTAGAACAGTTCTACGGGTACAACATTCACTATATTGAGAATAGATAAAACCCTATAGGAAGAAGAAGAGATTCAGAAAAAAAAACGTTTCCTTTCTTTATCAAACACATATAACAAGTTTTTTCGAACTGTAAGTGCATGAATTTTTAAATAAACAGAATAAAGAAGGTGAGCATTTGTCTTTGGTCAATACAAAGGTGTGTCAGTTAATTATCGCACTGTTTTTTAAAATTCATAGTTCATACAAGCATGCCGTTTCCTGAGAAAGGTGAGAAGACTTAACTATGCTTTGTCTGCTTTCATGGAATCTGTTAGCAAGGGGTCACCTCACCTGGGAACAGGTAAGGGATGCATGTAAATATGTACACAGAAATACAGATATAACAGTACCTAGTTATATTTATGAAATGTTTATATTAATAAAAACATATTTATATAGTAATATAATATACTTATTTCCTATACTCACGTAGCTATGTAAAGATATACATTACGTTACATACACATATTGATATGTGTTAGTTTTGGCTATGCACTATCTAAATGCTATGTTTCAACAGAGGCTTGCCTATCATCAAGTCAAAAAATGCCAGATGCTTGCTTTCTTTGCCACCCTTGAAGTGAGGATGTCACCATGAAGAAAAGACCTTACCAATCAGACTGACCAACCCAAGCTTTGCATCAAGAGTTAGTGACCTAAAGAAGTGGAGACTGAAAGAGCGCTCTGTGGCAGCAACTGCAATTTTTGCAGGATCAAGTTCCTGAGGACCCAGCGTCATTAGTGTCTTGGGCCAGTGGCCACAATGTGCTTGGCATTTAGTGGCAGCGTTGCGCTTGCCACACGGCTCTGCAGCCTGATTTGGAGCCTGATTTCAGGCTGTGTATCCTCCAAGCCTAGGTGTCCGGCCCTCCTAGACATTCTGTGAACTCATAATCTTGGAATACATTTGGCTTTTCACTAAATCAGCTCTAGTTAGTTCTGCAGCTGCCTCTGAGAAACCTTGCTGGTAAATTACAGAAGGAGTAACCAGAGTGACTAATGTGGAGAAAAAAGAAGAAATGATAAAGTTCTATTACCAGGGCAAGTGCATGGAGCCACAGGAGGAGAAGGCGAGTGATCTCCAGCGGTGCTACGAGGGGCTCGATGAGGAAGAGAAGACACATCCACCTGGATTTTCTGCTACAATCACCTTGCAGTGAACTTTTTTTTTTTTTTTTTTTTTTTTTACAAAGGGAGAGAGAGAGAGGACAGCGGGGTGGGCGGGGAAGGGGCAGAGTGAGAATCTTAAGCAGGCTCCACGCCCAGCACAGGGCCCAACGCTTGATTTCACAACCCTGAGGTCATGACCTGAGCCAAAATCAAGAGTCAAACACTTAACCCACTGAGCCACCCAGGTGTCTCGCAGTGAACTTTTTCCATCTGAAATATCCATCCATGGGGACAGAAGGTCAGTGAAAATGGAAGTCTGGAAGCCACGATTCTAGCAGGTTCTTGTGAGGATGGAAACTAGGAAGGACGAGGCATATGGTTGTCAAGAAAAGGGGAAGATGTCTGCTGCAGTGAAAGCCATGACATCCTCTCTTTATATATTCCTAATACAGTAAATCAGGTTATTTCTCATTTGTTAGAAATATGCTCACATTCCTCTCTGGACAAAATGCCACGAAAATGCCACAGATAATGTTGATCCAAGAGAATTGTGAGAACACAGTGAGGCCACACCTGCAGCCTCTGACCCCAACAAGCTCTTCCTTTGCATACTGGTTTGTCTAACTCCTAACTGTCGTCAAGGCCTCTCCTGGATCTCATCTGCCATTAAGACCCATGCTGATCCAGCTACTGAATGCTCCCACCTGTTCCCCTGCTCTGCTCTGATTTCTTTCTACACAGTATTTGTCCCCATCTAATATCTTCAGGGCTTACTTATGCATTACATTGGTTTATTGTCTGTCTCCCCTACCAGAATGTAAGCACTAAAGGGAAAGTAATTGTTGTTTTTCTCGGACACCCCAAACTCCTAAAATAGTTGTTGGCATGTAATAGGAGCTCAATAAATATTTGTTCAATGAATGAATGGATAAGGCTGGGGTGAAATAAGAGGCAGGGTGACAGAGACAAGATTGTTGAGATGACAAAAAGTCTCCACGACCACATGAAGGCTTTAGATTTTATTCTGAGCGAGATGTGAAGTCATTAGATGTTACTGAGTACAGAGTACCTGTATCTGACAGATCAAGGGCAAAGAGCCAGTAGAGCAGCTGAACTTACCAAGGGATTAGTGATTAATGGGACAGAGCCTCAGAGGTCACTATCTAGGGATCCACATGTTCAGGTGGCCTTGGTCAGAAGAAGGCATAGGTACACAATATGTAAAGATGATTCTACACATAAACCACAAACCAGCTATCTTTTATGGTGTTTATTATCAGTCACCATTTTTTGGGTGGGGTAAATTACACTCTCCTGACAGTTATAATACATTTGTTTTAGAAATCACCTTGGTTATGAACATGGTGGTCATATTTTCTGACCCAAGAATGAAGTACATAGTTTAGAAAATACTTTTTCTAATCTACAAGTTTACTTACGTATGGTCTTCTAAAGGCATCAAAATTAAATCACATTTAGGGTTACATTTACACAAAATAGCACAGCGGAAAGAAAATGAAAAGAGTTTTAGAGGGTATTCAAGGGGCCACCTTAGTTAGATTATTACACTGATTGCAAAGGTGGATCAGACCATCAGGCTATGGTTTCAGGCTCAGAGGTATGTTACTCCAGGAATATATTCTGAATACACATGCAATGTAACTAGAGGTATGCTTTAGGAAGATTAATATGTTCACGACTTGGAATTAAGCTGGAAACTGGACCTCAGCATGTTAATTCAGACATTCCGAGTACAATTTTGAAATAAGTAGATTTGATAATTTGTATTATCAACTCCTGAGCCAGACCAACATGGGTTCAAATTGTAGTTCTATAACTTACTAGTTGTGTGGTCTTGGGTAAGCTACCTAATTGGCACACCATTTTCCTCATGTTTAAAATGCATATAAATAATGACATTTAGGAGAGATGATTCAAGGATTAAGGGAGTCAATAAGAAAAGCACTTGGAATAGGGCTTGGTACTTACTAAGAGCTAGCTAAGTGTTAGCTATTATTGTTGCTACTATTTCTACCTCTTAGGATAATATTAGACAGAAATATCTTCACGCTATATTTCTACTGCATTCAGTCTCTTTAAAGGGATGACCAACTGATATAAAATAATTCAATTATTGCTGTAAACACTCCAGAAAACTATGATATTTTATACATATATATATATACACATACATTTTATTTTAGAGAGACCAAGAGAAAACACGTATGTCTGCATGTGAGAGAGGGGAAGGGCAGAGGGAGACGGAGAGACCGAATCTCAAGTAGACTTCACGTTAGGTGTGGAGCCCAATGTGGGGCTTGATCTCACAGCCCTGAGATCATGACCTGAGTTGAAATCAAGAGTCAGATGCTTAACCGACTGAGCCATCCAAGCACCCGGAAAACTATATTTTGAAAAGCAACACTGACTAATATTTAGAAGTAGAAAAATTCAAAGTCAAAATAGTCACTAATTTCATGATATGGCAAGGTTATAAAATTTCATATAACTGATATGGTTATATCAGTTTTGGTCATGGCTACGATTCATAAAATGATTACAGTTTGAAAGACACTGTGCTGTCGATTTTATATTTTACCATATTCTCCTAGTAACTCCATGAGATGGGCATTCTTATTTTGCCATTTGCCCGAAGAGGAAAAAGGCTTAAAGAATTTGGCAACTTGAATAAGGAATTAACCAGTAGTAAGGATCTCAGACTGGATTTGAATGCAGGCATTCTGACCCCCATATCTGCCCTATGTTTTTGAGGTTATGACAGGCAACCAAAAAAATGTGTGGTGATCTACAAATTAAAATTTAAAACAAAATGACTAATTTCCAGGAATTATGCCCAAAAACTCCGTAACAAAGCAAAATATTCTTCATCAGATACTCAATAATTTGATAATGTATATTTCACCCAGGATCAAAGGGTAAAATAAAATCATAATCAAGAAGATGCTTTATAGAGTTCAAAACCCTAGAGACATGTTAGCATTCATTACCATTCTTGTGGATTCTTGGACTTGAGACTACTGAGTGTCTCAAAGCACAGATCAGATATTGGCTGAAACTAGGGTTCTATTAACTCAAAACTTAGGGGCAGAAACTTATCCAAAACTTCTTTACATAAAATACTCATTTCATATAAGCTGTCTAATGGGATAGGTGACAAAACTGCAAATGAAAGCTAAACTAAGACATTCATCTCTTAAAATATATTCTTGTATTTGTTAATTAAATTTGTTCAGAAAATACTGTTGAGTAATTTGGGTTCTAGGCAGCTGGGGATCCTATAGAGAACAAGATAAAAACATTGTTCCTGTTGTTGGAGAGACTATGTTCTGATGAAGGAGGCAGAAGATAGATAGATAGATAGATAGATAGATAATAGATAGATAGATAGATAAACAAAAAAGTCATTCTTATGAAGAAAACAGTGAGATGAGTCAGAGAATCACTGAGCACAGAGTTAGGGAAAGTGACTTCAGACAGGGCAACCCTAAAAGACCTATCTGAGGAAATGACATTCAAGCTGACTGAAAGATGAATAAAAACAAGGAAAAGGGTTCCAAGTACAGAAAACCTACAGAATTCATCAACAAGTGCACATCTCCAAAGAAACAACGTAAATGTTCCTTTCTCTCTCCTAACATCTTCTGTAAACTTCCAAATCTGTTTTCGTTTTTATAAAATGCACTTCATTCATGAACTTCCTTGAGAGCATGCACCATACACTCATCTTCATAGCCCTGATATTTCATACAATGCCTTGACATTGTATGTCAAAAAGTACTCAAAAAGATATTTGAAGGCCACCAGATAAATAGATGAATGAAGGGTTAACAATGAATCTGGAAGGTTTCCTAAAAGAAATTTTAAAACTTACAGTTCAGGGTAATGTCAGCAAAAATGGCAGACTAAGGACTTCAGAGTCCCTCTTTAAAATCAATGAAAAATCTGATAAAATTTGTCAGAATCAACTTTCTCAGAACTTTGGAAATTAACCAAAGGCTTGCAGCAACCCAGGGAGTGTTTATTCAAGAAAAATGGCTAAATCTTCGTAAGAAGAACAAGCTTAATGACACTTTAACTTGCCCTATTCCCATCCCTCTCTCCATAGCTCCACCGTAGCCTTGAAAACCAATAGCCTACAACCACAGTGCAAACCAGCAGCCCAGCAGTTACCAGAGGGGTCAGAATAAGATGGGAACTCTTTCAAGACCTCATTCCTAGAGAGTTCTCATTATGTGACCTGTCTGGCAGGTCCCAGAAGGTCCCACTTACAAGACTATCTTTATCTGACCTGACTTGGAACTCACACAGTGGAATTTACCCCAGGGGTATTGGTTGGAAACCTTTAAGGATAATTAACTTTGCAGTTACTGGAGGCAATAGATAACAGTCTGGACAAACAACAGGCAAACCAAAAAGATTAAAATGAAGAGCTAGGGAATGAGACGTCCCTGAGGCTTTAAAAGGTCCAGTGTATTCCTGGGAATTTAAAAATGCATGCGCTTGTGTAGGACTGCACAAATGCCCAAGGCCTCATTCAGGCTCAGGAAACACCCGAGAAGGCTCTATTGTCTACCTATGGCTGACCTTGGGTTTCTGTGCAAGTGGGAAGTGAAAGTTAAGGCAGTGTTACCAACTGCTTAGTTGAGTGTTGAAGGCATGCTCCAACATGCAAACAAAATCCTAAACATGCAAACATGGGAGTCTTATTGGTTCTTAGTGTAAAGAAATCTTTGTCCAACTATTAGCTGAATACTAAACTAACCAAGCAGAAACATATGTGGCCACACATGATAATAATACAAAATACAATGTAATAATACAAAATTTCCAGAATTAGTTAATGAAGTCAATAAACACACAAACAAGGCTATGACAAGCAGCAACAGCAATAAACCATGAGGAAACAGGAGAATCTGATTTCCAGAGTTGCTACATTGTATTATTTAAAATGTCCAGTTTTCAAAAAAAATGCAAGACATGCAATGAGAAATATGCAATAATACATGGAACAAGAAAACATAGACTATACACAGGGGAAAAAAGCAATCAGTAGAAACTATCCTTGAAAAAACCCAGATGTTGGACTTATAAAAAAAAAAAGACTTTAAATAAGAGATTTTAAATATGGTCAAAGACTTTAAGAAAAATTGTGTTTAAAGAACAAAATAAAGAATATTCATAAGGAGATATAAATTATAAATAATAAAGATGAGGACAGAGAAAAATGAAATAGTGAATAGAAAAGTGATACAAGAAAATAAAATCAAACAAAATCAACAAAACCAAGAGCTAGTTCTTTGAAAACAAAACGGACAATCCTTTAGCTAGGGAAAAAGGAAAGGAAAAAAGAGAGAGGACACAATTATTAAAAACAAGGGTGAGGGAGATACTTTTCTAGTGATTTTACAGAAATAAAAAAGATTGTGGGCAATAATATGAAGTTATATGTACCAAGTTAAATAACTTAGATGAAATGGACAAATTCCTTAAAAAGACACAAACTACAAAACTGACCCAAGAAAAAATAGTGTTACTAAATGTGTGAAACAATACAGAGAAGTTTAGCATGGCCCCTGTATAAGGATAACATGCAAATTCATGCAGTGTCCCTATTTTTCTGGGTCTGTAATGTACAGCAAGGACAACCAGTTAGCAACACTGTATTATGCATTTGAAAGTTGATAAGAAAGTAGATCTTAAAAGTTTGCGCCCCAAGAAAAAAATTATAGCTTTGTGATAATGGATGTTACTAAACTGATTGTGGTGATCATTTCACTGTATATATATGCATATGGCAAATCATTACATTGTACACCTAAAATTGATACGGTGTTATGTGTCAGTTATATTTTAATAAAAAAGAAGAAATATATACCCTGAATAGACTTGTAACAAGTAGAGTGATTGAATTAATAAAAAATTTCTCACAAAGAAAATCTCAGCACCAGATCACTTCACTGGTAAATCTTTCCTATAGTTAAAGAATAATTAACATCAATCCTTCACAAACTCTTCCAAAAAATATGAGGAGTGAATACTTCTGAAGTCATTCTATAAAGCCAGAATTATCCTGATACGCAACCCTGACAAATACAAGAAAAGAAAACCACAGATCAATATCCCTTATTAATATAGATGTAAAATTCCTAAAATTCCTTAATAAAACACTAGCAAACTGAATCCAGCAACATAAAAATGATATATGCTATATGGATATAAATACCTATACGTAATATGGATATTTTATATCCATAAAAATTGTATGTATTATACCACATGACTAAGTAGGATTTATCCCAGGAATGCAAGGGAGATTCAACAGGTGAAAATCAATTAATGTATAACATCATGGTACAAAATAAAACATTATGCTAAGTGAAAAAAGCCAGACACAAAGGACCAATGATTCAATAGCAGCTTGTACCCTGAAACTTATAAGAAAGTTGAGCAACATGCCTGAGGCCATAGAGATGTGAAGAGGTGTCCAAGTCACTAAAGCCATCTCCAAGAAAGAAATGGTCATCTTGTAATAGTGAAGAACTAAGAATGGAGAACTGCTGTATTGAGTCAGATTCTTGTTCCATGCACTCTAATGTGCTTTCTTTGACAGGATCCTTTGTATGGACACTTCTTGAATATCAACCTCCAAGAGTGAGTGAGTAATTTCCTCTCACATCCAAATTCCTGAGCTGCTACTACATCTTATACATGAACTGATCTGAATTGCTTCCGTATAAACACAGCAAAAAACATTTGATATTTTATGTAAATTGTTTTCAAGTTTGCAAGAGTCTTAAAAACTGAAAGCTTTGATATATATGTAGCTAATACACTGGTATCGCTATTTGAAGGAGCCTTTGTCTGTCAGTGGAGAACAATGGGTTCTAAAAATAAACCAGAATGTAGAAAAAGAATAAAGGTTTTGTCTTTCTCCATTGGACTGTGTTCGAGTTCAAGATTCAGCTATTGTAGACACTTAGATGAATGTAATACTTCTGTTGTAGCCTTTGGGTCAGAGAGGCTCCCAGCATTATCTCCACCGTCCCATAACTACTTCTTGATTTCCTAAAGACCAGGATTTGGGAGAACCCTAAATGAGGAGAAGACTCTAGTAAGGAAATGCTGAAGTTGGAAATGTGACGGTCAAGGACACATTCCCTTTTATTGTTTGTGGACATAAAGGCATGCGTATTTCCATTAACTTTGTAGAGGTAAGCTCCATAAAGGCAAGTAGTTTTCTCTTGTACTCACTAACTTTTATCTCCAGAATCTAACTTGTTAGCATGGTTTATACTCAGTGATTCTAATCCTCACTATTTCTAGGAGATAAGACTCAAGGCTCAAGAGACAGCGTGGCTTAGATAGTCATGTTGAGCAAGCCAATTTGCTTTCTGGCTTTAATTCAATTAAGAAGCAGTAGAAAATAAAGAATAAAATATCAAATAAAATATTTTCAGCAATCATGAAGCGGGGGGGGGGTGCTGTTAATTGGCATCCTACCTTTGTCCTATTATATTGTTTTTTTTTCCAAGTCATTTATTATTCTTTTTATATCAGAATACATAATTTGACATATTAAGGTTTTTCTAAAAGATACTACTTCCAAACAGGTCAAATTATGGATCAAATAAACAAGTAGTTGAACGCTCTCTCCATTCAAGCTTATTTCTGCTTTTTTTAAAACAGATGATGATAGAAGAGTCCAAATCTGAACTAAAAACTACAAGGTGTCAATCCCCATCTACAGTTCTAACCCCCCAAATCTCTAACTTTTAAAACAGTTCCTTTGGTGACAAAACCTTACTTGACATCTTTGTTATGTAATACATGCACTGTATTACTTTTTACAAAATCTAGAAAATCCTGAATTCCAAAAATAATTGAGGGGTCAAGAGATTTGAAGAAAAAGCCTGTGTGTGTGTGTATGTGTGTGTGTATGTGTGTGTGTGTGTGTGTATTTACATTTAAGTAGCGAAATTAGGGAAATAAACAATCTCTCCAGCATTTTCATGATTTGGAAAGTAAGGGGGTTAGACTAGATGCCCTCTAAAATCACCTGGGCAGTAATTAAATTCTAGGAATCTTCCTGATCAGTTTATATCCTGAAACACACAACAACTTGTGTTCAATTTTGGATTATGCTCAATTTCTATAAAATTCTGGGCATTTAGTTTTGCCCATAACATGTGACAAGCGCACATTAAATATCTCTGCAACTAGGTAAGTTCATTCAGGTTTAGTACCTGCTGTCCCAAACACAGAAGATATACCTTCCAGAATGGTCTCGTGGACAGTGGGATGAGAGAGGACAAATCCAAGTGTCCAAAATGCAACCTTAATAAAACAAAACAAAACAAAAAACATGTATCACACAATACAACCTTCTTTGAAAGTGAATAAAAGCATACTTAGTATTCGCCATAAACATTAAAAGAAACCAGGAAAATGTTTAAATTAAACTTAAAAGCATGCTAGTAAGGAGCAGTTTTGGAAACAACTAGATTTTATGAATAAGAGAGATGTTATAGACCTCTGAGAGGTCAAATCTATACTTTTATTCTGTCACTATAGTTTAATTCTGTTGTTTATATAGATTAAACTATCTTTACTACAAAACGAAGCAGGATTCTTTTTACTAATACACATTATAAAATATTATATATGCATACATTAAATATTCAGAAACAGCAAATTATGACACTTAAAATGTTAATCCAAATGAAAATATTTTTTAAAATTTAATTTTCACGAAATAGAAATGAATGAGCAAATCATATATTCCACAAATAAAATATGGTAATTTTCAATAAGTGCAGAAAAATATACCTCAAATCCCATAAACTATGAGAGTACTCAATATCAAAAATAATGGTCCTTTCACACCTGAATGTTACTCAACATAGCATGCTTGTAAATTCTCTCTCTAGACCAAAGAAAATTATTTCACATCTTTCCTCATTGTGGTATTACAAGGTTAAAATTATACTGCCATATATTTCAAAAATTAACTTTCCACTAACTCGGGTAGATGTTTTTGTTTCTATTTTTAGATTACACACTAGAGGAAACCTGTATAAAATCAATAAAAGAAGTTTGGGTTTTCCTTGCCTCTTTTCTGTAAACACGTATTGTAAAAGAAATTTCATCTAGGAAAATCAGTCCTGAAAGACTCAGATACTACTTCATATTTGAAACACTTAAGTCTTTTTGTTTCTTTTGTGAGGTAACTTTAAGTACCTTTACATAATCCCAATACTCCCCTCTGTGGCCAAAAAGGGAAGAGCAACTGTCTAAAGGGAAGCAGTCAAGTAAGCCAAATTCAATACTCCTCATGGTTTTCCGCCCTGGGGCATGAAACCCACTGGTGCCAAGGTAAATACGGTACCAGAGAACCAAGGCCACCACCATCTGGAGAGCCTCTTTCCGCGGCATGATTCAGATTACCGAAGACTTACCCTAGACATCATCCAGTCCATTTTACAGTAGAAGAAACATGCTCAGAGAGCTCTCTTCTCTTGTCCCCACTCGGGCCCCTGCTACTATTATCTACGGATGGAAGTGCTGAATTACTGGATTTAATTAATAACCACTCCATACTCAATTCGTCTCATTTAAAGGGTCAGAGTTCACACTGGGGGAAAAATAGCTTAGTGATAGCACACAGATTCTCAGTTACACAAAAGAGGGGTTCAGAGTTATACTAAATAGTGCTTAGAGTTTTAGAGATTCACAAAAATTGGGTAATACTTATTTTATAATGAATACAAGGAATTCAGCTAAATTATAAATGGCTGTACGAAGGTGCTATTTATCATTTTTAAATTTGGTAAAAAACTCAATTACATATTTTTAAAAAGAAGAGTCACATAAAAGACAGGTATGAGTAAATAAGAAATTTACATATATTACTGAAACAAACAAGAATAAGTGACCTTGGGATCTTTGCGCACTCCCAGTTAAAAATTGCTCCCCAAAGTAGCAATTAGTATTTTGCCAAAGGGGTCAGGTCTATGAGGGCTGCTCAAAAAGGAGAAGGGCCACCTGACTCACTGAACTTCACAAGCAGCTGCTGCAATGTTTTGGAGTAAGAATAAAGTGAAAGGGACAAGGTGGAAAGCCCTGCCCAGTAAGAGAAGATGAAATGGGTATGTTCTTCAGCATCATTTATTCCTCCATTCAAAAGAGATTTAACAAATACTCATGGAGTCTCTATAAGAGGTCAGACAGTCTTCTACAATCATGGTAAACACAAACATGTAGAAGATACCATTCTTGCCCAAAGAACTTTCACATCTAGTTGGGGATATGAAATAAAAATCAGGAGAAAAAAGAGCTAAGTGTACCAGCAATGGGTGGGACAGACAACATAGGCTGTGGGAGTTGAGGGTGAGGCAGGGTGGGATGGGGGGTCGTGGAGTTAGGGTTCAGAAAGAGCTTGGGAGAAGCGATAACAAAGATAAAACGTCAGCAGTACAATTCGTTTTGGAAAAATGTTCCTAAAAATTTCATTTGGCAGGAATTTCTTGTAAGTTGGAAATGGTTTTCCCATACAAGTGATTTCACTAATTATGGCTAATATTTTGGGCCAGTCTACCGAGGTTCACCTCGACAACAATGGAGCCTTCTAGTGATCTGTCCTGTCCCAAGACTACCTCAAGCCCTAACTCTGAGTTCCACAGGCTTTGAGGCAGAGCCCAGAATGGGAGAGAAGAGAACCTGACCTGGGCACCAAGAAAGGCCAGGCCCCAACACCTGTCCGATGGCGGGGCTTTTTGGGGCTCTCTAAGTGTTGATGGGAGATCACAGAAGCCAGACAGCAGTGGCCACTCCCACCCTGGGGCATTTGAGTGGTCCAGTTTTGGAAGTCAGGGCAGTTTATTAATGGGCCATTGAAAGTAATGATTGAAATGATGGCCTTACTTTTTATAAAGGAAGAAAGCTAACATTCATTGAGCACCTTCTTTCTTCAAGGGACTGTCAGCCACTTTCCATATCTTAAAAATAATAATGCTCATGACCATCCTATGAGGTAAATAACATTCATCCTATTTTATAGATAAGAACACTGAGGCTCAGAGAGGTTAAACACTTGGCTCGCTGTCACCCAGCACTGGGATTTGACTTTGGGCCTGACTCTAAAGCCTTTCCAGTGTCTCTGCCTGCACAGCAGCTGCCTCTTGGAGGTGCCAACAACAGCCAGCAAGATGGAACTCTCACTAATCATCAGACACTTTCTTTCTGAAATTCATTATTTAAATCCTTTCAGGCCAGTGCCAGGAACAAATTCCAAAGAAGTGACTTCCCCTGAGTCAGATCAATGAGGCTTTGTGTCCCTTTCTTCTGGAGGATCTCTCTAATGAGATCTTGAAAATTAATCCTGTGACAGGAGTGGCTGTTTGGTTGCTGCTTTGGGAGCTGTTCTGATGTTCGCCTTTTAATTTTGCTATAGCTTAATCAGTATTCAAGAAAACAATGCAAAGAGAAATCAGGGCATAATATCAGAGGTACATAGAGAAGGGGAAAGGATTAGACGATTTTTATTTGCCCATGCCAGATGAACTACATATGGCAGAGAGGCCAGAATTTCTATTTCTGCTCTTTACCCAATCAGTTTTATAACACTGTTATGAAAAGAAACTAGACTATCAGTACTTAGAAAGCCTTCACTAAGAGGATGGAGAAATAAATCATACCTGAAATATCGCATTTCTATTTGTTAGAAGAAAAAAGAAAATGGCCACCTTTATCATTAGAGATGGGCTGAATATTCCTGTTCAGTAGAAAACAAATATGTAAAAAGGGTTACCCTTTAATTCCTCAAATAATATCAGTGCAGCTTAAGCTAATGTGAGATCCTCCCTGATGTGCATCAGACAAGAAGGGGCAGACATATTACATGGCTTTAATCTAGTTCATAATAGCTTTAGAAAGAAACAGTTACAAAGTCTCTGCTCTCTTTAGTATTGTGAGTTCCAAAGTCACCATCTCCATTCATGTGGAAGCTTACAGGACCAAGACGCCAAGAAACACAAACAGGAATGGTGTGCAGAAGGAGAATGGGTAGAGGGGAAGACAAAGAACTAATATTCACTTGGCACCAGTTGGGTTTATCTCACCGAATCCTCACAACCACCTTGTGGAGAAAGGAGGGTTACCATTTATTATGTACCCAAGTCCTAGGACCATATCAGGAGTTGTATTATCCCTTTGTCACCCATGAGGAAATGGAGGCTGAGGGTTTAAATTCTCTCCATGAGATTCTATAGCTCTGGTGGCGGTTATCTTGATTCAAGCCCAATTCTATCCCAGACTATCCATTTACCTACTCTCTCCCCAGTAAAATGTTGGAGTCAAGACTTACTCGTCTTTGCAGCATCAATACTAAGCATGTTGCCTGACAAAGATAGTACTCCATAAGCAGGTGTTGTCACAACTAACCCCAAGGTGCAAGCTTTTCCCTTAGCCTGCTACAGGCTTGCCTTGCAGAGGGCAGAATTCACTTGACATCTCTGCTCTGCCTCCTCTGTGATCTTATCAGATTTCATTAGGCATTCAGTTTTGTTTTTCTAGCTCACAACCAAATCCACTGTAGCCTTTTTCTTTCCCATGATCAAGAAGTGAAAAGACTGAAAAAAAGAAAGAATAATGAAGGAAAAAAACTGAAATTGCAGTAGACAGAAGTATAATCCTTACTTTACTAATACTTACAGGGACAGCATTGGACAGAGAAGCCCAAAGTAATAAGAGCCCATAATTGGGGCTCATTTCTTCCTTTCTTTCCGTCTCTACGATATCCAGCATAGCCTGTATTAATGTCTGTTAAAAGAAATACATTTTATCAAACCACAGCTATGTGACAAAGAATGATGTTAATAAACAAAGACCATGCATTTTTCCTTAATCTCAAATATATTATTTCTGCCATTCCTAGGTTTGCAGCTAAGGGATTTATACACTTACCGGTAGCATAGTAATTAGGAATAGGGACTCTAGAGCACAACTGCTTTACTGCATTGCTTCAAATCCTGGCTTTTTTTTTTTTTTCTTAAAGACTTTATTTTTTAGAGCAATTTTAAGTTTACAATAAAATTGAAAGTACAAAGAATTCCCATATAACCCTTACCCCCACACATGCATAGTCTTCCCTACTTATCAATACCATTCGCCAAAATGGTATTTTTTTTTTTTTTACCATGGATCAAGGACATTGACACATCACAATCACCTAAATTCCATAGTTTACCTTAGGGTTCACTCTTGGCATTGTAAAATCTATGGGTTGGGACAAATGCATGATGATATATATATCCACCATTATAATGTCATGCAAATTATTTTCACTGCCCTAAAAATTCTCTATGCTCTGCCAATGTATCTCTCCTCCCTCCCCAACAACCACTGATCTTTTTCCTTTCTCCACATCTTACCTTTTGCAGAATGTCATATAGCTGAAACCATACATTATATAGCCTTCTTAGATTGGTCTCTTTCACTTAGTAATATACATTTATGGTTCCTTCATGTCTTTTCATGGCTTGATGGCTCATTTCTTTTTAGTGCTGAATAATATTCCATTCCCTAGATGTACCACAGTTTATCTATTTACCTACTAAAGGGCGTCTTGATGGCTTCCAAGTTTTAGCAGTTATGAATAAAACTATTATAAACATCCATATGCAGGTTTTAGTGTGGACATAAGTTTTTAAGTCATTTGGGCAAGTATCAAGGAGCACAATTGCTAGATTTTATGGCAAGAGTATGCTCTGTTTTGTAAGAAACCACCAAAGTGTTTTCCAAAGTGTCTGCACCATTTTGCATTCCCATCAACAATGAAGGAGAGTTCCTGTTGCTCCATGTCCTCACCAGGAGGTGAGGTGTTGTCAGTGTTCCAGATTCTGACCATAATGAGCGTAGTGGTATCTCAAGGTTGTTTTCATTCGCCTTTCCCTGAAGACATGATGTGGAGCCTCTTTTCATGTGCTTCCAT
>NW_027397084.1:5160970-5244562 GCF_003265705.2 Callorhinus ursinus
CTTCCTTCCTTCCTTCCTTCCTTCCTTCCTTTCTTTCCTTTCTTTTTTTGCATGTGGATGTCTAGTTGTTCCTGCACCATTTGTTGAAGAGTCTATCTTTGTTTCACTATATTGCCTCCAGCTTCTTTGTCAAAGGTCAGTTGATTATATTTAAAGGGGTCTATTTCTGGGCTCTCTATTCTGTTCCATTGATCTACTTGTCTATTCTTTCACCAATACCACACTATAACATTACAGTAAATCTTGAAGTTGGGTAGCATTGCTCTTTTGAAGAACTTTGTTCTTCTCCTTGAATATTGTGTTGGTGATTCTGGGTCTTTTGCCTCTCCATATAAACCTTAGAATCAGTTTGTTGATATCCATAAAATAACTTCATTGGGATTTTGATTGAGACTGCATTGAATGTATAGGTTGAATTGGGAAGAACTGACATCTTGACAATATTGAATCCTCCTATCCATGAACATAAAATATCTATTTACATAAGTTCTTTGGTTTTGTTCATCAGAGTTTTGTAGCTTTCTTCATACAGAGCTTATATACCTTTGGTCAGGTTTATACCAAGTATTTCATTTTGGGGAATACTAATGTAAATGGCACATTGTGTTTCTAGTTTCATACTCCACACATTCATTATTGGTACATGGGAAAGCAATTAACTTTTGGATATGAACTTGTATCCTGCAACTTTGCTGTAATTGTTTGTTAGTTCCAGTAGTTTTTTGTTGATTCTCTTGGATTTTCTACAAATATAATCATGACATCTGTGAACAAAGACAGTTTTATGTCTTCTTTCCCAGTATGTGTAACTTTTATTTCCTTTCTTGATTTATTGCATAGGACTTCCAGTACTGTGTTGAAAAGAAGTGGTAAAGAGGACATCCTCGCTCTGGAGTTCTGGTACCAATTTCTAATGTGTGTGTATATGTGGAGGGAGGAGTCCCAAACAACAATACAAATACTCAGGACACTATCTGGGTGCCCTATAATTCAACTCAGTTCAACTCAATCCTGACACCATCTACCTAGAACTAGCATGAGGTTCTACAAGTTAAGGGTTTTGTCCTACAAGACTATACCCTTTCTCCACTCCCACCTGCCCTCCAGATGCCAGTCATGGCCCAGGTTATTACCTGTACTTTGGACCAACTGGCTACAGATTGGAGGTTCTAACAGCCTCCTCCTTGGACTTCAGATGCCAGCTGCAAGTCTAGGCTGTTATCTGTACTTCTGGCTGACTGGCTGTACAAATCAGAGGTACCCACAACCCCTTCCTCAGGTTCAGTTAATTTGCTAAAAGTGAGAGAAACATTTTATTTACTGGATTATTATTATAGAAGGATATGATAAAGGATACAGACATGCAGATAACCATACATAATCATTTCATTTATATACAAGCACACATAAGTGTGTATGTCTATATATATATATGTGTATATATATATATCTGAATATAGTATTGCTATAATTTGGACAAATTGTTACCTGTTAGATCAATTAAGAATAAGGAAAATAAATTTCTATTTCACCTTTACTTATTTCTTCTTTGATGCTCTTCCCTTCTTTATGTAGATCTGAATTTCTGACCTGTATTATTTTTCTTCTCTCTGAAGAACTTCCTTTAGTATTTCTTATAAGGAAGGTCTACTGACAACAAACTCCCTCATTTTTTGTTTGTCTGCAAAAGCCTTTATTTCTCCTTCACTTTTAAAAGATAATTTCACCGGGTGCAGAATTCCAGATTGATGTGTTTTTTTTTTTTTCTCACTCAACTCTTAATATTTCACTCTATACTAGTTTTGCTTTGCATGGTTTCTAAGGAGAAGTCAGATATAATTATTATCTTTGTTCCTCTATAGATATGGTGTTTTTTCCTTCTGGCTTCTTTAGGATTTTTTATCTTTGTTTTTTTGTAATTTAAAAATGATATGTTTTTGGTGTTTACATGCTTGGTGTTCTCTGAGCTTCCTGGATCTATGGTTTGGTGTCTGACACCAATTGTGGAAAATTCTGTCATTATTGTGTCTAATACTTCTTCTGTTCCTTTTCCCCTTTCTTCTCCTTCTAGTATTCCCACTATATGTATGCTACCCCTTTTATAGTTGTCCCACAGTTCCATAGTTTTTGGGTATTCTGTTCTTGTTTTAGTCTTTGTTCTCTTTGTGTTTCAGCTTTTGGAGACTCAACTGATATATCCTCTAGAGATTCTTTTCTCAGCTCTGCCAGTCTACAAATAAGCCCATCAAGGACATCCTTCATTTATGTTATAGTGTTTATTATATCTAGCATTTAATTGTGGTTCATTCTTAGGATTTCCATCTCTCTGCTTATATTGTCTATCTGTTCTGGCATGCTGTCTAAATTTACACATTAAAGCCCTTGGCATATTAATCATAGTTGTTTTAAAGTCCCAGTCTGATAATTCTAATATTGGTCTGTTCAGCCTTGTACTTGTTGTTAGGATGGAGTGGCAACTTCCAAGATCCTCACATGTAGAACCAGAACCTGGCTTAGTTAGTCACGACCTGGGTAACATTGGACAAGTTACTTGAAGCTCTGTGTCTCAATTTCATCATCTATAAAATGGTCATAACATGGTACCTACCTCAGAGGATTGTTGTGAGAATTAAATCAGTTACTACCTATAAAGAGCTTAAAACAAAACTTAGTACATATTATCATTTTGACAAATTTTTAAAATAAACCTCTGCTTTTAGGAAAATGCAAGCAACATAGAAACACAGATATCTGGAGCATTCCAGAGAAAACCCTTCCCCCATCTGCCATGAAGATTCTCTGCCTATACACCATGGAGAAATCACTGCCAAGTCAGGATATGGTATAAATACCACAATATGCAGAGAAGTGATATTTGACTGGAATGGTGCCAACTAAGATCAGGGCCCCATCCAAGGCCACCGATGGTTGCTCTCAGGTCATCACACAAATTCCACGAAAGCTTTATCTTCACTGGGAGGTTTCCCAGTCACACCTTTGTCAATGGTCATTCCCCATCATGGGGAAGAAATTCAGACACATTTTCATTAAGTTACTCATGTACTTTGAATCTTAAATAACTCAGGTTCAGGTGATAAAAATAATGGTAGCTAATGCCTAGTCATTGCTTGGTAAGGCAAGTACTGTTTTAAGTGCTTTGCAAATATTGAACCGTTCAATCCTCAGCACAATTTGAAGAAGTAGATACTATTATCTTCACCATTTTACATTTGAGGAAACTGAAGCACAATTAAGTTAGGGAACTTTGCCAGAACAGGTAGCTTGTTGGTGGTTGAGCTGGGATTCAAACTCTGTGATCTTGGCCCTGGCTCCAGAGCCCACACACCCTTAGCTACTGTGCTATACTGCCCCATGAGAGATATTGCCCACAACTTTCATGGATTAGGGAATAAGAGAACTGTATTGTACCATCATGTAGTAGTTTTGCTTCAGATCTTAGGATACATGAAACAACTGTTAAATCACTATCAAAGAAAATACACGATGAGAGACTAGTACTGTGACTTGCAAAGACATGTAATGTTTCAAAAGTGATTAACCACTCTAATCCTCAGCTTTCTGGTTTTAATAATCCCCAGTTTGCTGGGTATTAGAGTTGCTGTGAAAAATAAATGAGTCACGAATTTGTGAAATGTGTAATATTATGCCTAGCACAGAGTAAGCTCCCCATAAATGTTAGCAATGTCTTATTGTTATTGTTACCGTAACAATGGGTTAGCAAAATTGAAAATTAAAATTTAAGCATAAATTTTATTTACTGCTAGTTTCTATCATACAACATAAATTATTATAACACAAAGTTTACATCTCATGGAAAATCCTATACATGGATTTCATTCTTTGGATATGCTATTCTGGTGAAATCTTCATTTTAAATGAAAATACTATTTTAATACATATCTAGAATAACAAGGGAGAAATCACCACACTTGATGTTTATAATGTGATGAAATGTGTGTGTGATATTTCCAAAACACAAAAACTTCTTCCAGGCTTCTGCTTAACTAGGCCATTGAAATCTACTTATACAGAAGACAACAGAATCTTTTATTTTCTTCTTAGACCACATTTTTAAAAAAAAAATTGGGTACAAAACACAAGCTCAGTGTGAACACTGCTGGAAGAAACAGAAATGATACACAACAAAATGAAAACAGCTCCTGAATGTTGAAACTGAGTTCTGTCCCAAAGTCTTAAACATTGGATTAGCTTCAGCAAACTTCAAAATCTGTCTTTATTGAAATAGAGAGTTAGAGTACATATGATTAAAAATGCCTCATTTCTTCAGAGTAGGAAAAAGAAATGCTACTCTAGAAGTACTGTAAGTGGAGAGTTTTAGTTGGGGCATTAAAAACCCAGTTTGTCAGGCCCATCGATTACAGATCCTTCTGGGTGCAGCTTTTATACACATGCCTCTTCACCCCTAAATCCTGGAAAATTATGCAAACAAAAATGTGTTTGTCTGGGTCTGTTTGTAAAATAGAATCCTTAGCTGAAACACTGTTTATAAATGTGGGGCATTCCAGAGTAGCTTTCTATTCCCTTTATTCAGGTGGGAGATACTTAAACATTCATACATCCCTTTTATTCTGAAGCAATCTTCCTCTCCAGTAGTAGGTAGAGTTGCTTGTGATAACACTTGCTATAATTATGAAAGGCAAGAAAACAAAAACACTAGATATCATCTATAAATACTAAAAGGTCTGATTTTGGGGGTGCCTAGGTGGCTCAGTAGGTTAAGCGTCTGCCTTCGAGTCAGGTCATGATCTCCTGATCCTGGGATGGAGCCCCGTGTCGGGCTCCCTGCTCAGTGGGGAGTCTGCTTCTCCCTCTCCCTCTGCCCTGCCTCCCCGCTTGTGCATGCAGGCACACACACTCTCTCCCTCTCTCTCTCTCTCGCTTCCTCTCTCAAATAAATAAAATTCTTTAAAAAAAAATAAAAGGTCTGATTTTTAATGATAAACACACGGTATAAACTCTTAGGTAGTCCTCACTACTCTAACTGCTTCACAAATATTAACTCATTTAATCCCCACATTCTATGAGGTAGATGTAAAATTGAGCCAAGAGGCCAGGTGCTATGCCCAAGGTCATGAGACTGGTGACTGGATTTGAGCCTGTATTCAGACCAGGTGAATCCCAGTCTCCGAGGCAGGGAGGGGGTCTGGACAATCAGGTAGTTTTCAAAAGCTCCCAGAGATTCTGATGAGCAGGCAGGGTTGAGAACTTGTCATTACACAAGCATCAGAACCACCTGGAAGGCCTATGAAACCACAGACTGGTAGGCTCCACCCCAAGAGGCTCTGTCTGAGTGGTCCCCAGGCGATGCTGGTACCATTGGTCTAGGAACCACACCTGAAGAACCACAGATCTGGCACACCTGGAACAGCGGCTTCCCGTGCACTGCTTTTCAAATTATATCTTACTACCTCCCTTTATTTGAAAAGAGAAATAATTAATGGTAGTGGCATCAAGAACGAAGTTTACTTTGCAGAGCTCTGTTATCCTTGTCTAATGTGTCATAACTCCCACCTGTCACTTCTGACACAACTGTATAATATATAAATCAATAAAAACCTCAGCGCCTTGTTATATGTTGTTGTCTGTAGCCTTAGTTTTTTTCTTATGTAGGAGACCATTAATACCTACCTCATTGTTATGAGGTTGTTTAATAGAATTATGTATGTAAAAATCCAACACAGTACTTGACACAAAATGCTACCTAAATAATCTCATGATTTTTGACAAAAAAAATTATTTTAAAAATCATAGCTTATTACTGTTTTCATCCCACATATTTTAACAAAAAAGCTCAGGGATACTTACCATGGAATTATCTTTTGCAGATCTGTATGTTTTCATATCTGGAATAGTTTTCTCAAAAAGTGCTAAAAGCCACTTTTTGGATTTTGACCAGTTTCTAGGTAAGAAAAAAAACATGTGCATAAATTAATTTGAAAGCACATCAGGAGTAACAGGTCATGGTGTTAAAGGGGGAATGTCTATGGAATTATAATTATTTCTCCAAATTTCTTCTTCAGTTTTTCTAGAATTTCATTCGAGGTCTACCTTCGGACTTTCTAGATCACAAGGAAAATCAAGGGGGCAGGCAGCCACATCTTAGTGGGGTGTTTTGCAAACAAATGTTTGAATCCCTATCGGATTGGCATTGAATAAAAAACAAAGACAAAAACAAACAAAAAAGCAGAGCCCATGACCTGCTTGTCCTACTTTTACTCTGGCTGTTATCAGTTCCTGGAGGATGAAGAGCTAGCACAGGGACAGGTGCTGGCTTAAGCCAGGTAAAGCAAATTGGCTATTATCTTTTTCATAGTTTTTGACCAGTCACCACTATAGACCAACTGCTTAAGACATTTAAAAAAAAAATCATGTGTTATTTTGCATTCAAACCCCTGAGCCAGCTGTGAAAAATACATTTGACCACACCTCCTTTTGTCTCAGGGAGAACAAGGACAACCATGTCTGACTCCAAGATGGGTCACACTTGATGGTTTAAGCATGGTTCCAAACTGTAGCAATGAATGTGATCATAATAAGCAATAAACAGGGTAAAAGGCCTCAAAATGAATTCTTTGTTTCATTCTCAGATCTTCTCTGTCCTCTCTTACTCCCTGTTAAATTTTTGCTCCTCAAATAAGAAAAAAAAAGGAAATAATGCATCTTTCTTCTTCAATTCCTTCGTCAAGTCATACACACACCAAAAACAAACTGGTCTTAAGAAGTAGCTTCTGTCTCTTCCTCGTAGATGCTGCTCTCTCTACTTAGGACAGGGAAATGAGACGGGTATGAATTGCTGGGAGGAGCTTGGTCAGTGAATTAATTGTAGGGAAGAGCTCTCTACCTTAGGAGACATTCTGGCATCTGGCACCCATACTCAAAACCTTCATCATAGGCTTGAAAATGCTGATAGAACTCCCTGATTTTTCTCTCATCTGTGGGAAACAAACCTTTTTTAAAGAGTATATTCATTGTGACTGGATAAAGGAGATGCCTACAAAGAAAAACACATAGAAAGTCAGACCCAATGACCAAAGAAGAAAAGCAAAGGACACAATAAAGGGCATTATTTAATAGCTATATATTAGGGGTAGATAATAATATGCGACAGATTCTTTTGGGAAAGAGTCACTCTTGAAAGGTTTTAATATTTGCTTACTGCGGTCAAGATAAGTTAGGGGTAACTGAAATTGTGGTTCATTTATCTGAAGATTTTAAAAATGCTTTCTAAGCAAGCATTGTCAGATCCTGACAAACGTGAGATGATGTGCAGAAATAAATTGATTCAATATAATTTCAACAAGTACTTATTTAGCAAATAATAGCAATAACTAAGATACAGTCCATGACTTTAGACAGCAGCAAAAGAGAGCCAAAGAATCAGGGCAATACTAGTTACCAAATATGCCAAGTTCTCACAGGATCCTACAGATTTACACTACTACATGTTGAAGTATAGTACCTATCATCATTATGTTTTGCCATAAGTGAAAAAATGATTACTGTGGCATACATAAGGGAAAGAATATCAAAGATTGTTAATATGACCAATTAGTACACTGAGTACTGTTTGTTTCAGTTTTATTTGCCATCCCTTCCTCACTAGAAAATTTTCAGGATCTCCTTCCCCCAAAGTTTCAAAGATATCCAAGAATTTGCTTGGTTTTATTGTAGATACTGGGCATACTAAAAGTTTGGTTGGTTGCTTGCCTTGTTTTGTTTGTTTGTTTGGTTTTTTCCTCTCTCCTTCTGGACCTCTAACAAAATATTAACTGTTGTTCTTTTTTATGAGTCTGAACTATTGAATCCTGCCTTCAGCAACCCAGTATCCTACTGAGATGGAAAAGTGCCTAACTGGTAACTTCAATTTACCAAATCTCCTTATGCATTGGAAGAATTTTTCTCAAGGTTCCTAGGCCCAGCCCTTACCTTTGCCAGAAAGCTTCAGAACTTGGCTGAAGCCACTTGACTCCCTCCAGCACCCTTCCCTGTCTCACCTGTCGCTCAGCATCCCCTCTAGTTAGGTACATTCCACATGGCATGGAATGACTGAGGAGAAATTACTGTAAATGTATTAAAATAATTGTATTGGCTCACCTTAAAATTGGAGTGCTAACGAAAAATTGCTCCATTAATTAAAATGTTAAAGATTAATATAATCTCTTAATTACCTAGCTAGATAGACTTCATTAATCCACCAGATAATTTTTAAAGTTCAATGCACAGGCTTCCAAGTTTTTTATTCCAGAAAACCTCTCAAAACAAAAACCAACAAGATCAAATAATACTAATGCATCTATTTACCTTACTAAGTTGTTCAGCTCCATTGTCCCATGAGTGCCTAAGTTCTCCAGTTGCTCATGTAATTCTTCAGTCAGTTGTCCAGTGAGTTGATATAGGTTGAAAGTCCCTATTTTCCCTTTCATCATGATATAAAGTTTTTCATGCAGTGTTAAAAAAGTATTCTTTGGAATTGATGCTATAAACAGAGAAAACTATTTTCAAAAGAAGCAACAACTCTTTGAAGCAAACAGTCAATCTACCTCTACTATTACTTGGTCAGTAGGGACTGGAGCCAAAGTCTTCCCAGTACATAAAATCACCTCCTGCAAGTAAAAGGAGGCCAAGATTCAACCTATCCCATGAGACAGTAAAAGTCTGTAGGGAAATTCACGTTCAGGGGTGATCTACAAATGGGTGATTAGGAGGGCCTCTGGGAAACACAAATCTAGTGATTTTTATTTCCACCTTTAAAAGCTTTCATTGGTTTCCTACCCTTAACAAAGTTTACACAAGGCCTTCCACCATCTTTCTAGTTCTCCAGTGATATTTCCAGACCCTTCTCCCCCCAAATTTGTATCTCAGGTACAGTGTGATATTTCCAATATTTATATTTATATTTCCCCAGCATTTTTTAGACATTCTATCTGCTCAAAACACTCTCTCCTTGACCAACTTCACCCCATTCCCACACACCCACAACTACAAGGCACACATTTCTTCTGCTAACTTCAATTTCTCCTTCAAGTGTCTACACTTCCTAACCCCATGAGGAGCTTTGGCTCCATTACTCCCTTTGTATTAGTGTTCACATTCCTTCCATGATACACACTCCTGTTTGAGTTCGGTTAGTAAGAGTATGAGTTTTTAAACTCATTATTCTTTTGTATTTTTCTTTAGTCCTGTTTCATTGTCTGTAAAGTAACTTTTTCAAAAAATAGTTTTTAGTTTTCTAGTTCGTCAGCCTATTATGTGTAGGTTACATTTTGTATAAGTTAATTAAAAATAATTCTTAATCTCAGGAAACAAACTGAAGGTTGCTGGAGTGGTGGGGGGTGGGAGGGATGGGGTGGCTGGGTGATAGACATTGGGGAGGGTATGTGCTATGGTGAGCGCTGTGAATTGTGTAAGACTGTGGAATCACAGACCTGTACCTCTGAAACAAATAATACATATATGTTTTTTAAAAAAGAAGATAGTAGGAAGGGAAAAATGAAGGGGTGAAATCGGAGGGGGAGACGAACCATGGGAGACTATGGACTCTGAGAAACAAACTGAGGGTTCTAGAGGGGAGGGGGGTGGGGGAATGGGTTAGCCTGGTGATGGGTATTAAAGAGGGCACGCACTGCATGGAGCACTGGGTGTTATATGCAAACAATGCATGGAACACTACATCAAAAATTAATGATGTAATGTATGAGATTAATATAACATAATAAAATTAAAAAATGTAAAATTAAATCTCCAAAAATAAATAAATAAATAAATAAAAATAAAAATAAAAATAATGTTTCGATTTCCCGAACATACATCTTCTCCTCAGTAGGGGAATATATGAGAGGACTGGGAGGCTGGCCCAAGGGCACATATTAAATTATTTTGTCTATTAAAATAGAAATATTTAAACATGAAAATCCCCAGAGGAGGCAGAGGTGAAAAAACTTGATCATTTCCATGCATCCCTGATCGGTGAGTAAGTTGGCATATTTTTCTGGAGGGATATGTAAACTTACAGATCAAGAGCCTTCAAACTTCAAAATATTTATTATCTTTGATCTGGAAATCCCTAGTTTAAATACCAAGAAGCACTAAATAGTCAAAGAATTTAACCAACATGTTGTGATCTTCATGTGGGCAAGAAGAAATAACCATCATGCTCTTGGTAACTGACAGCTTTAAATTTTTTGTTTGTTTGTTTTAATGGCAAGAGATGCATGAGAGGCTACGTGAAGAGGAACCTAAGAAAGAAGCCAAAAAGGAAACCAAGAGAAAGAAGCCATAGACAACAGAAGTAAGCACAGACATAAGGGAAGCAGAGAAAGAATTGGGCACCAAAATGAAACAGCTCCCCATTCCTAGGAGGACAAATGGTCTCAGCACTCCATGTTTGCAGCCTGGGAAGAAATAAAATGGACAGTCACAAGGGAAGCATGCTGACAAGTACAATCCAGCAGTCTCTGACAACGGAGAACAAAAGGCCACCAATTACATGAGGCCAAGCCCCACTTACCTTAATAGCCCTATGGAATGTGTCAGGAAATGCCACAGTAAAGGGCATACTAAGCAGTGGAATTCTACTGTCAGTGAACAGAGTAGCAACATGTGATCAAGCCAAGAGCTATAGCCTGTGAAGCATTGTCTACACAGCAGCAGAACAGAGTGAAGGACATCTTGGGAGCTGTAACAGGATACAGATTCCAAGTATTTTCCAAAGTAAACAGCAGTGGGGTAACCTCATCTCTTACCCACATCTAATTAAGACTTACATGAGGCTGCCAATAATTTGTTTTTCAAACTCATCAGATATTCTTTCTACCTTCCATCCTGATTTTAAAGAGTAAAATAAGGAAGGGGCCGTCAACATTCTTGATAGAGGAGCGAGGATATGATTGTTAACAAAGCTACTCTTGGACTCCGATGTTGTATTTCAAACAAACTATCTGAAAATATTCTTTACCTGTACGATAGATGGGCTTTTGCACTGCTAGTTCAAAATTTATTTCTTTGGATTTTAGAAACACATTAATTCCCTCTTCTTCAGTAACAAAGGTCATTCGGGTGCCCATAACAAAGACTGTAAATACTGGTCCATACTGAAAGATAACACAAATACAGATATTAGTAAGGATTTCTAATAAGTTACTGGGCCATGGATTATGCAAGAACCCTAATGCTGAGGTTATAGTCAAGATACAAATTATTATGATTATATAAGATAATTAATTATAAATTTTGCTGGATTCAGCCAAATCTAAATTATACAAATCATAATTTATTCTGTCCTAATACCTAACCTTTATTTTGATTGTTATTTGAAACCTCCTTTCTTGTAGTAGGAAATAATAATTAGAAATAATTATTTTTTAAAGATTTTATTTATTTGAGAGAGAGAGAGAGAGAGAGAGAGAGCACAAGAGGGGGGAGGGTCAGAGGGAGAAGCAGACTCCCCACTAAGCAGGGAGCCTGATGTGGGACTTGATCCCAGGACTCCAGGATCATGACCTGAGCCGAAGGCAGTCGCCCAACCAACTGAGCCACCCAGGTGCCCCTAGAAATAATTATTAGAAGTTATGTCAAGCAGTGATATTTAAACATTGTTTCCAGATATCAGTAGGCTTACGATCAACCTCTAGCTCAGTTTTGTCCAAGAAAAAGATACAAAACAGCTGACTTAAATCTGTGGTCACTCAACAATGTCCTAAATAGTTCTCTAATGTGTTCACTTTCTCACTTTCCCCAAAAATTACTACTTCCCCTGGATACCTGCCCAACCCTCTCCACTCTGAGATACAGTTCCTGCTTTCTAACTCACTAGGAAACTCAGGCAATCAAGTAAAAGCACTCACAACTTCTTACCACCAAATCTTGCAAAGATACACATTTGTACCCATTCTCTGTTCCTCACCCCAGGTTAGCACAGATAGGAGGTCCTGCCCCTGTGAAATGCTAGTGCTCCCTCACTTGGGTTATGGATTCTACACTCTTACCTTCTCTTCATTCTATGTCTATGCCTCCTGTCATCCCACATCATCAGATCTGCCCTCTATCAGATTACCAGCACACACTAGTCCTGAGTTTGATTTCAGGAAGTCCATGAAGTCCATGACTTTATTGGGAGGCTTCACTACTGGGTGGAGACTGCCCTCCCGGGGCTAGCCAGTTCTTGGAGAGAGCAAAGGGCTCAGCCTGCCAGAAGCATACCTTTCACATGCAAACCAACCAATCTTGAGTCTATATCCCCATCTACTTCCTTATCTTAGGCTCACACACCAGTATTTCCCCTGCCCAAAATCATTCCAAGGCCAGGTACCAGGCAACCAGAAACCACCTGTATAGCCCAAAGCCAAAAAGAATTATTCAAAGTAGCCAATCCTAAATTGTTTTCCCTGCCCTGCTTTGCCTTTCCTGAGGAAGCCCCAATAAAGACTCAGGCACAGGCTTTTCTCCGGCTGTTATCTTCTGCCTCCTGACTGATACCAGTGCTTTTCCCTGTGGCCCTGCATGGCCTGCAGAGGCCCCCCTCTCAGACCCATGAGTATAATAAACATCTTCCTTCCAACCCGTCCTTCTCATTTCCTCCTGTGTTGGCACTAACTTTACAATACCACATCCAACATGTACGTTCTTGGAGCAGTCACCCATACTTTCATATCCTGTTACCATTACTGTAAGTATTTCAAAACATTATGCTTGTCACCACTCCAATATTGCAGTCATTTCTAGGTGCCCCTGAAATGGCACATGATCATTCCTACAACCCACTGTTGGGCTCTATCAGGCAACTGTGGGCATGAAAACCTGAAGCCACCAAACAGTGAAGTCTCATTTTCTTACACTGGTGATCCAGACGTCTGCATGACTTTCCAGTGTTATATATCTACAATTATTTGCTAATCAATATTTAGAAGATGAATAATTTCCACTGTTTAAGTTTTGTACAAATAAGAATTCTTAACTTTCCATTAGGAAAGTGGCCTATGTAACACATATAGGTACCTGGACCACAGTGTAGAACAGCCAAGTTCAAACACACTGAAGAACTGACATAACTGCTGATGCAAGGTATTTAAAATAACTTATGGTAAAACTGCACTGTACAAGTGATCATGTCCGATGTTATAAATTCTATGGCAGTGGGGGTGTATCTGTCTTACTTGCTTGGCTTTTGTCCTCCTTTGTGCAATATATATGAAGCAAAGGCAAGTGCATACAGTATGTTGTAGAAATGATGATTGTGTGTTGTTTCATGAGCATTTTATTTTGAGATAACCATAGAGTAATGTGCAGTTATAAGAAATAATACAGAGCAACCCCATGTATGCATTACTCTGTTTCCCCTAGTGTAAACATGTTGCAAAACTATCGAATGTTATCACAACTAGGTCACTGATAGTGATGAAGTCAAGGTACAGAATATATCCATCACCACGAAGATGACTCAAGTTGCCTTTTTATAGTCACACCCATTTTACTCTCACCGCCACCTCTTTGGTTACCCTTGACAACTACTAACCCGTTCTCCAGTTCTATAATACTGAGTTTAAGGAATGATATACAAATAGAATCAAATGGTATACAAATAGAAGATGAAAAGATGAATATCTGGAATAATGGAAACTTCAGCAGATTGGCTTTTTTTCACTTGGCATAAACATCTGAGATCCACCTAGGTTGCTGTATGTATCAATAATTCATTCCTTTACATTTCTGAGTAGTATTCCATAGTATGGATGTACTATAGCTTGTTTAAACATGGTTGAAGGATGTTTGTATTCTTTTCAGTTTAGGACTATTACAAATAAAGTTGCTATAAACATCAGTGCACAGGGTTTTGTGTGAACGCATGTTTTCATTTCTCTAGAAGTGGAATTGCTGGCAGCTGCGTGCTTCCTTGTTTAAAGAACTGCCAAAGTGCTTTCCAGAGTAGTTGTCCCACTTGACATTTCCACCAGCAATCTATGAATGATCCAGTTTCTCTCTGTCCTTACTAACATCTGAGTGCTGTCACTCTTTTTTATTTAGCCATTCTGATAGGTGTGTAGTGATATCTCATTGTGGTTTTCAGTTGCATACCCTCAACTGGCTAATGATGTTGAATATCTTTTCATGTGTTCATTTGCCAGCTTTATATCCTCTTCAGGAACTTGTTCATATCATTTGCCATTTCTTTAGTTGACTTGTCGGGGTTCTTTAAATGTTGAGTGCAGAGAGTTCTTTCCATATTCTAGATAGCAGTCCCTCACTGGATATGTGGCTTGCAAATATTTTCTCTCCACCTATAGCTTGTCTTCCCAGTCTCCTAACGGGGTCTGCCACAGAGCAAAATCTTGTAATTTTCATGAGGTCCAATTTGTCAGTTTTTGTTTTTATGGATTGTGCTTTTGGTGCCTAGTCTGAGAACTATTCTTCAGCCCCAGATTAAGAAGACAGTCTCCTTATTTTTTTCTAAAAATTTTAGAGTGTTATGTTTTACATAAAAGTCTGTGATCTATTTTGAATTAATTTTTATATATGACTCAAGACTTAGGTCAAGGTTCATTTTATTTTTGGTTTTGGTTTTGGCTTATTGGTGTCTAACTGCTTCACTGCCATTTGTTGAAAAGGTTACTTTTATTTCAATAAATTGCTTTTGCACGTTTGTCTAAAATCTATTGGACATTTAGTGTGTCTATTTCTGGGTTCTCAACTCTGTTTCATCAATCTCTGTATCTATCCCTCCACCCGCATAATCTTGATTATTATAGCTATGTAATGAGTCTTGAAATTGAGTACAGTGACTCTTCCCATTTTATTCTTTTTAAACTTGTTTTAGCTATTCTAGTTCTTTTGCCTTTACATATGGATTATTAATAATCTTGTCTATATCTACACCTAACCAGAAATTTGATAGACTTTGCATTAAACGTGTATGTCAATTTAAGGAGAATTGACATCTTTACTATGTTGACTTTTCCAATCCATGAACACGGTATGTCTCTTCATTAAGTTCTTCCATTTCTTTTATCAAGGTTTTCTAGTTTTCATCATAAATTTCTATACATGTTTTATTAGATTTACACCTAAATATTTCTTTCTCTTTTTCAGTGACTATAAATGGTATTGTATTTTTAACTACCATTTGCACATGTTCATTGTTAGTATGTTGCGATACAATTGATTTTTGTATGTTGACTTTATATTCTGTGATCCTGCTGAATTTACTGATTAATTCCAGGAGATTTTTTGTAGATTCCTTGAGATTTTCTAAGTAAACAATCACATCATCTGCAAATAGAGACATTTCCTTATGATTTTTTTTCTTGCTTAATTGCACTCACCAGAACTTCCAGCATTATGTGAAATAAAAATGGTGGCAGTAGACATCCCTGCTTTGTTTACAATCAGAGATGAAACATTTATTCTTTCACCATTAAGATTGAGGGGCGCCTGGGTGGCTCAGTCATTAGGCGTCCGCCTTCGGCTCAAGTCATGATCCCAGGGTCCTGGGATTGAGCTCTGCATCGGGCTCCCTGCTCCACGGGAAGCCTGCTTCTCCCTCTCCCACTCCCCCTGCTTGTGTTCCCTCTCTTGCTGTATCTTTCCCTGTCAAATAAATAAATACAATCTTAAAAAAAAAAGATCGAGGTTAGCTGTAACATTTTTGTAGATGTTCTTTAATAAGTTGAACAAGCTTCTATTACTACTTTTCTGGTGATTTTTAAAACTCATGAATGGGTGTGGGATTTTGTCAAATGCTTTTTCTGTACAAATCAGTATGTCCATGTGCCTTTTCTTCTCTCACCTGTTAATATGGTGGCTTGCACTAACTGATTTTCATATATTGGACCAGTCTTAAATCCCTGGAAGAGACCCATGGAGTCATGGCATCTATAATTCCTTTTGTATATTGCTGGATTTTATTTGCTGATATTTTGTTGAGGACTTTTGCATCTGTATTCATAAGGAATACTGATCTGCAGCTTTCTTCTTTTGTGCTGTCTTTATCTGGTTTGGTATCAGGATGATCCTAGCTTCATAAAATAAACTTTTCTATTTTCTGGAGATTGTTTATACAATTGATGTTAATTCTTCTTTAAACATTTGGCATAATTCTCCAGTGAAACAATCTGGGCCTTTAGCTTTCTTTTTTGGGAATTTTAAAATTATGAACCCAATTTCCTAACAAATATAGGGCTATTCAAATTATCTATTTCATACTGAATAGTTGTGGTAGTTTGCGTTTTGGGGGGGAATTAGGTCCTTTTCATCTAAGTTGTCAAATTTCTACGTGTAGGGTTGCATATAGTGTTCCCTTATCATCCTTTTGATGTCTTCAATGCTATGTTCTATTTTATTCCTGACATTAATAATGGGTGTCTTTTTTTCTTTTTCTTGTATGAGGTCTTTCAAAGTTATTGATCTTTTCAAAGAATTGGCTCTTTCTTTCACTGATTTTTTCTATATTTTTCTGTTTTCACTTACATTGATTTCTGTTACTATTTCCTTCCTTTTTCTAGTTTGGGGTTTACTTTGCTCTTTTGTGGGGAGGGGACTGAAAGAGAAGCTTTGTTCATTTCACAGTTATGCTCTTTTATAATGAAAATATTTAGTGATAATAATTTCTCTCTCAGCACTGCTTTAGCTGTGTCCCACAAATTCTGATAGGTTGCATTTTTATTTTCTTTCAATTTAGCATAATTTTTTATTTCCCTTGAGACTTTCCCTTCAATTCATAGATTATTTAGAAATATGTTGTTTGTTTCCAAGTGTTTGGAGAGTTTCCTGTTATTGATTTCTAGTTTCATTCCATTGTAGTCAGAGAATACACTGTATGATTCAAATTCTTTTAAATGTTGTGGGGGTCAATGGCCCTGAATATGGTCTATCTTGTCATATCCCATGGGCACTTGAAGAGAATACATAACCTGCTTTGTTAAGTAGAATGTTCTACACATCTTCATTAGATCTTTTTTGGTTGGTGGTCTTTTATATTCTAGCTGATTTTCTGTCTAGCTGTTCTACCCACTGTTCAGGTTGTTGAAATGTCTAATTATAACTGTAGATTTGTCTGTTTCTTCTTTCAGTTCTAGTTTTTGTTTCACATAATTCACAGCTCTGTAATTTGGTGCATACACATTTAGAATTGCTAACTCTTTGTGGCATATTGACCCCTTTATCATTTTATAATGTCCCCCTCTGTCTCTGGTAATTTTCTTTGCTCTGAAGCTATTTTTCTGCTATTAACATAGCCACTCCTACTTTCTTTTGAAAAATGCTTGCACAATATATCTTTTTCCATAATTTTGTTTTTCACCTGCTTATCTCATTATATTTGAAGTGAGTTTCTTTCTTTTTTTTTCAAAGATTTTTATTCATTTATTGAGAGAGAGAGAATGGTAGAGAGAGAGCATGAGAGGGAAGAAGGTCAGAGGGAGAAGCAGACTCCCTGCTGAGCAGGGAGCCCGATGCAGGACTCGATCCCGGGACTCCAGGATCATGACCTGAGCCGAAGGCAGTTGCTTAACCAACTGAGCCACCCAGGAGCCCTGAAGTGAGTTTCTATTATACATCATATAGTTGCACCATTTTTAATCCATTTTGCAAATATCTATCTTTAATAATTATATTTATATCATTCATAGCTTAAATTATTGATATATTAGGGTTTAAGTCTCTGTTATTTTATTTGTATTTTTCTGTTCTCCCTGGTTTTTGTTTTTCTGTTTTATCTGCTTTCCTGTGTGTTAGTTGAACATTGTTTAGAATTCCATTGACTTATCTGTAGTATTTTTAAGTGGACCTTTTTGTGTAGAATTTTTTAGTGATTACTCCTGCTATTACAGTATATATACATAACTTATCATAGTTAATTGATACAGCCACTTTTTGAAGTTTTTCATTTTAATTCCAGCATGGTTAACATACATAATGTTATATTAGTTTCAAGTGTACAATGTAGTGATTCAACATTTCTATACATTACTTAGTGCTCATAAGTGACTCTTTAATCCACTTATTTCACCCTTCCCCAACCCACCTCCCCTCTGGTAACCATCAGTTTGTCCTCAATACTTAAGACTCTATTCCTTGGTTTGTTTCTATCTCTCCTTTTTTTCCCCTTTGTTTGTTTTGTTTCTTAAATTCCACATTTGAATGAAATAATATGTTATTTGTCTTGCTCTGACTGACTTATTTTGCCTAGCATTATACTCTTTAGCTCCATCCATGTTGCTGCAAATGGCAAGATTTCATTCCTTTTTTATGGTTGAATAATTTCCATATATATATATATATGTGTGTGTGTGTGTGTATATATATATATATGTATATATATATATATATATACCATATGTTCTTTACCCATTCATTTGAGAATGGACACTTGGGCTGCTCCTATAACTTGGCTATTGTAAATATATTGCAATAAACATTGGGGTGCATGTATCCCTTTGAATTAGTTTTTGTATTTTGGGGGTAAATAGCCAGTAGTGCAATCAGTGGATAGTAGGGTAGTTCTATTTTTAACTTTTTGAGGAGCCTCTGTACTGTCTTCCACAAGGTCTGCATAGTGTGGCCATTTTACCATTTCAAGTGAATCTCCCTTTATATCGCATTATCCTCTCCCACTTGTGATGTAATACATACATCTAGGACAATATCAAGCAGTGTTATAATTTTCGCTTCAGCCACCAAACATAATTTAGAAATCACAAAAGGAGAAAAAAAGTCTATTGCATTTCCATATCTTCTGTTTACTGTGTCCTTCCTGATGTCCCAGATTTCTTCTTTCATTGGTCCCTTTCAGTTTAGAGAACTACTTCTAGTCATTTGTTTAGGATAATAGGTCTTCTAGAAGAAAATTCTCTTAGTTTTCCTTCAACTGAGAATGTCTTGACTCCTCAATTCCTAAGGGATATTTTTGCTGGAGATAGGATTCTAGGTTGACAGTTCTTTTCCTTGAGCACTTGAAAATTGGTATGCCATTTCTCCTGGTCTCCATAGTTTCTGATGAAGAATCTGCTTTCATTCCAGTTTCATTCCCCACTATGATAAAGTTCCATTTGTCTTTTGCTGCTTTTAAGAATTATATTTGTCTTTAGTTTTCAGAAGTTTGTCTGTCATTTGTCTTGCTGTGGACTTCCTTGGGTTTATCCTGTTTGGGATTAGCTTAGCTGTTTGAATCTGTAGGTTCATGTCTGTTGCCACATTTGGGAAATTTTCAGCCCTACTGTCTACAAATACTTTTTCAGACTCACCCTCTTTCTTTTCTGTTTTTAGGACTCTGATGACATGTTAGGTCTTTTACAGTCCCTGAAGTTCCACTCATTTTTTTTCAGTCTATTTTCTCTTTGTTTTTCATATTTGGCAATTTTTATTGACCTATGTTGAAGTTCCCTGATTCTGTTCACTCCTCTCCATTGCGCTGTTGTACCCATGCACTGAGGGTTTTTTTTTCTTTTTTAGTTATTGCATTTTTCAGTTCTAAAATTTCCGTATGTTTCTTCTTTGTATGTACTATTTCTTTACAGACTTTCTGCTTCTTTCTATTTTTTTCATTTGTTTAAAGCATGCTTACAATTGCTTGTTGAAGCATTTTTATTATGGCTGCCTTAAGATCCTTGTCAGATAATTCTAATATCTCTGTCATCTGTCGATTTGTTTCTTCTTATTCAAGTTAAAATCTTCCTGGTTTTTGGTATGAGGAGTGATTTTCTACTAAAATCTGGATATTTTGGATATTATGTTATGACACTGCATTTCATTTAACTCATCTTTTTTCCAGGCTTCTTTTGGCATTATTCTGGTGTGAGAAGGGGAATGCCACCTCATTACTGCCACATAGGGGGATGGAAATTTAGGTTTATCACTCAGCATGGGGAGAGGACTCCTTGTTCCTGCTGGTTGAGGGTGAAAGCAAGTCTCCCTACTAGGTTCTTCTTGTATCACTCTGGCTGGGATAAGAAGGGATTCCTCAGTATTGCTCCCATATGACCTCCACTGGCCTGGAGGTGAGAAGGTGTTTGAGGAGTAGGCTCTTTCTTGCTAAGTGGTAGTGAAATTCCTGACCCATCTGCTAAGGCTCATGGGTCACCAGTCCAGTGAGTAGGAGGGGAATCCTTGTTATTGCTCATTGGTGGTATGGCCTGTGCTCTTGGAGCGGTCTCCATTAACACTGCAGTGGAGATGGCCTCATTATTGCTGAACAGTATGGAAAATCATGACCCTCCTCTACACCTCCTTTGACACCATTCCTGCTAGGAGGTGGAGGGTTACTTCATTACAGCCTGGCCAGGATTTAGGGATAGCCTTTTTCACTTGGCACTTGCTGACTGAGGTGATGCCATAATTTTTTCCTGTGGTGTTTGCCCAGAGCAGTTGCAGTCTAAAAGTTTTCTGTCTTGCTAAGCTGCTCCTTTCCTGGTCCTTTACCTAGAGAGATTAGGCTTGTCTTGAGGCTTATTTTTTTATCTGTGCCCACAGGCATCTCCAGGTTGCTGGCTTTTCTAAAGTCCAATCTAGATATGTGAAGCAGAAAAAAAATCAAGGAAACTCAGTGCCATATTGTTCATCAGATCCTGTGGTCCCTAGCTGCCTGCCTTGCCCTCCCCACCTTTGAGAATCTTCTTATGTTTGTTTTATGTATAATGTTCAATTATGATTTAGCTGCACTTAGTGGGAGAGATAGGGGAAAGTACAACTACTCCAACTTTTCAGAAGCAAACATTCCTAATTCATTTTTTTTCATTCACAGTATATCTCTGAAAGTTATACAAGAGAATGGAAATATTCTTGTTGGAAGAGAAGATAGGCAGCTAGCGGACAGAGATGAGAGGAAGACCTTTCATTACATATATGTTCATGACTTTAGAATATGGACCTATCTGAAAAAAAAAAACAACAAAAACAACCTAATTTTTAAGAAGATTGACTTCCAATTTTGGTAGTGACATTATGGCAACTTCTTTCTGAATTGTTCCACTTCTTTCCTGGAAATCACACAGAGCCACAAGGAGAATGAAACATAGGTGCACAAGCAACATATTGAGCTAGACAATAAGAAGAAAATCTACTAACTACAACAGTGTGCTCGGGGATATCAACATCCACTTGGATACCACTTGGATATCAACATCCCAAACTCCAACAGAACTCCTCAGTTCTGCTCTTAGAAGCTATCACAGCATGGTGGGAAAGAAAAAGGGGATGTGCAGGGGGCTCAACAATGGAAAAGCTCGGAAATATACACTCTGAGATATGAGAAGGAAATATACAGAGTTGGAACCACTATGAGATGGGCTAAGATAAACAGGCCATGGATATTGAGGCGGGTAGCAAAAGATAACACAGAAGGTGGGCTCCAGGAAGCACTATCCTCTAAAAGTGAAAAGTACACCTGGGAAGACGGGTTGCCCCTTTTACTAGCAGCAGCTATTGAAGAAAGGCAGTGAGAGCTCAAATCTGCAAGATTATATCCTAAAAGCAGAGCCATGGGTGCATAGAGACACTGTATTTTCCCTGTAGCAAGGGAGGATAAAAGACTTAAGTCAAGAAACCTGGAAGGCAACTGCCCCCAAGCAAAACCTCCTGCTGTCAGTTGGTCCAAGACAACTCAACTCCCTAAAATACAGTTAAACAAAAATGGAAAAATTCAGTACTATAAGAAAAATTCTAAAAAGAAAAAAAAGGAGAGCAGAACTTCCTTATAGATGAAGTAACTCACCAAAAACATTCCTCCAAGGGTACCTAAAACCTATAATACAAAAAGATGTCCATGGATAAAAGAAAGAAAAAAAAACCTGTAATGCAAAATTATTTTTGGAATTAGAAAAATGAATGTAATAATTGAAACTGCAAAGGAAATAAGCAAGGAAGAAATATAAGAAGCCATGGAAGAAGCAGCTAGACAATAGAGGAAAATTAGGAGATAAAGGAATGCAGGAAAGAAAGAAACAATAAAGACATTTTTGAATAAAAGACAACAATGACTTGGGGTGCCTGGGTGGCTCAGTTGGTTAAGCGTCCAATTGGGTTTTGGCTCAGGTCATGATCTCAGGGTCCTTGTATGGAGCCCTGCATCGCTTTGGGCTCCATGCTCAGTGGTGAGTCTGATTCTTTCTTTTCTTCTCCACTCTCCTCCACCCCCACTCATGCATGCTCTCTCACTCTCTCTCAAATAAATGAATAAATAAAATCTTAAAAAAGAGAAAGAGAGATGACAATGATGAGAAGCACAAGGGAGACTATAACCCACAGGAAATAAAGAATCTAAGGAAAAGAGAGTATAGAAATGTGAAAAAAAACATTAAATAGAAATAAATATGTGAAAAGAATTTCAGGGGAAATGACAGGTCTAGAAGATAGGTAGGAGAGACTGAAACTATGTATCAGTGGACATCTTTTGCAAGCTCCAAATTTATTTATCCAGCTGCTTAACTCAGTATTCCCACTTGGATATCAACATCCCAAACTCCAACATATCTCACCATATCTTTTTTTTTAATTTTTAAAATTTTAATTATTTTATTTTATTTTTTATCAAACTCCAACATAGCTAAAGCTGAACTTCTGATAACTTCTTCCCTTCCAGTAAGTTCTTGTATTTGTGGCTGTTTCACTTGACAGCAATCTCATTTTCTAGCTACTCAAGCCAAACTTCTTGGAGTCATCTTGGGCCCTTTTCATTCTTTTACACACCACATGCAACTTGCCAGTAAATCCTGCTGCTTCCACCTTCAAAATATATCCAGCCACTTCCCAAATTTCCACTGCCATCACCATGGTTGAAACCACAGTCTCCAAAACCACAATGATCTTAAGTTTGGATTATTGCAATAACCTTCAACTTACCTTCTTTCTTTTATTTTTGCATTCCTGTTTTTAACAGAGCAGCCAAAGTGAACCTTTAAGATTTAAATCAGAGCCCATCATTCCTCTGCTCAACACACTCAAAACATTTCCTATTTCACTCTAAATTATAAATGCATTTATACTTTGAATCTGATAATTCATTCTATTGATACATTTTCACACATAGAAATGACACTTGTTCCTACAATATTTATAACCGCAAAATATGGGAAACAAACTATGTCAATCATTAAGTCACTGTTTAGGTAAACTGTGACTCAGGGAATACTTTGCAACTTTTAAAACAAATGCAGATGCTTCTGTTTCTGTGTACAGTGAGGTAGAATCAGGTGAAATAAGGATTTCACTGGCAGCTAGGAAACGAGGGACATGAACAGATAATAAGTCACTATTTATTTCTCTGGTGGCATCTGTGAATTCTATGTGTGGGCCGAAGGTCAGGACTGAAATAGGCACCTTTGAAAAATCTACAGTTAATATCACACTCAATGGTGAAATATCGAACAATTTCCCCTAATAGTAGGAAAAAGACAAGCTTGTCTACTCTCACCACTTCCATTCAACAATATACTAGAAATCCTACTGATTACAATACAGAGAAAAGAAATAAAAAGCATCAAGATCAGAAAAAGGAAGTAAATTTATCTGTTTATAAGACATATTGTTTTATGTATAAAAGTCCTAAAGCATCTCTGAAGTAACTACTAGAAGTAATCAACTGAATTTAGCACAAAGTCACAAGATATAAAGTTAATATACAGAAAACAGATTGTATTTTTTATGTTTCAACAGGATACAAGTGGAAAAGAAAAGCAAAAGCAATCTTATTTACAATAGCCTCAAAATATAAAATAATTAACAACCACAGGCAAGACCACATCACAAAAACTGCAGAACACTTCTGAAAGAAATTATATAGCTAAATAAATGGAGAGATACACCGCAGTCATAGATTTGGAGACTTACTATTGTTATGAAGTCAATTCTCCCCCAATTTTTCGATAGATTTAACAAACTTACAATCATAATTCTAGCAATCTTTATGATAGATATTGACAAGCCAGTTCTAAAACTTATAGTAAAATGCAAATAATCTTGAATGGCAAGTCAATTACAGAGAAATACAGAGAACTTCTACTGCCTGATTTAAAGACTTACTATAAAACTAGAGTATTTAAGACAGTGTAGCATTAACAAAGGAGTGGGTATATAATCAATGGACTAGGATAGAAAGGCTAGAAATAGATCTACATATATATGGCCAATTAATTTTTGAAAAGCTGCAAAGGCAATCAATGAGGGAAGGACAGTCCTTCAGGATGTGATATTGGAACAACTGGACATCAAGATGGGGAAGAAATTAACCTCACCCCTTACTTGTACCATACAAAAACCCCAAACCAAAACAAAACCAAAAAAAAAAAAACCCCTCAAAATGGATCACAGACCTAAATGTAAAATGGAAAACTATAAACCTTTTAAGAAGAAAACAGAATAATCTTTTTGACCTTGCTTGACCTTCTGAGACACGCTTGTAAATAACGTTCCTTAAAATTTATCAAAATCATGACTAAGGAAGGCTATGGGAGACAAAGAAATATTCCTTTAAAATATAACATTTTTCCTATATCAAACTCCCAATAATTATGGCACCTAGCGTGGGCCAGAATATGAGGAACTAGGCAATCCCCTACACTCAAAGATCAAGAAAAGGTGTATATTGTTACATTCTTTTGCAAGAGTGACACAATAACATGAACAATTTAAATGTTCATGTCATTGGACTAGGCAATTCCACTTTCAGGAATTTATTCTGAGGAAACAATTGGTTAAGTGCCAAAAGCACAACCCCACAACACACACGGGAAGGTACACTGAAGCATTCGTTGAAATAAAGGAAAAAAGTTGGCAGTAACTTACATACTATTTTTGAAAGATACACTATATTTGAAAGCTATTTTAAGGACAAAAACATCTACTACAACAACTTACTAATCTTCTCAGTATGCAGTGAAAATGGATCTCATCATCATCAAATAATAACACCAGCTGAAAATACAGTGCGGGCTAAATTTGTGAAGACTAAGTTTGCAAGTAATTTTTACAGCAGCCTGGTGTTAAATTCAGTTAGGATACTAATTTATTACACGTTTTCATAAATTTAAATTAACCGTATTTCATTTTTATCTTTCCGAATTATTGCAAGTGTTTAGTTAATATGTGTACCTTTAGGACTTTTAAACTATGACGAAGTAACTAGCATTTATAAATTAATACCTACTTCCAAAAAGGCAGCTACAAGTTGATAAAAATCTATTAATAACCAATAAAAATCCATTTCTTTCGAAAAAAACTTGCATAAGGTTTAGCTGTTGATAGCTGAGGAATGATCGTCTGTGGACAGCAAGTATGTTGCCTGTGTTTTAATGTCGCATTTGAGATCCAATAAAAGAAAATAAAAAAGAAAACATTACCTCCTCCGGAAACCCCACCTGCTAAGGCCACATACCTTGATTCTTGCTTTCTCTATAAATTCTAGAGGGGCTTTCCCAAACTCAAATCCAGCTCCAATCCAAGGAAGCCAGCCCCTTATGCACGGGGGTCCACGCAAATTCTTCCGCTGAAGGAATAATAAAAGAGCAACGCAACCTAGGATTATAATCACTGCTGGGGAAATTAGTTCCATGTTTTTGTCTAGCACCTTCCAGAATCAGAAAAGGGAAAAGTCCTGCCGCCGTGGCACTTGCTCATTCCGTTGGGAGGGGGCACCTACCGGACCTCCCAACTTGTCTGCTACAACTTCCGCAGTTTGTTTGCCTTTCTAACTGTAGCCTCCTTTCCCCGCCCCAATTTTTAGATGACTTCGGCATCATCGCTCCCTCCTCCCACCTCCACTAGTCTTCCCAGACCGAGCTACGCTGGACCGAACGCAGGGGCTGGACCAAACTGGTGCGGGTGCCGAGGGGGGGAAGGCGGGGGGAGAACTTGCTCTGTTGCCATGGAGACCGGGGCCGGCGGCGCCGAGTAAGCCTCGCTCACGGCCAATCAGAGAATGGCGCCCAAGAGGCGCGCAGCCCGGCGGACTACATTTCCCAGAAGCCTCGTGGGCTTCGCGTTGTTCAGCTCTCAGTTCTGTGGAGCTCTCCCGCCGGGGGCTGCGAGGAAAGCTGTAGGTTCGCGAGGCTGGCTGGCTGAGCCGAGCGAGGGAAATGGTCCCCGCTCCGCCACTCGCCGGTTGAGGACGGGCGGCCCTGGCAGAGTGGCAGGCCAGCCGCGGCGCTCGGCGCCGGCCAGAAGGGGTATATTGTCGTCCCGTCTTGCGGCTGAATGTCGGTTCCAGAGGATGAGGAGAGGCTTTTGCCGCTTGCCCAGAGATGGCCCCGAGCGAGCAAGTTCCTCCTGTCAGGCTGCGCGGCTACCGTGGCCGAGCTAGGTACCCGGCCGCCCCCGCCTGGGCCTCCCCCGCGACTCGTCGAGGTGCCGCGCTGGGGGTGGGGGGTGAGGGCACCGGCGGGCGGCTTCGGCCCCCCCGGGGTGTGCGGCCCGCTGGGTTGCGCCCTCTTCTTGCCCACCCGCCTGGCCGTTGTGGCAGGGCGGGGACAAGGCTGCCTTTGCGACGAGGCGGCCCTGGAGGTCACTAAGGTCTTTTCCTTCCAATTTCGTCTCCCTCAGAGGTGTGCTATTGTGTCTGAATGTCTATGCTTGGAAGCTTCAAGAGCTGTCATTCCTCTATAGGAATCATTTTCCCATCTGTGAGGATGACCTTTTAAAAACACAATCCACTCTTCATCCTTATTGAAATAATCTCTCTGATTTATATTCTTACATAGCCTCACCGTATCATTATCTTTTGTGGGCTCGTAGGACTTAAGTTATTAACCTGTCACTGAGCATCTTCTCAGCATCCGCCTATTGTCCTCCTTGAGCTTAACTCGTCTATACTGTGTCTACCTTTAAGGAGTCTGAGAAGTAGATGATATATAAATGTGAAATCCAAGGCGGGGCACTATATTAATTACAACACTGTTGTAATTACTACAATATTAGACTGTGGTGATAGTCCTTAAAAGACTCAGCCCTGACCTTTCTTACAGGCGGGTGGGGAGACATGCAGTGACAGACAGTTACAGTGTGCTACTTATTATAATGAAAGCATTAAATAGCATAAGAACATAGAGGGCCGGCAGTTACCTGTGCATAAGCGAGTCAGAGAAAACTCAAGGCCACCTAGGGAGAATTGTGATGCCCTTGCATGAGCAGGTGGTGTTCCTTCCAATGATTTTGTGAGCAGAGTGCCTGTGTGTTCCCTGTGAAGCCTTCCCTGTGCATTTTAAGATTACCCTTTCATTTTCTTGCCTGTTGAAAAACAAAACAAGCAACAGCTTTGGTGTGTTATCATAAGGAAATGTTACTTTGTCCTCATCTAAAATTAACTTACTTTGTATTTCCAGCACAGCCAGCACACCTTGTTTTGCCCTTCGTGCTCTTCTACTCTTGCCCTTTGGACCCTCTATTTTTTCTCTTTCTCTTCTCTTAAAGCTGATGGGGAAAATTTCTGTTATTCACTGTTTTTACTGAAATACAATTCAACTTTTTTCAAAAAAAATTTAAAATCAGATTGCTGAATTAAATATTTCCAGCTTTTTTTTTTTTTAACCTGATGTTTCCCCCTGTGACCAATGGTAAAGAAACATTCCTTTTGTTAAAGGTTTGAGGAGAATGGTGTGGGGGCTGGGGATGGGAAGCTAGGAAATCAAAATAGGGGATGGTTTTGAGTTCAAAACACTTTAGGATCAGAACCTGAAGCATTATTTAAGTAACCAGTAAGGAAACCAGAATTATTTTGAGAGGCATAACCCATGTTAATATAGAAGAACCTATATAGTTTTTTCAGGGTTCGTATGTTAATAAAGCATTGTTTAAATTCTCTACATGCAAACTACTTCTGTTTTAGGGGAACTATCAGCAAGATATTTTTTCCAAAGACCAGTGGTAAGATTTAATATTCTCTTCCCCCTACTCTGATTTCTCTTGGAAAAAGCATAACTATGATTTTCTGTCAGGTGGTGGTCATTGAAAAGACTCATGTAATGTCAATAATGTTCATGAACTTACCTGAATCTGATTACTTCAGTTATTTGGGACATTATGAGTATAAAGTTATGAGCTTGATATTCCTAATGTGGGCCAGTTAGCTTCACTGTTTCAAGGTAAAATGTATTCTTGAATTCAATACCTTGAATTCAAAATGTAATCATTAGAAAAAAACTTTTCAGGTACAATTGGTCCTCATGAGGAGGCCACACATAAAACCCATACTGGAAAAACAACTCAATATATGCCTTAATTGAAAGTATATTGAGCATGCTGCCCTTGTATAAACTCTATATCTGCCCTTGTATAAATTTCTATATCTCAAACTTCAGATCAGTGAATATCACCCATGAAATTACGGAATGCAGCTTCACCTGCACTTATTATGAACCTATCAGAAATAGTATAGTGTTCTAAAAGTCACATTGGGTCTTAATCATGGGTGCAGTCAAAGCAGAATCACAGAATATGGAATCTGAAATTATTCCCATTGGAAAGCAAAAATTAAGGACTAATGTAGATTTTAGGCTGAAATTTCTGAGTAAAAAGAACCCAAGTCTTGTCACTTTTTTTCCCCCTGATGATCTGGGGGTGGGGGTGCTTTGGGACAGTGATTCTTAAATTTGGGAGTGCATAAGAATCAAATGATTTCTAAACCCCCATCAACCTACTCATAAGCATGGGGCTAGGAAATAATTTTTAACAATTTCTCTAGCTAATTCTGATGTATTCTAAAATTTGAGAACCACTGATCTTGTGGTGACTAAAATATTAGTCCTGTGACTTAGAATTTTAGAATTTTTGTTTGTTTCTCTGAATGTTATGGGTTTCCCCCTCATTTTGTTTTTTTATTAGCAACCTTTCCCCTCGATCTCATAAAAACTCGGCTCCAAATGCAAGGAGAAGCTGCCCTTGCTCGGTTGGGAGACAGTGCAAGAGAATCTGCTCCCTATAGGGGCATGGTACGCACAGCCCTAGGGATTATTCAAGAAGAAGGCTTTCTAAAGCTTTGGCAAGGAGTGACACCTGCCATTTACAGACACATAGGTATCTATCTTGATTCCAGCTGGTAAGTTTGTTATGAGTTGTGTTTGTGTCCTCTGGTTTTGTGTTTAGCTGTGCCCAAATCCAGTAGTTTTTTCTACTACAGTGATAAGTGAATATTCTCTTAAGAAAATTAAGCACCAATTATTAAGGAATGATTGCCTTAAATTTTTAGAAATGCATATAAAAACATTTAGGGATGAACTGTCATGATGTCTGTAATGTACTTCAAAATAATTAAGCAGAAAAATGAATGAAGTATGGCAAAAATGTTAGCAATTGATACATCTCAAGGAAACAGAGGGAGTTATTTTCTCTGCTTCTCTACATGTTCGAAGATTTTTAAGAAAAAAATGAGCAATTGATATTTTCCTCTACTTTAGAAACTTTAAAACACAAAATTTAAATTTGTCATGTTCTTTGAAAATTAAAATATATTTGACTAAAATGCCAAATATCACTAGTCTTTGTCCCATACACTACAGACGAGGCAACTCTGAAAGAGAACAGAGATGACTGATCCAATTCTGGCAATTGAGTGATTGCAGTGCAGCTGATTTTCGCCTCAGTTCCCAAGGCTACCTACCTACCTGTGTGAGCCTTTAGTCACTCTTAAAAGGAAATAGTTGTAACTGTGCCACAGCCAGTGAGAATACTTTTCTGCTCTCCTTCTCCAGTGGCACTCACAAAGATAGTTGTTGGGTTTTCAGCTTGTGGACAGGAGAACATAAACTTGGCTTCAAACGGAGGTAGGACAGGTGCAGCATTCTTCTCCTCTACGTTCATAATATTTCTGCAAGTACGTAGGGACCCTTGACCAGAAAAGGGTCCAATACTAACACTTACCAGCTTATGATTTTTAAAGCTTCAGTTCTTCAGATGAGTAAGAGTGTGTATAGAGACTATTGTTGTTTTAGTGCTTTGTGTATTTGTGAATATGTTAAAATATTTTATCAGACTTCCTGAAATATCAAGAAAAGTGCTCTCTATGACTACCATGTACTGATTTTATTGATTTTTATTTCCCAGTCTTTTTTTTTTTTATTTTTTCTCCTTTGCTTCCCATTCTTGCTTTGAGTTTCACTCCTTTTCATTTGTATTTTGTTGACCATCATATACGGCTTTACAGTTAAGATTCATTTCATACTTTTGACAGCTGACTGAAAAAGCTACCCCAATATAATGAATTATCCAGTGAAGTTATGCATGTTTATTAAATGAAAATGCCTGCTGTGTACCAAGCTCTGTTATTAGGGCACATAGAGTAATGAAAACACAAAAAGCCTGCCCTGAAAAGCTCATGGTCTGATGGAAAGATGAGCAACAAAATCCAATTAATCTCCAGTTAATGTGACAAATGTCATATTCAATGTATGCCTGGGTTGTTCTGGGGAACAGAGGAGAAGCTTGGCAGGTGCAGTGGCAGTTTAGAACACTGGAGGTCAGGGAGCACTCTTTAGAAAACAAGTTCTTTGAATTGAGTCTTGGAGGACTAGGAGGAGTTAGCAAAGCAGAGAAGGAAGAATCCATTCAAGAAAAATCAGACAGCATGTGAGAAGGCCTGAGGCTTAAGGAAGCATGCCACCTTTACAGAAACATCAAGAAAAGACCACATGTGCATGAGAGAACAACCCAGCTAGAGAGATCAACTGGCCAGGTCAAAATGCCCTCTTGTTTTATTAAACGTCTAGCTGAATTCACCTTTTAAATGATCCATTCTACACAGTGTACTCCGGAGGCCGCATGGTCACTTATGAACATCTTCGTGAAGTTGTATTTGGCAAAAGTGAAGATAAGCATTATCCTCTTTGGTAAGTTTTGTTTTGAAAATAATATATACTATTGACCCTAAGGCGCTAATGTGTATCCATTAGATTTGTATAAAGTTTTGTTTTTGTACCCAAATTGCCTCAAGTTATAGGCTTAAAATAATAATTAGAATGTAAATCCAAATAAGTGAACATTTACTGCACATTGTATACAAACACACATTTGCATATGTATATGAAATTTTGCATATATATTATTTAATATTTTAATATTAAAAGAATCCCTTTTTTTAAAAAAGGATTTTATTTATTTATTTGTCAGAGAGAGAGCACAAGCAGGGGGAGCGGCAGGCAGAGGGAAAAGCAGGCTCCCCGCTGAGCAGGGAGCCCGATGCAGAACTCGATCCCAAGACCCTGGGATCATGACCTGAGCCGAAGGCAGATCAACTGGCTAAGCCATCCAGGTGTCCCAATATTAGCTGGCTAAGCCACCCAGCTGTCCCAATATTAAAAGAGCACCTTCTTCATGCCCCCTTCTACTGGGAGACAAGCTTTTGAATCACACAGAGATAGGCTCAAATTCCTGCTCTACTAGTACGTATGTAATCCGGTTAAACTACTTTACCATTTTGATCTTCAGTTTTCTTAGCTGTAGAAGTAATACCTACCATCAGGCTTTTGTTTTTGTAGGATTAGATGATATAATGAATGTAAGTGCATATCACTTATATTTATAACAGAAACAAAAATAAGTTATTATAAATAATATACATAGAACTACCAATAAATTTAAAAATATATAAAAAAACAAAGAAAATAGGGAAAGGATACCAACAGACAAAATTCACAAAAGAAAAAATATAAATGTTCATTAAACATTTAAAAATGTTCAACCTCACCAGTGATCAGGGAAACTAATTAAAACTATCTTTTCGCCATTAAGCTGTTAACAGGAATGTAAGTTACTATATAGTCTTTTTGGAGAATATAGTACCTGTTAAAATGTTTAAATGTGTAATCTTTTGACCCAGCAACTCTTCCTTTATGATATAATCACATTTAGAAACACCTGTACCTATGCATAAACACACAGACCCCCCCCACACAGATACTGACTGTAGCAGTGTTAATAGTAACTTTTTTAAAAAATTAAATAACTATCAATTTGGAAGTAGATAAATTTTGATATATACAGGGAAGCATAATATACAGCTTTGAAAGAATGAGGTAGGTTTTATATGACTAACCTATAAAGATGTCTATAATATCTTTCCTGGGCTAAAAAAAATCTAAGTCACAACTATAAGAAAATAGCAATAAGCAGAATTTCACCTTTCAGGCAAAATCTCTTGGCTTTGTTTAAAAAAAAATTGTAATGTACTAAGCTATACTAATTGTTTTCCCAGAATTAGTGATGAAATAGATTAATAATCCTTGCATTCTGTAATTCCCCCCAGAAGAGAAAGGTATAAAGGGTTCAAAGGAAATATTTCACTATGAAGTCAACTCTCAGAGTGGATGGGCTTGATGTCTTTTGACCCAGTCAGAACAACTCAGTCAAGAGGTATTGATTGAATGATCATGGTGTGCCAGTCCTGTACTCAATACTGAGGCTAGAGTAATGAAAAAGATAGTAGTCCCTGCCATCACTGAGCACACAGTAATAGAGATGCCTAAACAATTAGAATTATGTCACAATTACTGAGGAGGCAGTAGTTATGAGATTCTCAAAAAGAAAAAACAGTGCTGTGTTCATCATTGTGAGAACCAGGCACTCTCTTAGGCTGCTGGTGTTGATGGAGATTGATACAAGTTCTATGGAAAACAATTTGCAGGGCCTATCAAATGCCATGTAAATGTTCAGATTTCTTAGTTAAAAGTTAAGCTGTCTAAATAAATTGTGATGTGTCCATAAAATGGAATGTTATGAAACTTTTTTAAAATGAGGCAGCTCTATATGAATTGGAAACTTTTGAGATACATTATTAGGAAAAATATATCTTAAAGGATATTATTAGGGAAAAATTAAGCTGTGGGACAGTATACAACCTGGCATTCTACATTTGTGCTTTTTTTAAATTTTTGTATTGTTATGTTAATCACCATATATTACATCATTAGCTTTTGATGTAGTGTTCCATGATTCATGGTTTGTGCATAACACCCAGTGCTCCACGCAGAACGTGCCCTCTTTAATACCCATCACCGGGCTAACCCATCCCCCCACGCTCCTCCCCTCTAGAACCCTCAGTTCGTTTTTCAGAGTCCATCGTCTCTCATGGTTTGTCCCCCCTCTAACTTACTCCCCTTCATTCTTCCCCTCCTGCTATCTTCTTCTTCTTTTTTTTTTCTTAACATATATTGCATTATTTGTTTCAGAAGTACAGATCTGTGATTCAATAGTCTTGCACAATTCACAGCACTCACCATAGCACATACCCTACCCAATGTCTATCACCCAGCCACCCCATCCCTCCCACCCCCCCACCACTCCAGCAACCCTCAGTTTGTTTCCTGAGATTAAGAATTCCTCATATCAGTGAGGTCATATGATACATGTCTTTCTCTGATTGACTTATTTCACTCAGCATAACACCCTCAAATTCCATCCACGTCGTTGCAAATGGCAAGATCTCATTCCTTCTGATGGCTGCATAATATTCCATTGTGTATACATACCACCTCTTCTTTATCCATTCATCTGTCGATGGACATCTTGGCTCTTTCCACAGTTTGGCTCTTGTGGACATTGCTGCTATAAACATCGGGATGCATGTACCCCTTCAGATCCCTACATTTGTATCTTTGTGGTAAATACCCAGTAGTACATTTGTGCTTTTTTTTAAAGATTTTATTTATTTATTTTAGAGAGAGAGAGAGAGAGTGCAAGTGGGGGAAGGGGAGGGCAGAGGGGGAGGGAGAGAATCCCAAGCAGACCCTGAGCCGAGTGCAGAGCCTGATGTGAGGCTTGATCCCACGACCCCCATATCATGACCTGAGCAGAAACCAAGAGCTGGTGGCTCAACCGACTGAGCCACCCAGACGCCCCTACATATGTCCTTTTCAAAAATGAGTATTTATACATACACATTTGTGTGTACACAAACTATCGATTGTAACTTAGTGCTTAAGACTGTGTGGTCTGCACTCAGACTTCCTGCTGTTACATCTTGGCCATACCACTCACTAGTTGTGTGATTTGAGCTGTCCTTTAACTGCTTTTATGCCTCAGTTTCCTTATCTGTAAAGAGGATTTAACAGTAGTACTAATGTCATAGGGTTGATATGAAAAATAAATGTTTTTTAAAATGCTTGAACAGGGCCTGACATAATAACTACTCTGAATGCATTATTATTATGTGCAGGAAATCATTAGAAACTAGTAATTGTGATTGCTTCAGAGGAAGGGAACTCATAATAGGGACCCTTTTTACTTTATACCTATTTGTACCTCTTCAAATATAGTTGTAGAGTAAAAGGCAAGAAATTATCCCATTTCTTCTGAGAAAAGATATAAGATGATCAGAGTCTGGTCTGCAACACAAGCAGCTGGAATGGAGAGGAGGGGATGGATTCATAGCATGTTTAATTATAGTAGTCTAGATTTGATCACTGTTGGCTTTGGGAGGTGAGGAGAAGGAAGAGTCTAGGGACAGAGAGAGTTTCTTCAAAGAGAAAAAAGTTATCAACCCCCCTTTACTTTGCAAAACTACTAAAATAGTAATTTACAAACTCTGACTTACCATCTTTTGTCTGTTAGACTGATTACATCTATGCTGTTTTTATTCCCCGATGGTCAGAATTAAACTACAATTAAATGGTCAGTTCAGATATTTATAACTTTGAAGCAACTGCCCTTCTTTTGAATTTCAGGCCATAGAAGGCCCCTGAAACCAGATTTGAATTTCAACTCCTTATAGTCCTTTAACCCTCCCCTCAATAAACAGACAAACCATCTACTTTCCTCTGTGATTTGTACATCCATCCTTTTCTTCACTTGGTTTTAAATCCCCTATGCCGGGGCTGGACCAGCTTGGTACTGCTCACTACAAAATTTGCAAAATTAACAGAAACTATTAAAAAATGTATCTCCTTTTGTAATTAGGAAATCAGTAATTGGAGGTATGATGGCTGGTGTTGTTGGCCAATTTTTAGCCAACCCAACTGATCTAGTGAAGGTTCAGATGCAAATGGAAGGAAAAAGGAAACTTGAAGGAAAACCTTTGCGGTAAGTTCTCCAATTAACTGATTCCATTCCTTCCCCCTGTCATAGTTTGAACATGTACCTACTGATTTATGCATTTTTGTAATCTAACATTCAGTGAAGACATTAATTCTGACTCTTTCAACTTGGAGGATGTATTCATTAAGAGGAGAGCTAACACGGATCTTTCATTGCATGATAAGGTGCCCATGTTCTCTACCAGAAAAATTATATGTATGCGTAGCTGTTTGCTGCTTTTCCCAGCCTAGTCAGCTAGACTTGTCCCATTACAGCTTGATATAAAGAGTCTGATCACTAAAATTTGCAATTTGCCCCAGTGTGAACCCCAATTTTGCTGTTGTGATTTAGTGTTGTAGAAGTCACTTAGCACTCCTACTGTTTCTTTATCTTTCAAAGGGACCCTTCAGAAGGTTTGCATGACAGTTAGACTGCCTCAGCTCTTCCATGGCTAAAAGCTAGGTTCCTTTCTCTTTATCCCTGAAAGAAGGGAAATAGCAAGATTGACTTTGCAAGTTCTTCCCACTTCCTTGTCTAATCCCATTCCTCCTCTTTTCCCCAAGTTTAAGGAAGGTTTTTATTAGGCCTTTGTGATACAAAATTCTCCTATTGCATTACTCCAATTATTGAAGTCTGCCTTTCTTCAAAGGACGTCATGTTCAATAATTTATTAAAATACCACTTAGTCTGTTTCTCTGGGAAAGGGGCAAAATCTTTGAGATTGATAGACCTCTCCCAGAGAAGAGGAAAAGTGCAGAATGCCTTGGGCCGAGTATGAAGAGGTCTGCTCTCTGAACACAGGTCTGTGGCTGGGCCAGAGGTGAAGGAGGGTTTGGGACCTCCTTTGGGAGTCCACCACTCTCACTGACCACTGCTCTTCACAGTGCTGCTCCTCTAGCTGGCTCAGTGGAAGTTGAGGTTGGGTTTGGCAGTCCAGGCCCCCCTTGAGCCCTCCAAACAGAGAGAACACCCACCACAGAGGAGAAAAGGGTACCACTCTGACTTAACCAAGTAGTTTACAGAATCCCAGGACCCATTTTGTCATCTTGTAACAACTTCTAGTTAATTACTAAAGTAGCAGGAAGAAGTGATGTTGCCATGGTTGGCTATATGGAGAGAACTATTGGGATCCAGAAAAATCCGAGTTTTTAACTAATCTCATCAATTTTTCCCCTTCCTTTGTCTTCACTGTTGGAAATTTTTGGTTTGATATAGTAGTAAAAAACATTTCCTGTTGTTATAAAGAACATCAACCTTGGGGTCAGATAACCTGGGATTCATTATCCAGCCTTTACCACATTTTAGCTCTGACCCTAGTCAAGTTCCTTAACTTCTCTAAGCCTGTTTCCTCAGATGGAAATTGGAATGTAAATTCACACTTAATAGAGTTTTCAGGAATAAAATTTATCTTATGTATATAAAAAGTCTTGTGCTTAATAAGTGCATAACAGATTTTAACTTCAATGACCATCATTTGTGAATATAACTTCCCATGTAACATTATAGCAATTATGCATGCCAAATAAATATGTCATATTATCTTTTTGGTGAGAATAAGGGAATGTAGTGCCTAAGTAAAAGCCACTCAGCTACTAAGTGGTAAAGGTGGCATTGGACTCTAGGTATTTCTGACTATATAAAACCCAGACTATTATTTTATAACAGAGGTTTCCAGATTTGATTCATGGTGCAGCACCATATTTCACCTCTGTACCAAAAAAAAAAAAAAATGAACAAAATCAGGATAGGGTAGTAGATTTTTATAAGCCAAAAATGTATTCAATTTTAAGAACTTCTATTATAAGATTGGCCTCCCTACTCTTTACACTAAAAATTTCATTTCTTTTATGAGAATATGTGAGGATTGACTTTTTTTTTTAAATTTCTAACAGTTCTGGATAATTAAGATGTTATTTTATTTCAAATCATAACAGCTATAGGTGAAGTTTATCCAGTTGCATTCCATAGAAATGCATAGATTTTCACATTTCATTATTATTTTTCCTTTAGATTTCGTGGTGTGCATCATGCATTTGCAAAAATCTTATCTGAAGGAGGAATACGTGGGCTTTGGGCAGGCTGGGTACCCAATATACAAAGAGCAGCACTGGTGAATATGGGAGGTAATGGAAACTTTATTGAACTCTGATAAGTCCTAACTGCCTTCACCATTGTAATGATAAGCACTGACATCAGGGAAAATGAAAAATTCCATTTTATTATTTTTAGTAATATACATTGGCAGCGGTCTTCTTTTATGTTGTGACTCCTTAATTGAATATTTTCTCTAGAGTATTTTCCCTTTTCTCCATGGTGATCTATGAAAAGGATTTCCTAAAACAAGCAAATTGTGACAATAAGGAGATAGGACTAAACTATTTCTAAGGCCTCCTCTCTACCCACACCCTCCTCCAAGATCCAAACTGGCACATGTAACCTTGTGACAATCATTATATCCAGAATGTCCAGCTCTTCCCCCAGCTTGTGCAGCAGGCATCCCAGACTGGAAACCTGAACATTTCCTTAACTCATCCTGCCCCTCACTTCTCATAGTCAGTCAGTAACTGCTTCTGTCTTTTTTTTTTTTTTTTAAGATTTTATTTATTTATTTTTCAGAGAGAGAGGGAACACACAAGCAGGGGTGGCAGCAGGCAGAGCAGGCAGAGGGAGAAGCAGGGAGCCCGATGCAGGACTCTATCCCAGGACCCTGGGATTGTGACCTGAGCCGAAGGCAGATGCTTACCCTTGCTTCTGTCTTCTAAATATTTCTTAAAAGTATACCCTCTCCAATACCTACCACCTTAGCGTCTTTAAAATGACCATTTTTACAGTTCTCACTATCAAAGCCACACAGCTAGGGCACTGCCATAACCATCAGGCTGGTCTTCTCCCCTGTCCTCAAATTTATACCTAGTATCCAGAGGGATATATCTAAAACACAGGTCTGAACATGTTACTGGGACCCTTACAACCTTTTACTGGTTTCTCATCACTCACAGAAGAAAGTGGAAATTTCATAACATAATATAGAAAGTCTTTACAATCCAACAGGTGCCTTCAGGGAATTGAGCAATTCACTGATTCGGGAGTAAAGAGTGAAGCAGAGAGTCATGAGCTAGAAGGTTCCTCTACCTGCACATATCACGCTGCTCTTCACCTTCTACTTTCTCAATTTCCCTCTTCTTCTATTTGGTATCCTTCTGCAGATCTTTTCGTACTCCACTGAAATGTCTCTCCACCTTGTATTTTTCCTGAACCCCACAACCACCCTTCCCTAGCCATGTTGTGAGATGCCCTTTTATGAGTTTCTGTAGTTCCCAGCGCTTATCTCTGTGATCGCTTGTACCTCATTCCATTGCTTTCTACTGTGTGTCTATCTCCTCCGCTCAATAATGAGTCCCCTGAAGGCAAGGACATTTTATTTATCATTATTTAACTAGTCCCTTATGTAGTCAGTAAACATTTGATGAACGTATTATTGAATGAAAGGATTGTTTCTAAGACCAAAATATATGATTCTAGGAAATGAAGGGATGGCCTTTTTTTTTTTTAAGATTATTTATTTATTTATTTGACAGAGAAAGACACAGTGAAAGAGAGAACACAGCGGGGGGAGTGGGAGAGGGAGAAGCAGGCTTCCTGCTGAGCAGGGAGCCCGATGAGGGGCTCAATCCCAGGCCCCTGGGATCATGACCTAAGCCAAAGGCAGGCGCTTAATGACTGAGCCACACAGATGTCCCAGGAATGGCCTTTTTGAGGGTTATAGTAACATATCGCTTAAACATCAAAGGAAGTAAATCTTTTAGTTAATTTATTTATTTTGCTATTTCAGTCCATCCATGGCTACTGCATCATATTGGTAGCTATTTTAGTTATCAGGAATCTTTACTGATTGTAATTTCTCAATTTAATGCTTCAAAATCTGTTGTAGCTCAGATTTCTCTTCCAGCTTCCAGCTATTTACTCAGCATGTTTATTTGGGTTATCTTGAATATATCACTTTGTGTCCAAACCAAACTCATTTATCAAACTACTTCGTTCTCCATTCTTCCCAACCCCAATATATGATATCACCTTCTCACTTGAACAATGCAGAAACCTAGACAAAACCTAGTTTTGTCTCTTTCCTTTCACTTACTTCTTATAGCCAATCGGTCACCAAGTCCAACCACTTCTGTCTCCTAGCCGTATCTCACATCCATCCATTTCTTTTCATCCCTGGAGCCACTCCTTTGTCCAAGTATTATTTACCTCCTTCTACTGGATCACTATGAAGCCTCCAAACTAGTCTTCCTATATCTACCTCACGGCCATTTTGTCCCACTATGCATTGGAAACTGCTCTGATCAAGGTCACCACTCCATCATCTTACTTAAAACATTTTAAATTAGTCAGTTCTCATTTTCACCATCTCCAAAAATGGCAGCTCTGCCCTTCAAACTGTTTAAGCTCAAAATCCTGTAGTCATCTTTGATTCCTTTCTTTCCCTCTCTATTCAATTTGGTGATTCCGCCTTCAAAACATATCTAGAATCTGACCAGTGCTCCACAGCTCCTTTAGCCAAAACATCATCATCTCTCACCAGAATAAATGCAATAGTCTCATCTCTAATCTGTCTTGTTTCCCTGTAGTCTAGTCACGGCAGAACAGCCAAAATGTCCACGTAAACAGTAATCCACAGTCATCACTGCTCTGCTCAAAACCCTGTCCTGGCTTCTGTAGCTCCCCATCTTCTGGACTCTGCTACTTCTCTAGCCCTTGCTTACTCTGCTCCTGTTAGACCAGTATTCTTGCTGTTCCTCTAATGTACCAAGCTGACTTTTGCTTCAGGGATATAATACATATGTTGTTTTTCCTGGGACACCTTCTCTTAGATAGCTACAAGGTTTATTTCCTCATGTTTCCTTTAGGTCTCCATTTAGATGTTATTAAGAAGCTTTCCCTGATCACATCTTTAAAATTCACATACATCATTCTTCTCCACGTTCTGATATTCTTATCCCCTTTCTTTGCCTTATTTGTCTTCAGAGCAGTTATAACTATCTGAAATGCTGTGGTTTACATATTTGGTTGCTATCTCATCCCTCAACAAAGAATGAGGATTTTGTTCAGTTTGTTGATGGCTCTTACCCCAGCACCTAGAATAATGCCTACTACCACATGGTAGACACATATTTGGTGAATGATCAAATGCATCTATCCATTCTTGCCTCTTTACAATTCATTTCCTGTACTTCACTGTAGGTAGTCATTAGAAAACTCCAGAGTTGTAATATATCACTGCCCTGTTTAAAACTCTTCAAAGCTCTTCATTGTCATTAGAAAAAAATATATAAAAAGCTTAATGTAGAATAATGGCCAGGACCTTTTATTTATAAGTGACAGAATTTCAACTCAACCTACTTAGGATTAAAAAAGGAATTTATCATCTCAAATATTAAGAAGTCCAGGGGTTGAGCTGACATTAGGCATAGCTGGATTCAGATGTTCAAACAATATAATTGAATGTCTGTCTCTCTTCCTCTTTTCCTCCCCCTCCATCTGTAGGTCGCTTTCCCGTGCTTGAGAATGATAATAGCATCTTTCACCTTGTACACATTCCTGCCCCAAGCCTAACCTATTCTTTTTTTTTTTTCTTGAGAGAGTGTGTGTATGTGAGCAGGGGGATGAGAGGGACAGAGGGAGAGGGGGAGAGAGAGAGAATCTTAAGCAGGCTCCATGCTCAGCTTGGAACCCAACATATAGGGCTTGATCTCATAACCCTGAGATCATGACCTGAGCCAAAATCAAGAGTCGGAGGCTTAACCGACTGAGCCACCCAGGCCTCCTAAGACTAATATATTCTTTTTTTAAAAAAAGATTTTATTTATTTATTTGAGAGAGCGAGAAAGAGAGAGAGAGCACATGAGAGGGGGGAGGGTCAGAGGGAGAAGCAGACTCCCCGCTGACCAGGGAGCCCGATGTGGGACTCGATCCCGGGACTCCAGGATCATGACCCGAGCCGAAGGCAGTCGCCCAACCAACTGAGCCACCCAGGCGCCCAAGACTAATATATTCTTAACATAAAAGAAATTCATTGCCAAATGAATATTTCAGCCTTCTTTTTCTTTTTATTGCCAGATTTAACCACTTATGATACAGTGAAACACTATTTGGTACTGAATACACCACTTGAGGACAATATCATGACTCATGGTTTATCGAGGTAGGTGATTATTTTAGTTTGAATTATTTTCTATATCACTTTTCTTCATATTTGTCATAAATTCTAAACTTTTGTCTCTTTTGATCGAGAATCTAGTGATATTACCCTTAGAGTAATATGATAGTACATTTAAAAAGAACAATTTTCTTAAAATTTTTTGCAGTTAAAATGGGGAAGAGAGAGACAAAATTGCAGAATGTTTCATATTAAACGGTCCCAAATATTTGCACCTTGATGGGACCATCCTGGGGTCAGATTCTGTTGATCAGTTCTCCAATTCAATTCCACAGATATGTTTGAGCATCTCTTATGATAAAGGCACCTGCAGGGCCCTGCAGTGGGTACAAAGGGTAATCCAGGTTCCTTTGCAGGGGTTGACCAAGGGGAAAACAAGACAAATATAAAAATATACAGGGGCACCTGGGTGGCTCAGTCAGTTAAGCATCTGCCTTTGGCTCAGGTCATGATCCCAGGGTCTTGGGATTGAGCCCTCCGTTGTCATGCTCCCTGCTTAGCAGAGAGTCTGCTTCTTCCTCTCCCTCTACCACTATGCCCCCCTCAAATAAATAAATAAAATCTTAAATGCTGAAACAAAGTGACTAGTTTCTGTAGCATTCAGAAGAGGAAGAAAAAAATAACCAGTTGGAGGGGCCTATAAAGGAGCTAGAATTAAGTGTTTTGAAGGGCTATAGCTCTTGACAGAGACAGGAAGAAGAGCACTCCAGGAAGGAGCAGTATCTTATCTCTTTGCAACACAATTTCAAATTATCCATTAGAGTGAGTTACTTTATAGATGTCTAGTGTTCATAACATTATAGTGATTTCATTTAGCTTCTGATCTTGTGTCCAAATTCCAGAATGCTTTATGCTATTTAGATGACCCCAAAAGCACATTAATAGTGTTGAACCAATGAAACTTGGAGATATATAGATATAAGTAATTCCTAATTCCAGATTCACCTTAGCTTTATATTCCTAGAGTAGTTTTTCTTCATTCCTCCGCTCTTAAAGTAAGTGTGATCCTTAGTGCTACTAGAGCAATCTTTGTATATGTCTTTGCTTACCATTCTTTTCCATTCCACATTCTCACCCAGATTTGTTCACAAGCTACACCATACTTTCTGTAGCCAATAGTCTGGCCTCCTCTTTCAGAGAAAACTGAGGATGTGGGCCTCCTTCCACTTCTTATTTCCATTCTGATAAACACATGTATTATATCTGTATAAACCCTTGTCATCTTTCCCGCACTATCTTTGTTCATGCTGTTCACTCTGCCCAGGAGACGTTCGTCTCCAGTTTCTACCCAGTTGAGTCACCTTGTTAGAGTTGTTCATCTTTCAAGATGCTTGTCTGCTCTGGTGTTATGATCTACTCCAGAAGCAAGATATTCAGGTCTGTCCTATAGTACCACATTGATATTAACACTCTATTTCATGGTCTTTCTACCCAAATGGTCTTTGAAATACCACATCTAGCCAAAGAATCATGGATTTCCTGGCAGGTGTAAATCTTCCTAACATATATTACCCTACCAAACAGATCTTTTGTGGAAAAACAAGATTTCCAGCTGTATATATTCCAGTCCTAATAACTGAAATAACTTAGTCTCATTCTTCTCTAATTCAGGTTTTAGGAAAATGGGATGATGGGCATTTGCTTCCTTTTTAAGCTGTACCACTGGATCAGTTTTTTAAACGGGTTGGTATGAATATGTGCGGTATATGAGGCAGCTCAAAAGTTGCTAATGATGAACTCAAATCTAAGTAGATAAATGGTGCTATGTGGTCTGGAAGTTCTGGATACTGTGTCCTAGAAGAAAATGAAGGGGGATTGTAGCTGCACAACCAGAGAGCTTTATATGAGCCATCCAACACCTAAGGAAAACAAAAATTGATATAAAGAATAAAAACGGTATAAGCACTGAACTGTGCACCTAAAAGTGATTAAAATGGTAAATTGTATGTTGTGTCTATTTTACCACAATTTCTAAAAATGGGGTAAGTAAAAAGTCCTGGGGTAGGGCAGGAGCAGTAAAGACAAGCCAGGATTTCAGTGAGGTGGCAAGGCAGGTAGCAAGGTATGTTAATCAAGGAAACAGGAAAAGTAGGGAGTTGAATTAATGGCCAGGAAATGATATAGGACAGAAAGATCAGGATAACCTTATTTTTCTTCTTTTTAAATCATGAGGCTGTTGAGAGGTAAAACTGTAAGAAAGGCGAGTTTACTCTGTGTGAAGATGACACATGAGCATGCTTGTGTAGTTCATCCTTAAGAGGCTGGCTTTCTCTGAAACAGTGCTGATGGAGGATCTGAACCTGGTCTTGCAGATAGCCACTTGGCCTCCTGGAGAGGCAGAAGACTCGCCCAGTCACTTTCTGTCTGTTATCACTTCAGCTGTGTCCTCGGCTTCATTTTGGGCTGTTGCTAGCCAGGAGTGATGAAGGCAATAGCAAAAAGCAGCAATGTCCATTTCAGTGCAAGTAACTTGGGCGAAATCAATGTTCCTTTTATTGCTCTATCTTTTCCCTTTGACTCTAGATACCATCTTCCTTGAGACCTCCTGAATACATTATTCTCTGTCTTTTAATATTTATGTTTTAAAGAAGTTTAGCCAGATCACACTGTATTAGGTGTTAGTTAAGAGGTTCCTGTGTGAAAATATTAAGGTATATTAAAACCAATGGTATTAAACTTTCAAAGAATCTGAACTAATAGGAAAGAATATAAAAAGAGCAGTAGTGTACACCTACTGGAATGTATATGGTGAAACAAGAGCTCTTTCCACATAGACAATACCTGTTATGTGGACAGAGACCCAAGGACGTTATATGCGCAGTTGGATCATTTGCTGTAATGTGAAATAGGTTATATGGGTTCCTTCCCTTGAATTCAAGTATTTCTAAAGTAATTTTCCCCTTTGCATTATAAATCCTGACCTGAAAGAGGTAGACAAAATCTGGGTACTTTCTGCTACAGCAGTTTAGAGTAAGAGAGAGTATGAAGATTCCTAAGGTAGCTTCAACTTCCCTGCTGTAGAGCCTTCAGAGACTTCAAAAGCCTTGGGACAGAAGTCAGTGGTCCTTACCTTTGCGAGGTATTTGATGTCCCAGAAGGACCTAAAAGTTTTTCACAATTTTCCTTTCCAGCTTTCCATTAGCCAAACAAAAGCTGTTATTCAGGCTGCCTTGATTCCAGTTTCTGTAGTAGATTCAGCTTATGGGATATGGGACTTTATTCTCCATGACTCAGGTCAACCACCCCTTTTCTCATCATAGGTCTTTCTTGTGGAAAAGTTTAAAGCAGCTCGTGGGTTTTCAGTTTGTGGAAATTCATGCTCTGTATTGCCTCTCATGCCCACAAGTATAATGAACTACTAGTGATTTCTTAACTTTTTAGTCAGTCATTTACAGAATTGTGACTGACTCTGCAGTAGGTTGACCACAGCCATTTTGTTCTGAGTAACTGACAAGAAGGAGCCATTAACCTTGTTGGACAAAGGGAGAAGGGATAAACAGAAACTCATTAGACTTTATGCCTGAGCATAGATTGAAGGATAAACAGGAATTTTCCAATTAGATAGGGGTGCAGGCATGGAGATGTTGCATAGTATGGTAAATACAGCGCTACACTTAGTTATATTGTTAGAGCGTAATGGGTGAAGGGAGAGATGATCTTGGAGTAATATGTATGACAGCCAGTGTATGAGCTAAATCAGGTAATAAGGAATGAGTCTTAGATGGCATAAAGTAGGGGAAAATATTTTAATTAGGCTTGTATTTTAGATTCCTTAGGATGGACAGAAGAAGGTAAGATTATATTCAAATGGAATAGCTTAGTGAAGTGAGGCTTAAACTGGTCAAAGTGAATTTTTTATTGGTTAAATATTAACCAAATTAGGTGATTCCCCTGCGGAAGATCCTCTCAGTGGCTTTCATTCACATCCAGAATAAAATCACACTCCGTCAATAGCCTTCCTGGGCTGATCTCTGCCTACCTCTTCAGTCTTTCATCTGGCTGGACTCCTTCAGGATGCCGTGGCCGTGTCAGCCGCTTTCTCTCTCTTCAGCCCACCATGGCCATTTCTGAGTCAGGGCTTTTCCTGGGCTGTTCCTCTGGCCTGCAACATTCTTCCTTCATGGCTTTACGTAATTGTTCCTCACCATTCTGCTGCCACTCAAGAGCCTCTCCACGACGGCTTGTCACCCAGTTACTCCCTACCATGCTATCCCATTTTGTTTTGTTCGTAGCACTTACCGGCATCTGAAATTATTCATTTCTTCTCTGCCTCTTCCTAAGTAAGGACCTCAGGGACAGGGTCACGTGTGTCCTCTTTACTGCCTAGAAGAGTACCTGCCACCAGTAGGTGTCCAATGTATATTTGTTGACTGGACATTCTTTTAAAAAGCTTTCATTTTTTTCTACCTCTCTAATGATTTCATTAAGCATTGATTTTAAGCGAAAATAAATTATGAAGAATAATACAATAATATATTTAATATTCCATTCTTTCTAAATATCAAATTTCCTTTTCTTATAATTTAGAAACCACTATATTTATTATCCTTGCAAAATCACTTATTTGTATTTATAGTTTATGTTCCGGACTGGTAGCTTCTATTCTGGCAACCCCTGCTGATGTCATCAAAAGCCGAATAATGAATCAACCACGAGATAAACAAGGAAGGTAGATACAAAGTCTTCACTCTCCATGTGTTCAAATGTCTGTAATAATAATGTTCCTTAAAGATGTTTCCTTGTATTTATTCTTGATAGAAATATATCTGTGTGATCATGTCTTCAACCAGCAAACTGTTTTTATGTAATTACCTACTCTTTGTCTGATGGAAAAGTACTGTGCATTTGGGGATATAAGTTAATTTAATGATCATATTCTTTAGACACAAGGTATTTATTGTGATTTTATTGTTTTCAAAGAGTTTATGAAAATATACTCTGCTGAGAATTTACAGAGCACTTTCTTCAGAAGCTTATGACTTACAGGTAACATGGAGAATTTGATTTGATATAAAACAGTATGTTCTCTCTGGAAGAGATCAGGTGGAGTGAATTCTAAGTATAAGACTAAGGGTGGGATGAATCCGAAGAGTCAACCTTAGAAACCTAAAGAAATTATCTTTAAACTCAAAAGAGGTGATTTATATATACTGAACCACAAGTATTATTTGTTTTAAAATAGCAGAAAATGTTTAAGTAAGTTTCCTTAGTTTATTTTTTAATTTATGTTTTATTTATACATCTATTTACACACAAAAAGTTTAGCAAACTCTCCACTTTCCTTTTTAGGGGACTTTTGTATAAATCATCAACTGACTGCTTGATTCAGGCTGTTCAAGGAGAAGGATTCATGAGTCTATATAAAGGCTTTTTACCATCTTGGCTGAGAATGGTAATGTCAGGTTTTTCCTTCCTTTGTTTTTGTTTTCTTTGTACTTAAATTGCTTTTAATCTACAAATATTTTCCCTTTTCTCTTTTGGTTTTTAGCATGGCTCGTCCCCCAAACCACAATGCTTTCTCTCCTTTTTATATCTGTTTTTTTTTTTTTTCATTTTACCTCTCCTCAGAGTCCCATTACCTTCCTTGCTGGATTAAAGTAAAATAATTCAGTTACATCTAGAAATGAATAGGTTGACATTCTGTTGTTAGAAAGCCAGTGGATAGGGTTTTCTGCAATGTAAAACCTTTAGTAGTCCATTTAGCCAAAGTATTGTAAGTTTGGGACAGGTATAAAGATTTTATACTAGAGACTGTTCCTATGAAAATGTTACTGTTTCAAACAAAATTTGTTACTTTGCTGGCAAATGTTGCCTATCTATTAATACTTACAACCACAAAGCTCTGCTAAGAAAGCATTATGTCATTTTTATTTGATCTGGATATTACTTTTTACTGAGGTAAGCTAAGATGTAGAATTAGATAGACTTATTCAAGTAACATAAGATATATAATAAAAACAAGGTACTCAAGTATTTTGTAAGTTAGAACATATTTGAAAGAATGAATGAGTCATGGATTTAGAAATTCAACAAACAATCGACACTTTACACAATATAATAATATTAATTGAGCACCTAGTCCATGCAAAGCCCTGGACTCAATGCCTGGCTTTGGGATGAACAGGAGAGTGTCAGCCCCTGCTCTAGTGCTGGAGTTTCTAATTAAGTAAGGCCAAACATTGAATAAAAAACTAGAAGTGATGAGTGGTAAAGGAAAAGTGCATGCTCTTATGAAAATATATAGCAAGTACATACAGCCTAGGCTTGGAGATTAGAAACAGCTCCTTGGAGAATGGACTTTAATACTGAGTTCCGAAGAATGAGTGGACTTGGCCAGGTAAAAGGAGCAGAAAAAACATTCTGGGTAGAGGGATAGTTGGAGTGGACAGAGAACATGACGAGCTCAGGGAATTGAAGGAAACCTAGCAGACCAAGGCATGGAGACATGGATGAGAGAGGCACAAGATGAGGCCAGAGAGAGGCAGAGGCCAGTTTGGGAAGGGCTGTGGGACCCAGAAGAGTGAGGGGCACTGGCTTGATGACATGTATGTTTTTAAAAAGATCATTCCGGCTGCCATGTGGGAAAGGCCCGGAGTAGTGGTAGATGAGACATAATGATAGCTTGCACGAGAGTATTACAATGGGGACAGAAAAAGATTCAAAAAACAATTTAGGAGATAGCAAGGAGCTAGAAGCATGACTGGATGGGGAGGGGAAAATGGTCAGGGAAGAAAAGGAAAATTGGGCTTCATTCCCAGATTCCCAAATTGAGCAACAGATGATGTAGTTTCCTAACATGGAGATCATTCGTAGGGAAGATTCTGTGGTAGAATAGCAAGCATAGTTCTAGATTTTTTTAAGTTTTGGGTATTCATAGGACATCTAAGAACAGATGTCTAGCTGGCTCCTTCATATATCGATCTGGATCTTACAGAGCATATGGGGATGGAGCTTTAGAGGTGGGCACCATCTACATGTAGATGGGAATTGAAGTTCTGGGAATAAATGACATCACCAAGCAATAGTGGTATCTATTAACATGGAGTTAATATCCAAAGCCCTTAGCAATATCTGATACAAAAGTGTACCCAAGTATAAAACCTTATTTTGATTGTCTTGATTATACCTTGAAATTATCTCAAATCTGTGGATATTTCTTAATGGAAAGGAAGATTCTGATTTGGCCTGCATGAACCAAGCACTATCTCACTAAGGAGTGAGATGTTTATTTTTTGCATGAGAGCAGTTTATAATGTGTTGGAGAAGACAGACATGTAAGTAGTTAAAATTTCAGAAATAATAAAGTCAATATTATTAAATCACTTGGTATTAGCACCAATACTGTGCTAATCGTTTTCATGGCTTAGCTCACTGAATTCTCCCAATAATCTCTTCACTAGGTTATTATCATATGTCTTTTACAGAGGAGAAACAAAAGCTTAAAGAGTCTGAATAACTGGGCCAGGTTAGGTGGTTATTATTTAATGGAGTCAGGAATCAAACCCAGGAAGTTTGACTCCAGAGGACGTGGTCATACTAAGCAGGTTGTATTAGTGCTCTACTCATGGTATGAACAAAATGGGGTGAGAACATGGATAGTAAAGTAAAAAATGGCTTTGCCTGTTTAGGAAGTCACAAAGTCTTTCACAGAAATGATATCTGATCTGAGCTTTGAAAGATCAGTGGGCATTTAACAAGAAAGGCGTGAGGAAGCAACATGAGCATAGGCATCAAGTCATGTGTGGACCCAATGGGTTTGGACAACTGCAGAAAATTCAGTGTAGCTGAAGAACAGGTCCTCAGAGGGGATGTGGTGGGGCAGAATGCTAGAGAAGTACTTAAGGACTGGGTTAAGAAGGACCTTGGAAGGCAAGTTTAGTGGTTTAGGTGCAACCTGTAGTAAGCAAGCAGCTGTTTAATTGTGGGAGCAAAGTACTAAGGTTTGTTTGGGGACAGGATCAGTCTGGCAGCAATGTAGAAGATACACTGAAAGCTAGAACCCAAGAAAGGAAGTTTTGGCAAGTTCTGGTCTAGCCTGGAGATAATTGTAAAAATGGAGAGAAGGCAGATTCTAGGGCCATTTATGGTTAACTCTACCGGATTTAATAATTGACTCTATGTAGAAGGTAGGGGAGGGAAGGAAGGAAATGGAACTTTTATATTTCTAGTGTGGGAGACTGTAAGGATGGTGAGACCATTAATGAAAAACAGAATCAGGGTCAGGAGGTATGAGGGCAGGGAGAATAAGACAAAGGAATACTGAGACGATTTAATCTGACCCATTCTCTTTATGCATGAGACTCAAGAAGTATAAATGAGGAAAAAGAGTACTTCATATATGACAGACACTGTGCTAAGCTCTTTATACACGTAATTTTTTTTTAAGTCTTATAAGAACCTAGGAAAACAGGTGGTGTTATCCTCATTTTTCAGATGAGAGAAACATGGCTCCGAGTATAAGAAACTTGCTCAAGTTCATATATATATACCTGGTATGTGGCAGAGCTGGGAAATGACTGCAGGTCTGTTCAGTTCTAAACCCATGCTCCTAACTAATACAATATATGGAGTGTCTCCAGATCCTGCAGCTAGTTATAAAAGTTGTCAGGGGAAGGAGACAGTGTGTAGTGCTAAAGAGATGTTACTAGAGAAAGGCTGGCTAACCACCAGAGATCACCAGGGTGGCACTGCCTTGTTGATCTGCCACAGTGTATGACCCTGAGTTTAAAAGCTGACTCATGGGCACTTCCAAGTAAACTGGCCTTGCAAATACAGATTCACCCTCAACTGAACTCACTGAAACTGATGATCAGACCACAGTATTGACTCATTCACATTGAGAAACACACTTGGCAAGTGATCCAGATGCTGAAGTCCTCTGAACAGTGTGCTTCCTCCTAAATTCAAGCTATACGTGAAGGCAAGTTATAATCAGAAGGTTGCTTGCTGAACATAGAATAATAACAGGAAAAGCTTATTTGTAATCTTAGTATTTAAGAATACCCAAGAGCCCTTATGTTCAGCCCCACAGTAAAAGGCATGGAGAAGGACTCTGTTTTCCAACAGGCAGACCAGAGCAGACAACACGGGTTCATATACACTTGCATTATTTACTGTGGTATAACTATGCTAGGGAAGAAAAAACAAGTAAACATGCCATACCCTCATGTGCTCCCGCACAGAGGCTCAGTATATGCCATTTGTATACTACCCCTGTTATTGGCTATTTGATCTCCCTGTTTAACTTCCATTCATAACCCAGCTAAATTCAACCTCAGTCCCTTCCACTAGGTAAAGGTAGCATGACCTTGTTTTGCTCACTCACTGATTAACATTTACTTCATTTGCATACAGAAGTCTGACTACCAGAGCAGCTAGGAATGATTACATAATCCACTCTTAACTAAGACCTCTATTCCTTGATCTGATTGCAGTTATATCACTGGCTCACTTCATTTTTGTGGTCACAAGAATATTATATCATCACAGCTTCATATTCTTTATTTTGTCCATGTCTCCATTATATTTAACTAGCCAAGATGTGTTCTCCTAAATCCACTGGTAAAGTCTCTGTCTCCCAATGTAACATGCTCAGTATTTCCAAACACAGGACATAAATATTGCTGTGCCAACTCTCTAACCAAATACATTTTATATTCTAATTGCTCAAGCTTCTTTTTTGACTCTAGTATGATAGTTTCTCTCTGATCAATATTACCTACCACCTATGAACCAAACCAGACAGGAACTTGATCCAAGATACCCTTTCTCTGATGATTACTTCCAGTGTTTCCTCTGCGATTTCCTTCTGTGTCTCTGTTATTTTCATCTTCTGTTGTTGAAAAACCCTCATCCCTTTATAATTCCATTTGATGCGGTTATACCTTCATTCAAGTCAAGTCTTTCTGAGCTGGAAACTCTTTTCTCTATTTAATGTGAAATTTTATATCCATTTTTGATATATCAGGTGTTGAGCTTATGATCTAACTCTCAAAGGATAATCTTTCATCTTCACTTTCACGTTATTAGCTGTCTCCTTGTCATGCTCCACAAACTACACACAGAGAAGCCCAGTCTAGAATTCAGGCATGCTGAGTCTCAGCCTCTTAGCCAGGAAGGGTTCAGTAGAAGGAACCCTGGAATGGAAGCCAGAAGCCTATACTCTAGCTTTTTGATTGCTAAGCCTCAATGTCCTCATCTGTAAAATAGGGATATCATTACCTTTCCTTTCTATTGTAAATTGTTCAGAGAAATCTATGAGAAATAAGACATGAAAATATTTGTCAATTATAAAGTGCTCTATAAAGGTGAAATACCAAAGTATTTGTTTCAGCCTAAGTGGATTCAAAATTACTTTGTAATTCAAAGATGTATATGCATAAATGTAGAATATTCATAATCACTTTGAAATATGCACTAACTTCTTTGGTTAATCTTTCAGACCCCTTGGTCACTGGTGTTCTGGCTTACTTACGAAAAAATCAGAGAGATGAGTGGAGTCAGTCCATTTTAAGCCCTTAAAGATCCAGCCCTTAAAGATACAGTGTTCAGTATCATTGAAATATGGGCATCTACAACACACACCCCTATTATTTCTACCTCTTTAGGAAGACACCTCACTCCACAGAGACTGTGATTTATAGGGGGCAGCACTTTATTTTTCTCTGGAAACCCAAGTTCTCTTTGACTCCTCTTTTTGTTTAAAAGCAATCTGGTTGGATTACACAAGGCCACCTAATGAGACCCGGCACAGAATTTTCAAGAAGATTTGAATCCTGAGCACTTATCTTGGGCGAGAAGATTTGACCTTTGAGATGCTATTCTATGCTGAGGAGCCTACTTAGAGAAGTGCCAAAAGGGAGACAGCATCTCAGACCTGAAGTAGACAATAGGAATCTGGAAGAATACATACATACGTAGTGATTCAGAAATATATTTAAACTGTTGTCAGTATTTTCAATTGAAATTTGATAATTCCTTTTTCTGTTGTTAAAGTGCACATACTGTAAATTAAAGGGAGGTGAATGAAAATTCATGAATAAACATTTTGAATTTCCCTAGTGGTGAAGGAAATTGATGTACCTTTTCTTGCCAAGAGGACAAAAAAACATCAAGTTGAGATGATGCTTGGATTTCAAGGAGAGAAGCTTCTTTCTGTCAGTGTCCCATCTTTAGTTAGATCTGTATTATTGACTAGGACTCCACTGCACATGCTAAGGACTTCCCGACAGCCACAGACTGAGTCTTGATGAACATAGAGAAGAACATTTGCTTTGTTACGTATGCCATTGCAACCAGAGTTTGTCGCTAGCCCCTAAGAATCTCGATATATAAAAAAATGCAGCTTGTTTGAGTAAAGCTTAGGTGGGTAGGTCCTTTTCATAAAGCAACTTGTTACTATCAGCCTTTCAGGGGCATTTCAAAAGCCAGGCTGAGATGAAGTCAGCCAATTCAGACAGGCATCCTTTCTCATCTCTCCTTCCCTAACACTAAGGGCCAGAGAGAGAGAACTCAGAAATTACACTGAAGCTGTCTCTAGCCTGAATCTTACCCAGTTCTGAAAAGCTTCCTGCCTAAACAGTGATTAAGTATAAACTTAAGTATACATTTATGTCTCCAATCATTGAATCAAATACCCTTTTCTTATTTTAGAAAGGTGAGATTTTTCTTCAGATTGACCTATATGCCACTGGACATGTTCCCCCAACCTCAGACAGTGGGCATTTCTGGAGGGATGGATAGAGTTGTGTGTAGAGGCTGTAACTGTCGACATAGGAACACTCAAAAAGCTTAGACCCAAGAAACACCTTGGAGTTAACCCAACAAAGTTTGATATGGACATAGAGGATGTTGAACAAAAAAAAGTTTACAAGTGCTCTGTGGTTGCACTAATGTATAATCACTGCCATTTAAAAGGGGAAATATACTTTAAAATATATTTTAATGTGATGTACTAATATGCAGTGGCTTATTGTTTTTCTATGAAACTTTCAGAATGTGGAGTTTAGTCAAAATCTGTTGGTGGTCTACTTTTCCATTGCATCTGTCAATCTGTATGAATTGAGTTGTTAAATATATTTAAAATAATATTATGTACTTAAATTCCCAAGTGTTCTGCATTGGGACCACCTTTGGGAACTCTTTGGGTTTTCATGTTTTATAACTTTTAAAATTAAGTAAAGACTGGATCAAAATATACCAACTGGACCATGAAAAAAATATTTAGCTTTATTCTTTGAGGGCGTGGGGTGAAAACACTGTTTTAAATACTGAGACTGTTCCTTGATATCTGGATTCAACATGAAATTGGAATTTTTTAACCTGAAGTGACTCCTTGGGATCGTCTGGTTTAATCCTCTCATTTTACATGTTATGAAAGAGAAGCCCAGAGAAGTAGAGCTGCTTGTGCTCATAGGTTACTTCATAACAGAGCCTGGATAAAAATATAGATTTCCTAATTATTATTATTATAATTGGCAGTTATTATATACTAATTCAGTACATAGTCAATACCTTATGTTATCTTCACCACAACCCAGTCCAATGCTCTTGAATCTTCCAAAAAAAGATTTGTCTTTATGGCATTTTTCTGTCTTACACATTTTAAATCCGAATTGTCTTTAACACAAATTTTAGAATGGAGTCATCATGCCTTAGCTTGAACATTAAGGACTTCCACCTTCTGACCAAATCCTTTATATCTAACACATATGTCTCTTCACATTTCATATTTTTCCAGTGAAGTCATATTCATTAATGTGTCTTGGAATTTTGCTCTATCTTTACCAACTTGAAATCATCTTGATCCTCTTCAAAATAATCCACAATAAATAAAAAGGAATAAAATTTTCAGTAATTTTGTGTCCATACTAAAAAACTTAACCATTTCAATCTCACTTGCTGATTATAATACTACTGAATGTGGTATTTATCCTCACTATTGAATACCTAGCATTTAAGTTTGTTTTGCTTAGCTTCCACATTTTTCTCTTCCCAAATGATTTTTTCTCATTGAAAAAGTTATTTTTAGTTATATACAATTGTTTTTTATCTGTATAAGTGAATTAATATGTATATCTAAATAGAGGTAACATTTCTTAAATTTGCTTTTAGTAAGGAATAACGTGTCTTTATCAAGTGCTCCAAGTCCTATTTCATTATAACCCACTAATGGTAGGACCATGTCTTTTTTTATATAAATCTTTACTCTCATTAGTAGCATTTCTTTGCTGTTAGGTACTCAACAAAAATTTATTACAATTATACATAACATAAATCAATTAATTTCATCTTCATTATTTTAAGAATCTATGATAGACTAGTCTGAAATTTCTTTCCTTTTGCTAAGAAAAAAAAGGAAATAATTAAGGGAGGTGTTAAATGTAAAAAAATGCTGTTCTGTCATCTTCACCTTTTTAAGCACAACCATTTATTTACAACTGAAATAGTTTACATGTTCTTCTCGTTAATGAAAACAGATTCCCTCAGAACCTCCACTGGAAAAAAAAAACACGTGTATTTTATTTTAATACATGATGGTTAAAAAATTGAGGGGGAGGTAATCCTCTTCTCCCCAATTAAACCAGCACTCTTTAAAAATGACTATCAAACAAATATATATTATTATTAAATGCCAGGTAATGCAGAGGGCAGATTGAACATGAATTCTAAAGAACTTTATCCAATTCGGGTTCTACTTCTGACAAAGTAACATAACTTTGAGCAAAATAGTCCTTTCATTTCTCTTGATTTCCATTTCTTTATATGATGAAGCGACTGAACTCTAGAATCTTCTAGAATCTTAACTTGCATATACTTGAGGGTGAGCATTATATTGATGTCATGGGGAAAAAAACCAGGATTTTAAAAAATTTGTGGGGATTTGCTTTTTCCTGAATTTGATTAACTTCTCATATTTCAAACTTGGTTAAGGTTTATTCAGGCCTTAAAGTATAATACAAACTTTTTATATGGGTGGCCTGTCTCATGAGAAAATCCTCCCTCAGAGTAGCAGAGTCCTCTTTGTTCAGGCAACTCTGGACACGTTACCCTAAGTTCTTACTTTCAACTGCATCTTTAATGCCACATCCAGGACCCTCTCATTCTGACTCCAAGCCATTTTCCTACCCCTTGCATTTCACTGCATACCTGCACTCGACCTCCTTGCAAATGCATTGCTCCACTTTTTTCTCTGGAGATGCTCTTCACTTGGCTGCTTCTCATGTAGTGTTCCTGCTGTGCTCCCCACCTAACTCTGCTCCCATCACTACCCCCCATTCATGCTCATTTTTGGGCTAAAGCCTACTTTAATATCTAGAATTATCTCGGAAGACTTCCACATTTTCAACACCTCTGTGCTCCTACTGCTTCCCTTACTGAGGATGTGTGTCTGTATATATGGAGCAAACATGATAAAGTCATATATTGTTTTTTCTCCTACCTTCAGAATAATTACGTTGGATCAGTAACAGGTGATTTCATGAGATTCTTTACCATACTATCTGCTTAACTGCATTTTCAAAAGATCGTGTGTGTTTAAACATATGTAATTGTTACGATGCTTAAGAAATGTTCAAGAGTTAAATAGCTATTTCACAACCCCCCCCGAGAATTTAATAGTTTAGTACAAAATATTTGGTTAGTTAGTAGTTAATAATGTGACCAGTTTCTATTATTCTTCCTTTTACAGCGTGTATGGAAATTACATCACATTTTGGCTTTCATTGGTAGCATACAAATGCACACTTACCCACTCAAGTGTTTTATTATTTCTGAATTTTGAAGAATACATGATTACTTTTCTCTCCCCGTACTTTACCCCCAACAGGCTGCTGTGATTGTCAACAGCAGCAGGAACCACTGTGAAGGTTTGATTAAAGCAGATGAAGATGCTTAAAGATGTCTGTTTGCTGAAAGTATCTGGTAACAAACAGGAATATATGTGAGTAAATCTAGTGCATTATTTTGATTTTTACAATAAATGTCTTAAAATGCCTGATTGGTTGTAAAAAGTTTTGTTTTTGTCCTGGCATGGTTTTGTCCTGATGTATTTTTAAGTTAAAATGGTAATAGCAAATTTAGAGATAATTTTTAAACCTTAATCTTCACTTTTCACAATTGAAATAAAAACTGGCTTAAATTAGGTATCAGATTTGAAATCTGTATTAGCAAAACAAAAAAAAAGAATGCTTATGCCTTGTCACTATAAATTTATTAATTTAAAATAAATCCATCTCTGCTAGTGATCCAGTTCTCCTATTAGTCCAGTTCTGCTGTGACTAAAAAGGATTGACAACTGATAATTACAGTGATGGGCATAGTCACTGGCTGAGGATAGAGGAGGAAGAGAACAATGGAATGCCTTGAAACACTGGAGAGTCATTCTCTTGTTTTTTAATACCATATTCTACTTTGATTTCCACGATACTATTTCCTCCTGTTGCTTACTATTTTTCAGTCTCTATTGGCCATTTCTTTGCTGCATCGTACTTAAATTTTGGTTCTCTGAGGTTCTGTTCTTGGCCCTCTTGTCACTTTTCACTCTCTGTCTCTAGGAAGAGTCAGGCAGTTCTGTGACTTCAGCTACTACACTTAAGCTGGTAATTCCCAAACATTCACCATTGCTCAATAAATGGTAGATGTTGCCATTATCTGTGTTTCTGGCCCTTACACAGTTCTCGGGCTTTAGTCATGTTTTCTCAGTTGTCAACTATATACCTCCTCCAGGATGGCCACAGTCCTTGTGAGCTGACATTTCCCAATATTACATAAAATACTGTACAAATTTTGTACAAACTTCTGTATAGTGTACAAAAATATTTCTACAAAAAATATTGTACAAATCCTTCCTCCCTGCCTTTTAAAATCTGGTCCTGCTCCAGGATTCTCTGTTGCAATACAAACTCACTAATGCAGCCAAGAAACCTCAGGACAGCCTTGACTTCTCATTTGTTTTTGTTTTTGTTTTTTTACTTATCATCCCAAATGCTTAAATCCATTTATAAAAAAGATGACTACAGATCAATGTCTCTTAGGAACATAGATGCAAAAATTCATAAATGCTACTTCATACCCATTAGGATGGCTATTAACAACAACAACATCAACAACAGAAAATAACAAGCATTGGTGAGAAATGTGGAGAAATTGGAGCCTTTGGGCATTGCTGGTGAGAATGTAAAATGTTGTAGCTACTATATAAAAAACAGTATAGGATTCAAATGTAGGGATCCGAAGGGGTACGTGCACCCCAATGTTTATAGCAGCAATGTCCACAATAGCCAAACTGTGGAAAGAGCCAAGATGTCCATCGACAGATGAATGGATAAAGAAGATGTGGTATATATACACAATGGAATATTATGCAGCCATCAAAAGGAATGAGATCTTGCCATTTGCAATGACGTGGATAGAACTGGAGGGTGTTATGCTGAGTGAAATAAGTCAATCAGAGAAAGACATGTATCATATGACCTCACTGATATGAGGAATTCTTAACCTCAGGAAACAAACTGAGTGTTGCTGGAGTGGTGGGGGTGGGAGGGATGGGGTGGCTGGGTGATAGACATTGGGGAGGGTATGTGCTACGGTGAGCGCTGTGAATTGTGCAAGACTGTTGAATCACAGATCTGTACTTCTGAAACAAATAATGCAACATATTTTAAGAAAAAAGAAAAAGAAGAAGATAACAGGAGAGGAAGAAAAGGGGAGTAAGTCAGAGGGGGAGACGAACCATGAGAGACGATGGACTCTGAAAAACAAACTGAGGGTTCTAGAGGGGAGGAGGGTAGGGGGATGGGTTGGCCTGGTGATGGGTATTAAAGAGGACACGTTCTGCGTGGAGCACTGGGTGTTATGCACAAACAATGAATCGTGGAACACTACATCAAAAAGTAATGATGTAATGTATGGTGATTAACATAACAATAAAAAATTATTAAAAAAACAGTATAGGGTTTCTTCAAAATATTAAACATAACATTATCACATGACCCAGCTGTCCACTTCTAGGTACCTAGTCAAGGAACTGAAAGCAGGGACTTGGACAGATAGTTGTACACCAATGTCCATAGCAGCATTTTTCACATAGCCAAAAGGTGGAAACCCAAATGTCCATAGACAGATGAAAGTATGAACAGATAAACAAAATGTGTATATATATATGTATATATATATACACAATGGAATATTATTCTGCCTTAAAAAGCATTGGAATTCTGAGACATGCTACAACATGGATGAATCCTGAAAACAATATGCTGAGTGAAATAAGACAGACACAAATGGACACATACTGTATCATCCTACTTATATGAGATAACTAGAATAACCAGATTCACAGAAACAGAAAGTACAGTAGTGGTTACTATAGGCTGGAATAGAGAATGAGAAGTCAGTGTCTAATGGAAACAGAGTCGGGGATGATGGAAAAGTTCTAGAGATGGATGGTGGTAGCAGGAGCTTAATCTTCACGTGCAGTGGTCTGATTTTTTAAGTTCCCTGTCCAGCAGCAGAGCAATACAGAGCAAGTAAAGCTACCTCTCCTAGACACAGACGTGGGACATTGGAGATATCTGGGGAGATGGGAACAACAGGCTCTCAGCCTATAATGGCAAATGATATGCCGCTGTTATCCAGGAGTAAAGGCCCTGAACCATAGAAGGAGGTTGAGGGACAAGTTCAATAGAAAACAGAAGTCATTTACTCTGTCTACAACCCTGCGGTCTCTGTCAGAGTTTGGTTATACTGCTTGAGCTGATACAGAGAATTGAAATCTCCATTAGTCCGTGGGATGATCAAACAATTCCAGATGATAATAAGACCATTTTATAATGAACAACTTCCTTTCACCATAAATGACGCAGTGCCAGGTAATCTACTTATTCTCTTGTTAAACAGTTATTGCATGTTGACTAAAAGTTCCATATTGTGCTAGGCACTGAGAATATTAAATATATGGGAGGAGTCCTTGCCTTCAAGAAGTTCATATTCTCGTAGGAAGAGAAATAGTAAACAATTGCATGACATGATATATGTCACAAACACTAAATATAACAGAGGGGTGTAAAAGGGAAGGGATAATCAATTCCACCTGGATGGATAGTAGAGGAAGGGACATCAGAGCTAGATCTTGCTAGATGTTTTTAAATCAAATGTTTATTTTTCTTCCATCATGAATATGAAGCATTAATTAAATTTGGAAAATAAAACAATTCTCAAGGATGAGTTCGTCAGATAAAAATCTAACTTTTTAAAGAAATCAAATGATTTTTTTTATTCATTCAGCAGTATTTATTGCCTCAGCCCCATGATAGGTTCCAGGAATGCTCGAGGACAACTGCCATTAAAAAGTAAGCACAGGAGAGGCTCCTAGCTGGCTCAGTGTGGTAGAGCTTGTGCCTCTTGATCTCAGGGTCCTGAGTTCAAGCCCCATGATGTAGAGCTTGCAAACAAGCAAGCAATAAAAACTTTAAAAAAGAAAAAAGCACCGGAGGCTTTGGCAACATGAGGTTACATCTAACCTGGATAGATTGAAAATGCGGAGATTTACACTTTTAGGCCAGGATTATATTAAGCACTGTCTTGATTTTATCTACATTGCATTCGTTATTTCAAAATGTGAAGGAGTGACATGAGAAACTCCCCACAAACGTGCCTGACTTTGCATATGAAGGAAAATCCACTATAGACATCTCTGGGAGCTACTCACAGTTTGCCTGCACGTTCCCTTCCTCTCCCTCCCCCTGAGTCTTCTGAGGGTTACCTTGGTTAAGATTTAGATGGGGGGGGGGCACAGAACAAGGAGTCCAGCCAAGAGGTCCGCTGCCATAGTAGATACAGCAAGAGTATCGAGTCATGTTTCTTCTGTTCCTCTAGACCTCCCTTTTTAAGTCCAGTTCTGGGCCAGCTCTGTGAGTAAAAGAATACATGTCTCCAAGGTTGGGAAGCCAGAACCAGGCAAACAAAAAAAGCAAGGAAACTCAGACCAGTAATTGTGGAGAAGGAAGATTTAACAGACTCCAAGTATATTCTTACTTTATTGTAACCCTCCCAACAACTCTATCAATTCAAGTGACCGAACGGGTTCATGGAAGAGGGTAAGCAACTTGCTGGGGGTCACAACCCTTAAGGTGAACAAGCCACCCCCTGCACCGCGGGGCGCAAGGGCATTCGCGCTGCCTCAGCCTCAGCCCGGGAGCACGGGGCCCTCTTGAGAGTTCAGGCCCTAACGCCCCGGGCACGTGCCTTTGGTGCCTCCAGGTCTCCTTCCCGTTTCTCCGCAGCCGAGCACCGCGCCAGGCACAGGGGGCTCGCTCAGCACTACGCGGCCGGCCGAAAGGCAAGCAACTCAGGGATCTGTTCCCGGCGCCCCACCCTCTGCCAGGCCTTCCCTCCGCGTCCTCCACGGTGGAAGGCGCTCTGAGAGGCTGCCACCGCGTGGCCTGCGGAACGGCCCTCGAAGCCCCTTCCGCCCGGCCTCGCCTCCCCCCGCCCCGGGGGTCCGGCTCCCCTGCGACGCGCCGGCCGGCCCGGCCCGCCTCCCGCGCCCGGAAGCCGGGCGCCGCGCGCTGCAAATGCCTGCGCGGCGCGGCCGTGGGCGGTTGGTCTCGCCGCCGGTCTTACCAGTCGGCGCGAGTCCGGGGGGCGCGGCATCGGGCGGGTCGCCAAGGGGACGCCTCGCCAGGCGTCTCTCCCGGTCCCTCTGTGCCTTGAGCCTGGGTCTGCCAGGCTGTCCAGCCAGGGGCGCGGGCGCGGGGGCGTGGGCGGGCCGGACGCGCCGGCCTGACCGCTCCGGGGCCGACGGCAGCGCCGCGCCTCGGAGATGTGCTCCACTCCCGGGCTGCCCACGCCGGGGGCCTCGCTGGTCCTGCGGGTGTCGTTCGTGGACGTGCACCCTGAGGTGATCCCCGTGCAGCTCTGGGGGCTGGTGGGCCAGCGGCGGGAGGAGTACGTGCGACTGAGCCGGGAGATTCAAGAAGCGGCGGCCACGCGCGGCCGGTGGGCGCTGGGTGGCGCCTCGGCCTCCCTGGGCGAGCTGTGCCTGGTGCAGGTGGGGCTCATGTGGCACCGCTGCCGCGTGGTCAGCCAGCAGGCGCAGGAGAGCCGCGTCTTCCTGCTCGACGAGGGCCGCACCATCACGGCGGGCGCGGGCTCGCTGGCGCCAGGGCGCAGCGACTTCTTCCACCTGCCGTCCGAGGTGCTGGGCTGCGTGCTGGCCGGCCTCGTGCCGGCGGGCGGCGGCGGCGGCGAGCCCCAGCACTGGCCGCCCAGTGCCGTGGACTTCCTCAGCAGCCTGCAGGGCAAGCAGGTGCACGGGCGGGTGCTGGACGTGCTGCTGCTCCATCGCTTGGTCCTTCTGGAGGTGCCCGGGCTGTTCCAGCAGATGCAGGAGCTCGGCCTGGCGCGGCAGGTGCCTGACAGCCTCTTCCGCTCGCTGCTCAAGCGCTACCTAATGGCGGCCACCGCTGGCATGAGCTCCGGGATCCCGGCCCTCCCGCGCATCCCTCCCAAGCAGGAGCAGCCTGGCCTGGATTACTTCTACCCGCAGCTGCAGCTGGGCGTGACGGAGCCCGTGGTGGTGACCCAGGTGTGCCACCCCCACCGCATTCACTGCCAGCTCCGGAGCCTCTCGCAAGAGATCCACCGCCTGTCCGAGAGCATGGCCCGGATCTACCGGGGTTCCCCGGGGACGGGGGATGAGAACTCTACCAGTGCCACCTGGGAGGAGAGGGAGGAGAGCCCAGACAAGCCTGGCTCTCCGTGTGCATCCTGTGGGTTGGACGGGCATTGGTACAGAGCGCTCTTGCTTGAGACTTTTCGGCCCCAGCGCTGTGCCCAAGTGCTCCACGTAGACTATGGAAGGAAGGAGTTAGTGAGTTGTAGTAGCCTCCGCTACTTGTTGCCTGAGTATTTCCGAATGCCCGTGGTGACCTACCCTTGTGCTTTGTATGGACTCTGGGACGGTGGGCGAGGCTGGTCTCGGTCACAGGTCGGTGACCTGAAGGCCCTGATACTGGGCCAGGCAGTGAATGCAAAGATTGAATTTTACTGTTCCTTTGAGCACGTTTATTACGTCACCCTGTACGGAGAAGATGGGATCAATCTGAATTGTGTCTTCGGAGTCCAGTCCTGTTGCTTGGCCGACCGGTTCCTTCAGAGCCAGGGAGTGGAGGAGGAGGAGGAAGAACAAGAAACAGCTTTTCAGTCTGAGTCTCCTGCTGAAGAAGTGGATGAAGAGATTTCACTCCCGGCCTTAAGATCTATCAGGTTAAAGATAAACGCCTTCTACGATGCCCAGGTGGAGTTTGTGAAAAATCCTTCCGAGTTTTGGATTAGGCTGAGGAAACACAAAGGCACTTTCAGCAAGTTGATGAGAAGAATGTGCAGTTTCTATTCCTCAGCCAGTAAGCTGGATGGCATAGTTTTGAAACCCGAACCCGATGACCTCTGCTGTGTCAAATGGAAAGAAAACGGCTATTATCGGGCTGTGGTCACCAGATTAGATGACAAGAGTGTGGATGTGTTTCTAGTTGACCGTGGCAGTTTGGAAAATGTGGATTGGTATGACGTGAGGATGCTGCTTCCCCAGTTTAGGCGGCTACCCATATTGGCTCTCAGGTGCACACTAGCAGATATTTGGCCTTTGGGGAAAAGTTGGAGCCAGGAGGCAGTTTCCTTTTTTAAAAAGACTGTACTCCACAAAGAATTAGTTATCCATGTCCTTGATAAGCAGGATAATCAATATGTTATTGAGATTCTTGATGAATCAAGATCAGGGGAAGAAAACATTAGTAAGGTAATTGCTCAAGCTGGGTATGCTAAGTATCAGGAATTTGAAACAAAGGAAAACATTCCCGGAAATGTCCACTCTCCAGGGCATGTTTCAAGCCATTTTACTGCTGAGCATGATAAAATATCTCCTGCCAAAAAGGTAGAAGTAGAACAGAAAGCCAAGAGCGACAATAAAACTACATCTGTTTCAGAAATTTTGACTGGTACAACAGTCATTACAGACATTCCAACTGGACTAGTTGTGCAGGAAAAAGAGAAAAGAGTGTCTGTTTATTCTTCTCTTATACAGAATTTCTTGGAAATTAAGCCAGGCTCTTCTTGTAAAGGAGAGCTGAAAGTTGGAAGTACAGTAGAAGTCCAAGTGTCTTATGTTGAAAACCCTGGCTACTTCTGGTGTCAGCTGACCAGGAACATTCAAGGATTTAAAACTTTGATGTGTAATATCCAAGACTACTGCAAGAACACAGCTACTCCTTACCAGGGGACCACCCCCGCTTGTTTGGCAAAACGAACAGTAAATGGAAAATGGTCCAGGGCTGTGATTAGCCGGGCACAATCTGCAGAGCATGTCAAAGTAATGTTCGTCGATTATGGAGACAAAGAAATGGTATCTATGAAGAATATTTACTCAATTAGTGAAGAATTTCTCAAGGTTAAGGCTCAGGCTTTTCGGTGCAGTCTTTATAATTTAATTCAACCAACTGGTCAAAATCCTTTTGCTTGGGATGAAAAGGCAATACAGGCTTTTAGTGAGTTTGTTGACAATGCATGGGAAGAGAATCTCGAATTAAAATGCACAGTATTTGCTTTGGCTTCAGTACAAGATGAAGAACTGTTTAATGTTGTGGATTTGCTCACGCCCTTTCAGAGCGCATGCCATTTTTTGGTAGAAAAGAGACTCGCAAGACCAGTTAAACTTCAGAAGCCTCTGGAATCCTCTGTTCAGTTACATTCTTTCTACTATTCGACACATGATATGAAAATTGGAAGTGAAGAATCCGTGTATATAACACATGTTGATGACCCTTGGACATTTTATTGCCAACTGGGAAGAAATGCGAGTATTTTAGAACAGTTGTCCTATAATATTACACAATTAAGTAAAGTTTTGCTGAATTTAAAAACATCTCCCTTGATCCCTGGAAACTTGTGCCTTGCCAAGTATACTGATGGAAACTGGTATAGGGGGATAATAATAGAAAAAGAACCAAATAAAGTCTTTTTTGTGGATTTTGGAAATATTTGTGTGGTAACAAACGAGGATCTGCTTCCAATACCTAGTGATGCATATGATGTCTTACTTTTGCCCATGCAAGCTGTTAAATGTTCATTATCTGATATTCCTGACCATATACCAGAAGAAATTACAACGTGGTTTCAGGAGACTATTTTAGATAAGTCATTGAAGGCTTTGGTTGTAGCAAAAGATCCAGATGGAAGACTGATTATAGAACTATATGATGACAGTATTCAAATTAATGCTAATATTAATGAGAAGTTAGGGCTACTTGGCTACAAAGATGGGACAAGAAAAGAAGAAAGTGAAGCACTCCTCGCTGCAACTGAAACTCTTGAAATAAAGAAGCAAAATATGAAGTTGTCACCTACAGAGTACATAAGTAAATCAGTAGAGAGCAAATTATGTAGTATGGAGATCTTGGGAGAATCCTACAAATCTAAGGTCAGCTCAGCATGTAAGGAAACCAAGCTTTTACAAAGTTCAACAAACATAGTCACTCATTATCAGGACTCTGTGGGAAATCAAGGTAATCAAGTGTGTCCACTAACACCAGAAAAGAAAGAAGAAAGTTTTGCTGAACCACCTTTGAAAGCAACAAAACTAGAAGCTTCTCCTTCAGAGAGAAACATAGGAGATTTATATAACAAAGATTTGCCTTTAAAATTTTCTGACTTCCCTCAGAAGATTATAATGCCTGGCTTTAAAACAGCTGTGTATGTTTCTCATATAAATGACCTTTCAGACTTTTATGTTCAACTAACAGAAGATGAAGCTGAAATCACTCATCTTTCAGAGAGGTTAAATGATGCTAGAACGAAGCCAGAATATTATTCAGGTCCACCTTTGCAGAGAGGAGATGTAATATGTGCCATTTTTCCGGAAGACAATTTATGGTATCGTGCTGTGGTCAAGGAAAAACAACCCAATGACCTTCTCTCTGTACAATTTATAGATTATGGCAATGTTGCTATGGTTCATACTAACAAGGTAGGTAAGCTTGACCTTATGAATGCACTGTTACCAGGATTGTGCATTCACTGCTCCTTGAGGGGACTTTGGGTCCCTGAGATTTTAAAATGTAAGGAAATGATGCATTACTTTTCTCGAAGGACAGATGAGGTTCAAATAAGATGTGAATTTGTTAAATTTCAAGACAGATGGGAAGTTATTCTTGTGGATGAACATGGGATCATAGCAGAAGATATGATTAGCAGATATGCTTTCAGTGAAAAATCTCAAGTAGGACTTTCTAATCAAATAATTAAAAGTGCCTGCTCAAAGTCTGTCAACAAAACTGACATTGACACTTCACTGTTTCTTAACTGGTATAATCCAAAGATGAAGATGATAAGAGCTTATGCCACCGTGATAGATGGACCTGAGTATTTTTGGTGTCAGTTTGCCGATTCTGAGAAACTTCAGTATTTAGAAGTAGAAGTACAAACTGCTGGAGAACAGGTAATGGATAGGCGAAGTTGTGTCCCATGCCCTCATATTGGAGATCCTTGCATAGTGAGATATAGAGAAGATGGACATTATTATCGGGCACTTATCACCAGTGTGTGTGATGATTATCTTGTATCTGTCAGACTTGTAGACTTTGGAAACATTGAAGACTGTGTGGACCCCAAAGCACTCTGGAACATTCCTTCTGAACTTTTGGTGGTCCCCATGCAAGCCTTTCCATGTTGCCTCTCAGGATTTAATATTTCAGAAGGTGTGTGCCCTCAAGAGGGAAATGACTACTTTTATGAAATAGTAACAGAAGATGTGTTGGAGATAACAATATTAGAAATCAAAAGGGATGTTTGTAATATCCCTTTAGCAGTTGTTGACTTGAAAAGCAAAGGCGAGAGTATTAATGAGAAAATGAAGAAATATTCTAAGATTGGTATTAATAACAGTGATCTGCCCTATGAAAAGAAAGGCCCAGAGACAAAGGGAGGCCTTGGGTCCCTCAGTCCTGAGTTTGGACTTAAGAAACCAAAGAGTAAAGCTGGACAAGAGAAAACACTGTATGTAGAGCCACAGACAGATGAGCTCTCGGAAAGAGTTGAAAAAGACTTCAACATTCTCGAAACCAAGCCAAGTAAATTCTATGCCCCTGACACTGATAACATTTTTAAAGCTTTCGAAAACCCATGCAAAGATAAAATTGGCCCCGAGGTCCTGGAAGGTAAAATAGAGTGCCATTTGTTTGACAAGGCCAAGTTTGATGATCAGTACCTCATGACAGGATTTAACGCATTACTACCACAGGCGAGCGAAACAAAGGAGATGCTAGAACTGAACTCCCTCGAGGTGCCCCTTTCCCCTGATGATGAATTCAAAGAGTTCCTGGAACTGGAATCCATTGAGTTACAGCATTCCCTCGTCAGGGATGAAGAGAAGGAAGAGCTAGGCCTGGTGCCTCCAATCATGCCGCTACCCCAGGGCTGTGACCCAGAAGGCACCCTGCAGCCATTTACGGTGCAGCTTCCCCTCAGCTGTGATTTGGAGAAACAGCTGGAACTCGAATTACCCACAGCCCAGCTGTGTCTGGATGACAAAATAAACCCTACGTCGTTAAGAGCTGGTCAGAAGGCCCAAGAACCCACGTGTGCAGAAGACACAAGAGAGTCAAGTTGTGTGGAATGTTTCGAGGACCAGCACAGATCACCACTGCACCTACATGGAAAGAATCGTGATACCAACATGCAGACTGAAACGACTATATATAAAGAAGAATTTACAGAGTATAACAACAGAGATGCCATTTCATCATTGACTTTGTTCTCTGAAGAAGAATCCAGAGCCGGAAGGAAGCACCATAATATTGCTTTACAAGATCATGTCTCAGGTAAGTGATTTCTCTGACTTTATTTAACTCCGTGTCTTTCAAAAGTACTTATTTGTCTCAAAGATAATGCTTATTTATTTATTTTTGTCTTGGTTGGTTTTTTAAATGAATTTTGGGGGAAAAAGTTTAGAACCTGAAAAGAGAATCAGATTTGGATTTCATGAAAGGCATCTTAAATGTGGGGAGATTAAGTTGTGAAATCAATGTGGAATCATGCTGTATGAAATGCTGAATTGTTAATATTGTGTTTAAAAGTAGAATGCTTTAAATCAGTGTTTCCAAAAAGAAATTATGTTTAAAATGTTAACAAATAGGCTTTAAAAGCAAGGGGTTATTTTTCTGCTAAGTCTTAAAAAAACAGCGTTCCTTTGCTAGGCACTTCTATAGGCATGAATTGATGATAGGGATCAATTTGGCAGTTTTCAGATTTAACTATTTTGTTTTATGCAGATACCTTGCCATTGATTTAGAAACCCCTAAACAAACACTAGATTTAGGGAGCTTATATTAACCATACAAGAGAACAGCCATGAGTAAATATTGGAGAATATTTATTGTCATTAACTTTTTTACAAATTACATTTACTGATTTTGGCTACTTAGTAAGATTTAAAAGTTACATGAAATGGCTAACTTTTAGGATTTTTAAAATAATCAATGTTAGACTTTTTATAAGTCAGTTTTTATATTGTTAAATTTGAGCCGTTCTACAAAAGAGAGAAAACAGCGGTCTAGGGAGAACGAAAATTACCATAATCGCACCATTGGTAAGCTGCAATGGACTTGCTTGCTGTTGTGTCTTTCACCTTGTGTGTGTGTGTCTATTTACGTACAGTTCTAAAAACTAAACAGATGATGGACTCTGAAAAACAAACTGAGGTTTCTGGAGGGGAGGAGGGTGGGGGGATGGGTTAGCCTGGTGATGGGTATTGAGGAGGGCACATTCTGCATGGAGCACTGGGTGTTATGAGCAAACAATGAATCATGGAACACTACACCAAAACAAATTATGTAATATATGGTGATTAACATAACAATAAAAAAATTAAAAAAAAACTAAACAGAAATCACAATCGTAGTGTTGAATCCTGCATTTTAATCCCTTAAATATGCTTTCAAAATATTTTAATTCTATGGTATGCCACTCTGTGGATATACTGTGATTTAAGTATTACCCTAGATTTTTAGTCCTCATTGCCACATTTTAATAAGTAATAGCTTTATGATAAGAATGTCTGCTAACTTGTAATATGCTGCTTCGCTAAAGAAAATGGCTCTTGTAGGGGTGTTAAGTGTCTGTCTTCGGCTCAGGTCATGGTGCCAGGGTCCTGGGATCGAGCCCCACGTCGAGCCCCATGTCGGGCTCCCTGCTTGGCGGGAAGCCTGCTTCTCCCTCTCCCACTCCCCCTGCTTGTGTTCCCTCTCTCACTGTGTCTCTGTCTGTCAAATAAATAAATAAAATCTTAAAAAAAGAAAAAAAAAAGAAATGGCTCTTGTAACCACTGACCACATCACATGTGGCAATAGTAACCAGCTTTTAAGAGTAAGTTTCAAAGTCAGGAATCCAGTTCATATCCTAGAAAAGACATATCACATCATAGTGGTATTTTTTGAAGAAAGCGGTAAGGAATTATATTGGGAAGGGGCACCGGGAGAATTTAAAATAAAATTCAGGAAAAGAGACAGACTCACACCATACATGATGCTGATTATATAGGAATAGTGAGTGCAGATTAAGAAAATGCCTTGCTTATGTATCTAACATCAAAGGATTAAGAGGTATGCATTGAGGCTTTATTCAATTTGGCAGCTCAGCCGGAGAAAACCTACACTCTGAAAGGATTTACTGTTGGATCCAAATGTGTTGTGTGGTCAAATCTAAGAAACACATGGTCTAAATGTGAGATTCTGGAAATCGCTGAAGAAGGCACAAGGGTAAGTGAAGTGGGAGTATTTCATCTCCAAATGTACTTGGCGACTGTTAAGGAAATTTTACTGAAAGTTACCAGATTAGAAAATGCAACTGAGCAGACATTTTCTGGATCATTCCCCCTGATAATTTGGTGCAGTGCAAAAGTCATTTCAAAGTTCATATATAAGCATCCTAGCAAGAAACCTTCTTAGGCTCTTTCATCTCCCTTGCCTCTGAAATCCCATCCGTCACCAAATTCTACACTTTCCACTTCCTACCATGTAGTTAAAACTTTTTATGCCTAATGCCACTGCCTTGGTTTTAAGTCCCATGTTTTACAATTAGATTACTCTATTTACCCTTTTATTTGGTTTACTTCCAGTCTTCCTTCAGTTGATTCTCTACACTGCCAGTGTGAAGTTTGTCAAACGCAAATCTGAGTAGGGCATTCCTGCGTGTAAAATTTGCTGGGGCTTTCCAATTGATGGTGCTTCTCCTGCAATCTGAAAATCACCCGTAGCAGAATCATCTGCTGTGTTTCTTAGATTGTGGATGCCTAGACCTTGCCCTGGCTGGCTGATTCAGAATTTCTGGGGGGAGGCCAAGGAATGTGCATTCTTATGCCATTAAAATTTGAGAACCAGCAGTCTAGGATAGAAAAGTCAAGCTCATTAACGTGGCATGGTCCTCTAGAGGCCCTGGAAGTACTCTAGGTTTGAGTGTCCATATTATTCTCCAGCCTTATGTTTATGTTTTGTACCTTATATTAGATGGACATCAAACTGCTTGATTTCTCTTATGTATACCATTCTACTTGGCTTCTCTGATATATTTAATAATGCAGTTCTATTCACTTGTATTCTATCTCCCTCCCAGACTGGTTAATTTCCACTTATTTTTGAAAGATTTTCATTTCAACTTCATTTTCATTTTGCACTGCCTCTTCCAGGAAACATTCACTAGCATTATTTTCTAAATCTCTACATCTTTTCACCCTCCCCCTCCTACCAAAAAACCTTGGCCTGATACCTATATTATTCCTATTATCCCTGCTACAGAAAAGTCTGTACTTTCTACCTTGTATTGTAATGTTCTGCTTATAGGTCTGTTTCTCCACAAAATTTTGAACTTCTTAGATCTCGTTGTTAACCATCTTTGATCTCTAGGCATGGATACACAATATGTTAATTGAATGGAAGTTTTGTTGAGTTGAAATGTAAAATTGAAGTTTAGTAAAATTATTTTCATTGCCTTTTGAGGTATTCCATTTGAAGAAGGATTGCTGTGGTCCATAAATCACTTACAGTTTTGGGGGCGCCTGGGTGGCTCAGTTGGTTAGGCGACTGCCTTCGGCTCAGGTCATGATCCTGGAGTCCCGGGATCGAGTCCCACATCGGGCTCCCTGCTCAGCAGGAAGTCTGCTTCTCCCTCTGACCCTCTTCCCTCTTGTGCTCTCTGTCTCTCATTCTCTCCCTCTCAAATAAATAAATAAAATCTTTAAAAAAAATCACTTACAGTTTTTGGAAACGACCAGTTTTTATTAATTTTTTTTTCTCTTGCAGGTTTTGAACCTTTCAAATGGTATGGAGGAGATAGTGAACCCTGAGAATGTTTGGAATGGCATACCCAAATTGGATAAGAGTCCATTTGAGGTATGGAATTATATAAACACTAACTGACGAGAGCATTGTCTTTCATTTTGAAAGATGACTTAAGCTATTCCCAAAGCCCTTGTGTTGGGAATAATGGAGAAAGAAAAATACTAATACTGGGATAACAACAATGAAAAACAACAGTCACAAAATCAGTGATTCTGGATTTTATGTTAGGTATCCCTTTGGGCAAACCAGTTATTAATGTTTTACTCTTTGATTTTTTGGAGGGATTTTAAACATGAAAATTGTTTGATGTCTGAGACCTTTATAAAATATGTTTGATGTAGAAAATCTGGAAAAATGGCAGAGTTAAAAAGGAAAAAGTATCTGTCACCTGTAATATATCCATCCAAGACAGAGATTGATCAGTTTTGTTTTCTTTCATAATTTTTTATTTATATGGAATATAAGTATATCATCTGCATATTTTGAGCATAATTCATTCTGCATAGTTTTATATGCTGTGTTCTTCATTTAAAATTATATGGTGGGCAATTCTCATGCCACTATAATGTCTGGGCATTTGAGTTCATTCTGTCTGGAGTTTTTGAACTTCTTGCTTTAAAATCTGTGTTGGATAGTTCCAGTACCTGGTCATCTCAGGGCTTGACATTTAATGATTGCCTTGAAAAATGATTACCTTTTCCTGATTCTTTGTATGTTGAATAATTTTGGATTATGTCCTGAATGTCTTGAATATTGTGTTGTAAAACTTTGGATCCTGTTAAAATCTTCTAGAAAATATTGAAATTTTTGTTTTAGCAGGTCATCAACTGTTAGGTTCATACCACAAGTTCTGTCTCTCCTGAGTTTGTTGGTTCCATTGTCAGTTTACTTTATTTTTTTTTTACCTTTTTTTTAAAGAAGATTTTATTTATTCATTTGTCAGAGAGAGAGAGAGAGAGAGAGAGCACAAGCAGGGCGAGAAGCAGACAGAGGGAGAAGCAGACTCTCCGCTGAGCAGGGAGCCCGATGCGGGACTCCGTCCCGGGACCCTGGGATCATGACCTGAGCTGAAGGCAGACGTTTAACTGACTGAGCCACCCAGGCGCCCCTCTTTCCAGAATTTTTAGTTGTAATCAGTGTGAGAGAGAGGCCGTAGTTGGCTCATTCTGCCTTGGCTGCAACCAGAAGACCATAGTTGCATAATATTATATGACATGAATGGTCAGTCACTTGTTAAACCATTTCTCCCAGTGGTGCACATTGAGGTCATTTAAAATGTTCTGCTATGAAAAATCACTGAACATCTCTCTCTACTGCTTTATATTAATTCCATGCTTTTGTTTACTTGTCAAAAACAACAACTTGCTTCATTTATATTGCATCAGTATTTACTAAAAAAATGTTCTTTTACATTCTGATCTTTTCCATTCATTAATTTTTAAGACTTCACAGCCAAATGCATAGATAGATACATACAGGATTCTGTTTGGATAAACTACCCTATACCAGCCAAATGGAAGGTAACAATTTAAGACAAAGTGTTCATAAAATAGTATAGTTATACCTTTGACCTTACATCGATTAGCAAATATAGAGACTACTTATGAGTAAGGCTTTTCTTTTTAAAATTTGGTTAGTAATGAGGTTGAAATGATCCTTTCCTCAAATTTGAAGAAACTCTTGCATATGTATCTACAAATGAACTGGTTTTCCTTAAAAAGTGGATACTGTGAGGTATTAAATTATGCATGATTTTTCTGGTGATCTGCCAAGGCACTGTGATCTGGGAGTCTTTCTGATTACATATTTTTTAGAAGTTTTTTTCATCTGAGTGATTTCATTTCACTGTAAGAATATGTCTCATGAATTAATTTCTGTATAGGCCTCATGTACACACACAGTGCTATTATTTGTTGAAAGGAATATAGCAGAAATATCCCTCTTCAGCAAGTCTTTAATAAGGGATCTGTGGCTCACCGTGGATAATATGTTTGAAGAGTAGCCCTTTGAAAAATGTACCACACACCAGAGTTGTTGGTTTGGGAGCTAAAAATTGGAAAAGGTACTTTATTCCCTGTGTGGGATGCTCCAGTAGACATGTTCCAGAGAAATGAGTATTGGAAAGATAGAAAATGTACTCAGATGATTCTTTACTATAAAATCAGATTGTCACACTTTTAAAAGGATAAGTTTTTCATTGTTTACCATTTTTCTGGTTTATCTGTGGTCCCCTTTCTGATTTTAATCATTTTGTGTCTGTAACAAAAAATTGGTAGTTAATCCAAAGGTTCCTTCTGAAAATAAAATAACTTTTATCACCAGTTTGCTAAGTCTTAAAGATACCATTATCATGAATCCTCAAATAAAAATGGTTTACCAATTTCCTTGGATGTCAGTAGTAGGAAAAAAAACACAAAACTCTTTAGATAGAAATATTAAATGTGCTTCTGGGGATAAATAACCAAGAAGAGGATTTCTTGAAATATTATAAGAAAACTTATTTGTTGATTGAACTAACCTTGAAAATTACATTGTGAATTTGATAAATTTATATTTTAAAGTACTTTAGAGAGTTTTCTCAGTGTTGATTAGCTCATACATTCAAATGATCTTTGTATGTGAAATGATCTCTTGGAATTTCTTTCTGGGTTTTCAGTTTAGCTAATAAGATTCAATTTGTTGAAAGTTACTGGTTATTGCATGATCTTGTTCATAAGTAGCACACTGGTTCTTAGAATTGAGGTGCACTGAGAATGAAGTCAGCTCTGGGGGGCTATGGTATTATTCGAAAAATACATACTAATGAAAGAGAACAAAGGACTTACTTGGTTATCAGCTTGGTTAACATCATTCTAGCAAAGTACAAAATATGCCAATTTTATAATATTTTAGAGAAATTTTGTTTGATAATAGGTAGAGTGTAGAACAAAATTACTAAAAGAAAAAAAAAAAACAACAGCAATCTCTGCGGGAATATTTCTCCACAGAATAATTCTCACCATTTTGAGAGGACATTAAATTTGTTATGATAGCACCATGTAAATAATTTTGTTTCTTTCTTTTTCAACTTGAAGGTTTTTTTTCCTCTCTCTCTCTCTCTCTCTCTTTTTTTTTTTTCCAGAAAAGGGGTCTGGAGGTGATATAGATTTAACAGTGGATCCACAGATGTGCCAGTCACTCAGAAACTGCTCTTAAACAAGTGGCATCTCACCCAGACCGACAGAGCATTCGAGCCTATCGAGAGCATGTAATCACAAGAAGCTGTCATTTTTGAAAACTTTGATATGCACTGAAAACAAAATAGATCTCAGGGTGATTATGCAATAGATTTATAGTGGTGTTGCTGTATATATGGATCTGGGATCTTTCGTCTCCCTTTAAATGTGTTATGTTCCTAATCAGTTAGGATTTATTTTGCTAAACAGTTTGCTAACATATTACTCAAATTTCAAAAAAAACCCCTATTTTTGTTTCTTTTGAATATAGTGTTTAAATTAAAATAGAAAATTATAGGTTTATGACAAGTATATCATATGATGCTACTTTGGGGGATGGCTTTGTTAGCAGTAACTCCTCCAGATTTTTGGTTTTGTTTCTGAAGCTTTGCCTTGTCTATGTAGTTAAATATTTGACTAATACTCCATTTGATTTTGGAAGTATTCTAATACGACCCCAGATCTGAATAAAGTTTCTCCTGAAAGTTGTGGTGGTTTCATTTTATTAAAAAGGAAGTACAATTCTGGAACATCTGTGGTTCTGGATTATCTGTAGTAATGGGGGAAACAGCAGTCATCAATATTAGCTCTTATAGGTCAGTCCCTCAACTGGTGCTTTAAGTGCATTTCTCAAATTCTCAACCGCAAGGGGCACTATTATCCATATTTTATAGGTGAGAAAATTGACGCTTTTTAGAGAAGTTACATAACTTCTCTATAGGTCAAAGAGCTGGAGAGTCTCAGAAACCTGATCAAACGCAGACCCATCTAACTTCCAAGCCCATGCTGTTAAAACAGGATTTTGTATAGGTGGTGGTACAGATCCTTGCTGTGGGACACCTCTTAGCCGAATGCTGCTAATGAGAGATGTGACCTGGACAGGTTATACACGACCTCTGAGACTTGATCTTCCTCATCTGTCAAGCGGGGTAATAAAACCTTTCTCAAAGTGCTTTTAAGACTGGAACCTAGTATTCTTTTCCCTGAAAGATACTCAATGTGCGCATTGGGTAATTATTATATTTTTAAGTTTTAACTCATTAGGTCTTTTTTTTGTGGTTATATTTTCCTTTAGCATCTGCATATACCACCGACAAAGGATTTTAAAGATATTACTGAATGAGACATCAGGACAATTGGAAGTGTTATCCATTTCTAAAATGAATAAGGAGGTTTGCTACGTGAAGGTGGGGGAAAGATGTATGTCTGTGAAACATTGTCAGACCCTGAAGCCTGATGAGGGAACAGTGAGAACTAAGGACCTTGAAAGTTGGGTATAACTTCAATAAGTAGAAAGGAGAGGGTTTTGCAGTAAACATAGTTGAGGTAGAAAGCATATTGCTTGTTCCTGGGTTAAGAATAGACAAGTTTGGTTCCTTCCTGCAAGTGATATGGCTGTGGATTAGTGGCAGAAAAGGTCAGAGAAGATACATTAGGGCCAGGTTATAGAAAGCCTTCAGTTTCATGCTAAGGAGTTTAACTCTTCAAAAATTTTTAAAATCAGAATGGCTATAGGACAGGAGAAGTCAAATTTCTCAAAATGAGTGTTTTTGCACCCTGAAATATTAAGACAGCCTGAAGTGTCAAATCAAAATACACAGTTACTTATTAACTGAGCACAAGGTGTAGGGATGGAATAAAGTTAACCAGGCTTGCTTACGAAGTCCTGATTATCCCTGTTCACAAGGCTTAAACAATTATGAAGAATTCATAGGAACCAGACCATAATTAAGCCAAAATATACTTAACTTATGAGTGGCACACATTTTTATATTCCTCAGGAAACAAAAACCATTTCTCATGACTCCCAGGTGTATAAGCATAAAGTTTTTTGCTTTTTACCTCCATATACAGACCTACCTCGGAGATACATGCGTTCAGTTCCAAACCACTATGGATAACCACAATGAAGTGAGTCAAATGACTTTTTTGGTTTCCCAGTGCATATAAAAGTTATGTTTACACTACAGTGTAGTCTATTAAATGTGCAATAGCATTATCTAAACAAAGCAATGTACATACCTTAATTAAAAACTATTGCTAGAAAAATAACCTAACCGTCAGCTGAGCTTTCAGTGAGTTGTGATCTTTTTGCCAGTGGAGGGTCCTGCTTGCATGTTGGTGGCTGCTGACTGATGGGGGGGTGGGGTGGGGTGGTTGCTGAAGGCTGGGCTGGCTGTGGCAGTTTTAAAAAATAAGACAACAATGAAGTTCACCACATCGATGAACTCTTCCTTCCATGAACGATTTCTCGTGCATGCTGTTTGACAGCATTTTACTCAGAAACTTCTTTCCAAGTTGGAGTGGGTCCCCTCACGCCCTGCTGCTGCTTTCTCAACTAAGCATAACTCCTATTCTAAATCCTCTGTGATCATTTCCACCATCTGCACAGCATCTCCACCAGGGGTAGATTCCATCTCAAGAAACCACTTTCTTTGTTCACCCATAAGAAGCCACTCCTCAGCCATTCACGTTTTATCATGAGATGATAAAGCAAGTCAGTTCCATCTTCAGGCCCCACTTTGAATCCAAGTTCTCTTGCAACTTCCACCCCACCTGCTGTTACTTCCTCCACTCAAGTCTTGAACCTTCAATTTGTAAGAAATGCAATAAACTGCAATGCCCACTAAAGCAACATATGCCTGTATTGTGCTATTCTGCTTCCACTTCATACAGAATTAAAGAACATAAGTAAAACTAATTGGAAAAATCAACCAGTTAAAAGTAATTCTGAATGTTTCCTTTGTTATCCTTCACAGGCTTTGGGTGAATAATGTATTATAACTGGAATCCCTGGCCTGTCTTACACACCTTTCTTGAGTAGGTAGAGTCCACCAGAGATAATCAAGTAAAGGCAAACAAATTATCAACTCTCTTTAATCCATTTTAATCGGCTGCATTTGCCTTGTCTCCAATATTCTTACCCTTGGCCACTCCCCATTTAGTTACCATGTTGAAATTGTTTAGTATCCTTAATCCTGTGGTAAAACAATGCTTTTATCATTTGCTTGATCTAATTTTTCTTCCCATGACCAAAAGTCAAAGGGAAGTGCTTCCAAATTCTACCTAGAATACCATGTTGCTAAAACTCAATTCTACTTGGGGCGCCTGCGTGGCTTGGTTAAGCGTCTGCCTTCGGCTCAGGTCATGATCCCAGGGTCCTGGAATCGAGCCCCGCGTCAGGCTCCCTGCTCCGCAGAGAGCCTGCTTCTCCCTCTCCCACTCCCCCTGCTTGTGTTCCCTCTCTCGCTGTGTCTCTCTCTGTCAAGTAAATAAATAAAATCTTAAAAAAAACCCCTCAATTCTGCTCACAATAAAAAAGAAGGGGGGGCATGAAAACCTGTATTGTATTTTTAAGGAGAATTATGTCATTGCAACGTTTTCATTAGCATTGTGCTCGTTTTGATACACTTGTCCACTAAAGTAATGTAAAAGTCGTTATTTTGACACTAAAAAAGCATCATTTTACTAAAATTAAAATTTAGGCTGGCATGGTTTTGATATACATCTGTCTTTCTCACATTTAAAGAAAAAAATCCTAGTCCAAGCTTCAATCACTTTTATGGTATAGTCTACATTTTACAATATGATTTATTTGAGAAAACACATTAAAATCATACACACACACATACTTTCAGACCATTTTTAAACAAGACTTTTAAAAAAGTGGCTTTTAATCTAAATTCTATTGCTCTGTTCCTGTAGAGTTCTGTAGAGTGACATGTTGGCTGGTTGTGTTAATGTTAGTCCCTGGAATAAGATTATCATCTTCTCCTTCAATCAAAGAATCCCACTGATCAAAATCTTTCTGCAGTCCTGTAAAATAGAAATGGTAATGAGCATAGTAAACTTTTTGAGAACATGAAACAGCTCAGTGCCTCTAGGTGGCAGCACAGCCTCGCTAGTGACAGATCCGTGATCAGGAGGCCAGGTCCCCTCCCTGGGAGCTGCCCAAGGCTGCGGCTTCTGAGTAAGAGATGGGACTAGACACCGAGCTGCCAGGCCCCCTCAGCATGGGAGTCCGCCAAGTCTGCACAGAAAAACTATTCCCTTTAACAGGCAGACTCGCTGTCTGGGATACAAAGCATGCAAAGCACCAGAATTAAATTTCTCATGCTTTTGTTTTCAAACTGATTTACTGCTATGTTACCTTGTAAACCAACTGGAGACAGTTAAAACAGGACTAATGCTGGATTAGGACAGTTTTGTCCTAAAAATCACCTGGTTTATGTCATGAAATACTCTTAGTTTCTTACCTAAATGCTTTTGTAAAAATGCTAATGAAGCTCTGTTGCTAAGATCAAGTGCTACATTTGAATCTATATCTCCTTTTAAGGTGAATATGTATCCAACTATTTTGCCAGTTGCAAAAGTGAAATCAGCAAAATTCTGATGGACTGAACCCCTGAAAGAGAAATGAGACAATCACATAGTTTGGCAAAATTATTTTTATAGTTAGGGTGCAGGAAGTATCCTAGCTGGCTATTTACTGAAAACTAAGGGAATAAAACTTGTAGATTCGATCTCTTTAGATATATTTGCGGGTCACAGGCTGTGCGCATAGGGATCTTAGAGTATATATTCATCTTGCCTTCTAGATAAAGATTCCAGTCTTTCTTGGCATCTTGGCTTTAGAAGAAATGATTTCAGCTCTTATTTTTTTTGAGCCAATACAATGTATTACATGTTGCAGGGACTGTGTACTCAGAGCCAGAAGCCTAGTATATTTGCTTACCAACACCACCTAACTTCTTTTCTATTGGATGCCAATCAAAACACACTGCACATAAGCCTGGGATTAAGTAGATTTAAGGAAAAAAAAACCGTTTTCCTTGTATTATTTAAGCTTATAGCTTATAGGTATTATTTATGAGGCTCTTTAAACCCACCGATAGCCTAACATCAAGTACAATGGCCTTTTTTTAGGGCTCATTTTCTACTGCCTCTGAGACATTTGACACTTTCTTGCAGGTTTTCTGCCCCCCTTTGTTTCCTTGACCTTCTCTTCCCTTGTTTGTACCTTCCCTTCTTCCCCTAACCACTCTGTTCTCCACTGGCTCTTCACATACATATAGACATTCCTCAAGATTCTGTTCTCAGACCAATTTTTACCCACTGGGTGGTCTTATCTACTCCAAAGATTTCATGTATAATACACAAATTCTCTACTTTCCCAGTGTGTGGCCAGACATCTCTACCCAGATTTCCCTGGCTCAAGCTAAGAGATTCCAAGGTTAGAACACATCTTTCCAGCCCCACCTGGTACACCTCTTCCTCTTCATTTTGCTGCTGCTTATAAGCTGACCACCACCCTCTGTTATCTATGCCCGAACCAGAGCCACCTGCCTCCCGTTCCTCCTTCCCTGCTTCCGATCACAACCTGCGTGTCAGAAGCACAAAGCAGGGAGAAACAGGGTCAGAAGCAGAAGCCCGGATGCTACCGACAGGGGAGGAATGGCCTCAGGAAGAGATGGTGGGGGAGAAAGGGAGGGAGCAGTCTAAAGGATGAGAGGAGCAGCAAACAGCAGGGTTGTAGTATCCCGGGAAGGTGAAATAAGGAAGTCTACAAGGTCAAGGTCAAATGGATGCAGAGAGCAAGGTCCAGGCTGCAAAAGGCTGCTGGGCTTTTTATGTCCTCTGTAGGGCCAGTTTCAGTACACTGGTGGGTGTTTTGGAAGCTAGCCCACAAGAATCAAAGTGTAAATGGACACAAATCTAATGATGTATTGTATGGTGACTAACTTAACATAATAAAATTAAATTAAAAATAAATTAATTTAAAAAAAAGTGTAAATGGAAGTAAGGATGGACTATTCTTTCCAGGTTCCTAGCAGTGAAAAGAAGGAAAAGATGTAGAGTAAGAGCCTAGTAAGGAAGTGGGGTTGAGGCAGGCTAGGCATTCTGCATTATTTCTGTTTTAAAATTAAATAGATGAGGGGGGTGTGGCAAGATGGCGGAGGAGTAGGAGACCTGGATTTCGTCTGGTCTCAGGAATTCAGCTGAATAGGGATCAAACCATTCTGAACACCTACGAACTCAACAGGAGATCGAACAGGAGAGTAGCAACAACTCTCTGAACAGAGAAGCGACCACTTTCGGGAAGGTAGGACGTGCGGAGAAGTGAATCCGAGGCGATATTCGGGAGGATAGACGGCGGGGGAGGGGCCTCCGCCGGCCGCTTCTGGCAAGTGCTAGAGCCGCGGAGCACAAAATCGGACCTTTTAGAAGTCGGCTCCGCTGAGGGACGTCGTTCCAGTGGCTAAGCGGGGGGGTGGAACCCCCACGGGACAGTGTGGTCTCAGGACCCTCGGGGTCACAGAAAGACCGGGGGTGCCTGAGTGCAGCAGAGCTCCCAGGTATCGGAGCGGGGAAGCCGGCTGCAGAGACGGAGCCAAGGCGCGGGCTCTCAGCTCGGGGTTGCCATAAACTGTGATCCGCGGCCCAATCGGGCCAGTGTGCCTCCAGCAGGGACCCAACAAGCGGCAGAGCCAGGGAGACTCCCCTTCCTCCCCTGGGAGGAGCGGCACGGGAACGCACCGCAGGGATCTGCTGGGTTTGGAGACTCCACACGGGATCGGGTGCCAGACATAGAAACACTGGGTCACAGGCCAGGTGAGCACGGAGTGCGGCCGGAGACCAGGGACAAGGGGGTGACTGCTTTTCTCTGGGGGCGCACTGAGGAGCGGGGCCCCGAGTTCTCAGCTCCTCCGGGCAGAGATTGGGAGGCCACCATTTTCACCCTGGTCCTCCAAAGCTGTACTGAGAGCTTGCAGGGAACAAAAGCTCCTGAGAGCAAACCGGAGCAGCTTGCTTAGCCCGGACCGACAAGGGCGGGGCAATTCAGCCTCCGGCAAAGACATTTGGGAACCATGGCAACAGGCCCCTCCCCCAGAAGATCAGCACGAACAGCCAGCAAGCCAAGACCAAGTTTACCGATCAAGGAGAACGGGAGAACTCCAGCGCTAGGGGAATACTGCACATAGAATGCATGGCTTTTTTACCATAATTCATTAGTTTTTCAAAGTTAATTTTTTTAACTTTTTTTTTTGAATTTTTCTTTTTCCCTTTTTCAAACAACATCTTATCAATCCCTTTTTTAAAAAAAACATTTTTTATTTTTCATTTTTAGAGTCATATTTTTATCCCTTCATAGTAGTTACCCTTATTTTTGGCATATATATATAAGCTGTTCTCTCTTTAAAATTTTGAGATACAATTTCTTCTAACAGATCAAAATATACCCTAAATCACTAGTGTATGGCTTTGTTCTATTCTCCTGCCTGATCACATTCTCTCACTTTTTTTTTCTTTTTTTCTTTTTTCCTTTTTCTTTTTAAATCTTCTTCTTTCTTTTTAAAAAACAACTTCTTATCTTATCAAGTCCTTTTATAAAATCTTTTATAATTTTCATCTTTACAGTCATCTGCCATCCCTTCATTGTAACAACCCTTATTTTGTACACATATAAGTCTTCCTTTAAAATTTTAGCAGGCACTTTCTTCTAACAGACCAAAATATGCCCAAAAGCTAGTGTGTGGCACTGATCTATGCACTAGCCTGATCATATTTGATCATATTCTGTTTTTTTTCTTTGTTCTGTTTTTGTTTGTTTTTATCTTTTTCTTTTTCCTTTTTTTTTTCTCTCTTCTTTCTTTCCCTTTCTTGTCCCCTGCTTTCAGGTCTTTTCTGATTCGTATAGAGTATATTTGCTGGAGACATTGTTAACCTGTTAGCATTCTGTTCTCTCATTCATCTGTTCTCCTCTGGACAAAATGACAAGATGAAAAAAATCACCTCAGCAAAAAGAACAAGAGGTAGTACCGTCTGCCAGGGACCTACTCAATACGGACATTAGTACGATGTCGGACCTAGAGTTCAGAATCGTGACTTTAAAGATACTAGCTGGGCTTGAAAAAAGTGTGGAAGTTATTAGAGAAACCTTTCTGGAGAAATAAAAGAACTAAAATCTAACCAAGTCGAAATCAAAAAGGCTATTAATGAGGTGCAATAAAAAATGGGGGCACTAACTGCTAGGATACATGAGGCAGAAGAAAGAATCAGCGATATAGAAGACCAAATGATGGAAAATAAAGAGGCTGAGAAAAAGAGAGATAAACAACTACAGGATCACGAGGGCAGAATTCGAGAGATAAGCGATACAATAAGACGAAACAACATTAGAATAATTGGGATCCCAGAAGAAGAAGAAAGAGAGAGGGGGGCAGAAGGTATATTGGAGCAAATTATAGCAGAGAACTTCCCTAATGTGGGGAAGGAAACAGGCATCAAAATCCAGGAGGCACAGAGAACCCCTCTCAAAATCAATAAAAATAGGTCAACACCCCGACATCTAATAGTAAAACTTACGAGTCTCAGAGACAAAGAGAAAATCCTGAAAGCAGCTCGGGAGAAGAGATATGTAACCTACAACGGTAGAAACATTAGATTGGCAACAGACCTATCCACAGAGACCTGGCAGGCCAGAAAGGACAGGCATGATATCTTCAGAGCACTAAACGAGAAAAATATGCAGCCAAGAATACTATATCCAGCTAGGCTATCATTGAAAATAGAAGGAGAGATAAAAAGCTTCCAGGACAAACAAAAACTAAAGGAATTTGCAAACACAAAACCATCCCTACAAGAAATATTGAAAGAGGTCCTCTAAGCAAAAAGAGAGCCTAAAAGCAGCATAGATCAGAAAGGAACACAGACAATATACAGTAACAGTCACCTTACAGGCAATACAATGGCACTAAATTCATACCTTTCAATAGTTACCCTGAATGGAAATGGGCTAAATGCCCCAATCAAAAGACACAGGCTATCAGATTGGATTAAAAAACAAGACCCATCAATATGCTGTCTGCAAGAGACTCGTTTTAGATACCCCCAGCTTGAAAGTGAGGGGGTGGAAAACCATTTTCCATGCTAATGGACACCAAAAGAAAGCTGGGGTGGCAATCCTTATATCAGACAAATTAGATTTTAAAACAAAGACTGTAATAAGAGATGAGGAAGGACACTATATCCTACTTAAAGGGTCTATCCAACAAGAAGATCTAACAATTGTAAATATCTATGCCCCTAATGTGGGAGCAGCCAATTATATAAGGCAATTAATAACAAAAGCAAAGAAACACATCGACAACAATACAATAATAGTGGGGGACTTTAACACCCCCCTCACTGAAATGGACAGATCATCTAAGCAAAAGATCAACAAGGAAATAAAGACTTTAAATGAAACACTGGACCAAATGGACTTTATAGACATATTCAGAACATTCCATCCCAAAGCAACAGAATACACATTCTTCTCTAGTGCCCATGGAACATTCTCCAGAATTGATCACATCCTAGGTCACAAATCAGGTCTCAACCGGTACCAAAAGATTGGGATTATTCCCTGCATATTTTCAGACCACAATGCTTTGAAACTAGAACTCAATCACAAGAGGAAAGTCAGAAAGAACTCAAATACATGGAGGCTAAAGAGCATCCTACTAAAGAATGAATGGGTCAACCAGGAAATTAAAGAAGAATTAAAAAAATTCATGGAAACCAATGAAAATGAAAACACAACTGTTCAAAATCTTTGGGATACAGCAAAGGCAGTCCTGAGAGGAAAGTATATAGCAATACAAGCCTTTCTCAAGAAACAAGAAAGGTCTCAAATACACAACCTAACCCTACACCTAAAGGAGCTGGAGAAAGAACAGCAAATAAAGCCTAAACCCAGCAGGAGAAGAGAAAT
>NW_027397084.1:5249562-5296744 GCF_003265705.2 Callorhinus ursinus
ATCATATGACCTCACTGATATGAGGAATTCTTAATCTCAGGAAAGAAGGTGACGGTTGCTGGGTTGGTGGGGGGTGGGAGGGATGGGGTGGCTGGGTGACAGACATTGGGGAGGGTATGTGGCTATCGTGAGCACTGTGAATTGTACAAGACTGATGAATCACGGATCTGTACTTCTGAAACAAAAAATGCAATATATGTTAAGAAAAAAAAGAAGAAGATAGCAGGAGGGGAAGAATGAAGGGGAGTAAGTTGGAGAAGGAGATGAACCATTAGAGACGATGGACTCTGAAAAACAAACTGAGGGTTCTAGAGGGGAGGCGGGTGGGGGGATGGGTTAGCCTGGTGATGGGTATTAAAGAGGGCACGTTCTGCGCGGAGCACTGGGTGTTGTGCACAAACAATGAATCATGGAACACTACATCAAAAAGTAATGATGTAATGTATGGTGATTAACATAACAATAAAAATTATTTTAAAAAATAAAGTTAAATTAAATAGACTTGTGCATCCAAATATTGAAGTCCTTAACTAACTTGAAGCTAAACTGAGGTCCTTAACTAAACTACCTAGACCCTCCTCACTTTTTTCCTAAAGTCTCTTGATCCTTCAAGACAAATTCTACTCCCATGTCTTCCAAGCAGCCTCTCCTGAACACCTCAGGTGGAGAACACACCATTCTCTGACCCCATAGGGTTTATTGCCTATACGGTTTATGTTTCCTTCCCCCCCCCATCTTTTTTTCTTCTTCGAAATAACCAGATTTCAGAAGAGGGATGAGCCCTACCTTGGAACATCACACTGTGAGTTCAAAACTCTATTGGGGTTTCTTTTTCACACCCATGATATCAGCATATCACTGATGTTCCAGGGCATCCGATTATAGCTTTGGGGGAATTTATAAATTCATATTCTTTCTAAACAGGTACACACTGCAGATCTCAGTTCTCTGCCCTTTTTCCCAAAGAGTTCCCAGTCTAGGCTGATGAAGGAATACTTCTCCCTACCCCAGCCCCCAAATGCATAAGCCTGCTCTTGTGTTTAAATAAAAATAGCATGTATCCTAATGCAAATTTTAATGATCAGTATATGAAGAACTTACATTAACTCTACTCAAGACAGTATGGTACTGGCACAAAAACAGACACATAGATCAATGGAACAGAATAAAGAGCCCAGATATGGACCCTCAACTCTATGGTCAACTAATCTTCTACAAAGCAGGAAAAAATATCCAATGGAAAAAAAGACAGTCCCTTCAAGAAATGGTGCTGGGAAAATTGGACAGCTATATACAGAAGAATGGAATTCAACTGTTCTCTCACACCATACACAAAGATAAACTCTAAATGGATGAAAGACTTCAATGTGAGACAGGAATCCATCAAAATCCTAGAGGAGAACAGGCAGTAACCTCTTCGACATCAGCCACAGCAACTTCTTTCACGACACATCTCCAAAGGCAAGGGAAACAAAAGCAAAAGTGAACTTTTGGGACTTCATCAAGATAAAAAGCTTCTGCACAGCAAAGGAACAGTCAACAAAACAAAGGGGCAACCCACGGAATGGGAGAAGATATTTGCAAATGACACTACAGATAAAGAGCTGGTATCCAAGATCTATAAAGAACTTCTCAAACTCAACACCCAAAAAACAAATAATCAAGTCAAAAAATGAGCAGAAGACATGATCAAACACTTCTCCAAAGAAGACATATGAATGGTTAACAGACACATGAAAAAATGTTCAACATCATTAGCCATCAGGGAAATTCAAATCAAAACCACATTGAGATACTGCCTTACACCAGTTAGAATGGCAAAAATTGACAAGACAGGAAACAACAAATGTTGGAGAGGTCGTGGAGAAAGCGGAACCCTCTTACACTGTTGATGGGAATGCAAGCTGGTGCAACCACTTTGGAAAACAGTATGGAGGTTCCTCAGAAAGTTAAAAATAGAGCTACCCTATGACCCAGCAATTGTACTACTGGGTATTTACCCCAAAGACACAGATGTAATGAAAAGAAGGGCCATATGCACCCCAATGTTCGTAGCAGCAATGTCCGCAATAGCCAAACTGTGGAAGGAACCGAGATGCCCTTCAACAGATGAATGGATAAAGAAGATGTGGTCCATATATACAATGGAATATTACTCAGCCGTCAGAAAGGATGAATACCTACCATTTGCATCAACATGGATGGAACTGGAAGGGATTATGCTAAGTGAAATAAGTCAAGCAGAGAAAGACAATTATCATATGGTTTCACTTATTTGTGGAACATGAGGAACAGCATGGAGGACACTAGGAGAAGGAAGGGACAAATGAAGGCGGGGAATCGGAGAGGGAGATGAACCACGAGAGACTATGGACTCTGAGAAACAAACTGAGGGTTTCAAAGGGTAGGGGGGTGGGAGATGGGGTAGCCCAGTGGTGGGTATTAAGGAGGGCATGTATTGTATGGAGCACTGGGTGTTATATGCAAACAATGAATCATGGAACACTACATCAAAAACTAGTGATGTACTAACATAACATAAAAAAAAACTACTCAAAACATCTGCATTTTAAAAAAGAGCAAGCATAAATGCACTTAGACCCTGAAATTATCTAATATTCTCCCTCACTGAAAGTCTAAACAATGAATTTAACAACTCTATCATGCCTACCAAATGGTGTCTTTTGGTGTTTATCCAAGTTTCAAGTTTCTGTTTCAGATGATGAAATAAATCACTTACTAATATTTACCTGATTGTAATCATTTTTCTTTCTTTGCCAGGTGAGTAGCATTTTTCCATTTTTTCGATATTAGCAGGATACTGGAACCGTTCTGAGTTGATAAAAAAGAGGGGCTGAGGAATTCTGGAATATATCTCATCATCCAGTGGAAGCATCCAAGCATCCAGGGCAATCCCGCACCTGCAAGAGTTTGGGGACAATGACAAAAGAAGGCTGGTTACACGCTGACTGACATGTGGAATTTCTAATGATGTTAGGTTTAATGGGCATACACCATCCTGGTTTATTATGGGTTATCTCACTGGTATTATACCTCAGTGTGGGAAGGGAATATGATTAGCTTTATAAGGTAGCAGACTTGCAATTATATAATCATTTTCTTTAGGAGACATTTAGGAATTGTGACCTTTAGAAAGATATAGTATCCTTAAAATGTTTTATTCATTTTTGCTACATTGCTTTCAAAATAAATTCTTTTTTTATTGTTATGTTAATCACCATATATTACATCATTAGTTTTTGGTGCAGTGTTCCATGATTCATTGTTTGTTCATAACACCCAGTGCTCCATGCAGAACGTGCCCTCCTCAATACCCATCACCAGGCTAACCCATCCCCCTACCCCCTCCCCTCTAGAACCCTCAGTTTGTTTTTCAGAGTCCATCATCTCTCATGGTTCGTCTGCCCCTCTGACATACTCCCCTTTTCTTCCTCTCTTGTTATCTTCTTCTTTTTCTTCAAAATAAATTCTTAAATAACAATTTCTCCAAAATTGTGGGGTGTCTGCAGACATACAATATATGCCCTATTGCCCCTATGTTTCCAGACCTTCTGGACACTCTGCTGTCAATTTATTATGCCTTTTTCACAGTTAACTGTTGGACCAGTTGCTTTATATTTCGAGGTACTTCACCTGGAAAAGTGTCTGGAGGTTGAAGAAAAACATACGGGGTATATCATTTGAAAATGTAACTTGCTTTTTACAAGTAAGTTTATCCTATGTTACTGGACCTTTTGGATACTCCACTTTATGTGAGAAATGGGCAAAAAAAGAGAATTCCCTTATGGAAACTGATTTTAAAAATTTGTGAGATGAAGTTTCACAAAGGGTCCTACCCATTTTCTAGATGGTTGGCTCTTCATGATCTCATCAAGTCTGTGATGCCGTGGTTCAAGAAAGAAAATATTTTCAAGTTATAAGACTGGCGTCTGGTCCTGACTCTCACCAACTGTAATTTAAGACCTCTATCCATCTTTTTAAAAAAGATTTTATGTATTTATTCATTTATTTATTTGAGAGAGAGAGAGAAAGAGAGAGAGCCAGTGGAGGGAGGAGCAGAGGGGGAGGGAGAGGAGGAGGGAAAGAATCTCAAACAGACTCTGCACTGAGTGCAGAGCCCAACCTGGGACTTGTTCTTAGGACTCTGAGATCATGACCTGAGCTGAAACCAAGAGTCAGATGCTTAACTGACTGAACCACCCAGATGGCCCAAGATCTCTATCGATCTTAAAGATGGAAAAAATAATAATTTAAAAATGCCTTGCATATTGGGGAAATCTAGAAGTACTATAAGATACATTACTGATATCACAACCATTATGTCATAGATAAAATGTATATAAAAGGATAAATTTCCAAGTGAAAATATTAAGCCCTTAAGCAGATAAATAAGAATGATGAGGGAAAATATATAGGAATGGGGAAAGCTTTTAATAGCAAGTAAAGTAGATGGTTTCTGTCTGGGAAAATTCATATAAGGTACTTTATGGAGGCAAAAGAACAGACTTATAAACCCTGAAGGATCCTTTCCTCATTAAGAATTTGATAAATATTCTATCTCACATGGGTTATCGCTTTCCCTCCTCCAGTAACTTACTGTTTTCTTTCTTTGCCTCCTTCTCTTACCTGAATCTCTGGTCTTCACTAAGAGTCTGAATCACTGTGGCTCCACCAAAAGAGTGTCCAATTACTGCTATTTTATTCCTGTCGATAGAGTCCTATATGAAAGAGCATGACATATATTCATCATTATCTCACAGGTGGTTAGAATAGAATGGTTTTTCAAATTATAAAATCCTTATTCATTTCAGGGACATGGTTAAGTACTCTGATTTCTTGTAAAAGAAATACATACACACATACAATCACAGGCACTCACACACACATATACATACACATGTATGTACATATATATGCATATACATATATATACACACAAATATACATGTTGAGCATTCGTAGAAGTTCAAAAGTGACCTTGATGATCTTCCTAGGCACCCACACTTGAAACACCAACATTATTGCTGACTTCTGCCTTTCCCCACTCCACGTTTAATTCATGTGCTCATTCCATGCATATCTGTTGAGCACCTGCTCTGTGCCAGGCACTGTAGACCATTTTCAATGGGCTCCCAGTCCACCAGTGGAGAAAGAGATACAGATACATGATGCAAATACATCAGGGTGGTGCCAAGGAACACATGTGATAGATAAGTCACCAGCCCAGGGTTGGCAGTGGGGTACAAGAAAGCTTCCTGGAGGAGGTGATGCCTGATTTGAAGAGTAAGCAAGACTCAGGGAGAAGAATGTGTCAAGCCAAGGGGACAACTTATACAAAAGCAGGGAGGCAGGAGAGGGAGAGGCTGGCTAAGGGACAAAAACTCTTCTCTGTATCAGGAGAACAGACCATATCTTCTGCCTGAACTGAAGTACTTCTAATGCTCTCTAACCCTTGTACTCCATCCTCCACACACAATTTTGGGTCTTTGTTCATGCTGTCCACTTGGATGGTCCTCCACCCCCTCTCAATAGTCTGCTGAAAACTTTTGACCACCATTTCAGAATCAAGCTCAAAAATGTGGAAGCGCCATACAAGAACTTACACAACTTCCCTTGGAGGTAGTGGGTTGAACCAGAGAAATTGCTATTTTTGTAGCTCAAAGCTGGCTGTTGGCCATTTCATATCTAGTGCAATGTAATGCATTCCTCATTGCTGTAATATTTCGCATATCCTTTTTTTTTTTAATTTGCAGCCCTCTGTCATGTCATACCTTGCATTATACCAGAAAAGCAGATGAAAAGGAACAGTGCAGAACCACAAGGGAAATGGCTTTTTCTTAAGCTCACCTTCAGTTGCTCCACCTCAAACTCTAAATCCAATACATTCTTCACTGGCCTTCCACGATCAATGTCCAGAATCAAATCGAGAGCTTGGGAACACTCCTTTGCTCTTTTCTGTACCTAATATGATTATTAGAAAAAGGAAATGACAAAGTAAAAAGCTGTGACACTTATTTTAGAGTTTGTGTAGGAGTTGCATGTGGGAAGCATGGCTGATTGCTTCTAAACTGGAAATGTCCAAGTGGTTAGTGACTGAAAGACAGCCCAGCATCATGACACGGGTAGTCACAGCTCTGCGGGTAGCCAAAGCTTAGTGCAAATCCTAGCTCCGTTGCTTACCTGCTGTGTGACCTCAGGGGTCACACCATCTATTGTGTGATACATTTATTGTGTGATACATTTATTGTGTGATAATGCCTCAGTGAAATGTGGGTGGGATTAAATGCAAGGACATATATGTAAAGCACCCACTGTAAAGTCCGGCCCAGAGGTGAAAGCCAGTGTGCTTTCCCTCACCTCATCTTCCAGACACCCCTGCGAAAAAGATACTGTTATTAAAAAAAAAAAAAGAAAAAGATACTGTTATTATTCATTATGTTGTAAACAATAAAACATAGAGGCAAAACAGAGTAATCTTGTCCAAGATCAGCCCGCTATGAAGTGATGGCACCAGCATTCAAACATAGAAAGTTGGATTCTAAGGCCTGGCCTCTTCCTACTATTTCATACTGCATCTCTGTCTTTAATGTTGCCTTGGAAGGGAGGATCTTTGTTAGTTTCTTTTCTAGCACTTCTGAGTTTCTAAAATTAGAAGTTCTATGGCAAAAGATTTCTGAATATGTACTGTCTTCTCTCAGGATTTTTATGTTTGTTTTTACTATGATCCAGGCTTTTCATTAGGGGAATTGTATCACACAGAATCTTCTGACAGGTCTTTGGGGAACAGGAAATAGGAGAGTAAGGAGCACACCTTGCAGTATGTAAATGACACAAACAAGCATCATCCTTTTGCATATGCTTTTTAGTCACCACACCTCCTCCCCTCCTGCTGCCATCTACCTGTTCATTTCGTAAGGGCATCTCCTCCTCTGATTTGAGGCTTTGAAGATAGAGCCAAGATTTGTTCCCTATTTCTGCTGCAGACTGGTCTTTGAAATAGTAAGTCGCAGAGGCGGATCCATCTCTACAATGCAAACGGATTCAATGACTTACACTCGTTCTTCCTCTTCTTCATCCCCTCCCATGCTCCCCATCCCCAACTTCACCCTGATCTTTCTGACTTCCCTGTCTTCTTCCACTCTACCTTTGTTTTAAAGTCAAAGAGGCCCCCAAGGGAGGTCTAAGAAAATGTCTTTGCTATGGGTCAAGTCCACCCATTCTATCTTCACAATTCTAGGAGGTCCTTTGGAGACTCACACCAGAAATCAAATCCCAGTGCTGCCACTTACTCACCATGTGGTGAGGCAAATTACTTACCCTTTTCCAGCTTCGTTTCCCTCCTCCTTAAAACAGTGATAATAGTAGGCATTTAAAAGTGGTTACAAAGATTAAATGATGGTGCATGAACAGGGCACACAATAAACACCAGAAATGCTAGCTGCTTTTTAACTCTTGACAGTTTAACTCAGTCTCTCTCTTTTTTTTCCCTCATGATGTAACCACAGTTGACAATTTCATTGATTTTTTTTATGAATCTTTTTGAAAGTTAGAGCTCAGGTGACCTACCTGTGTTCTACAGCAGCAACTATGAACCCATGCGATGCCAGATCAATGCCAATAGCAGAATAAATTGTCCTTCAAAACAAAAAGAGGAAAGCATTGAGGTCCGGGGTCTGCTAATAAACCTGGGAACATGGAGGCCATTATACCCCCGTAGTAGTGCCTGGGGGTAACCCAGATAGCTGTGGTTCTCGAAGAGGGCAGCTCTGCCCCTCAGGGGATATTTGACAATGTCTGGAGGTATCTTCATTATCATGACTGGGCAGAGGGGGCTACTGGCATCTAGTGGGTAGAGGGATGTTGTTAAACATCCTACAGTGCACAGGACCACCCTCCACCATAAGAAATTATTTCCTGCAATATGTCGGTAGTCCCAAGATTGAGAAACCCTGATGCGGTGATTCTAAATATCACTTTTGAGAGTTCTGGGCTTTAATCTTGGCCCCACTACTTATCAGCTATATGACTCTGGGTAATTACCGAATCTTTGTCAGCACCTGTAAAATGGGACTAACAACACCTTTGCTTTAGAACAGTTGTAAAGTTTTCATAAGACAGCATTATGTAGGAAGGCAGTGCAGTGTCGTGCTTAGGAGAACAGGACCTGCAGTCTGATCCCTGCGTTTGGATCCACCACTGATCTGCCTTGGATAAGTCACTGATCTTTCCTCTGTAATGGTGGGGGACCTGGTGGGATTACTGTAAGGATGAAGTAAGTTGATACATTTTCAGTGCTTGTAACTATGTGTCTAAAACAGGGTAAAGACTGAACACAGGTCAACTTTATTTAAATGATTGGACACAGAATCATGTGCTAAACAACTGCATTCATACCCCCTTTCCATTCTTCATTCTGCACAATCTTCTCAGGTCATGCATTCAATAGGAAATGGCAATAGAGAACAAAAGGGAGGTAGTAGGAACTCTGTCTTCTACTGTTGAAGATACACAACCTACTCAGGAAGGGATCAGCAAACCTTCTCTGTCAAAGGCCAGGATGTAAATATTTCCAGCTTAGTGGGCAATACAGTATCTGTCACAGCTACTCAACTCTGCTGTCATCGCACCAAAGTAGCCACAGACAATGTGAAAGGTGGAATGAATGTGGCTGTGTTTCAATAAAGCTTTATTCATAGAAACAGGCAGAAGGCTGGATCAAGTAGAATTCAAATAACTAGCTAGACAACAATTAAAGTAACAAAGATAATTTCTTTTGATCTATCTACTTATTTATTTATTGAGAGAGAGAGAGAAAGAGAATGAGAGACAGCATGAGCAGGGGGAGGGGCAGAGGGAAAGGGAGAGGGAGGGAATCTCAAGCAGACGTGGGACTCGATCTCATGACCCTGAGATCATGACCTGAGCCAAAATCAAGAGTCGGACATTTAACCCACTGAGCCATCCAGGTGCCCCCTGAAGATAATTTCTATTGCAGATACTACTCAACTTCTTGCCAGCTAAAAGCCACCTATTTCTGAAAGTCTTATAATCCTCTGAGGTAGAAAGAAGGGTAGGCAGCTGAGAAGATGGAAGAGGAGAGGGAATGGAGGTCATGAAAATGTGCCACTCAGAGATCATGCCACAGAGAGCATAGTTGACTAAAGACCCCACCCAGCCCCTGTCCCTCTAGATCCACCACCACCAGCTAAGCTTCCTGTGGGCTGCACCCAGTGACTGGGCAAAGCATAGGTACTAATGTAGGCCGATTCTGGTGAGATGCAGGACTCCTTTGATGAGCAACTTCTGGTCAAGCGCTCCCTCAGTTGGCCTGGTCCCATCTCTCCTTGAAGTGTGCTATAATCTGAGACTCTTTGTACCAATCTCTCCATTCCCCATCTCATTCCCATGTGTCCAAGCTGCATCATGATCTGAAGGTTCTCCCTATCTTTTCCTGCTCAATTCCCTCTATCCTTCATAGACATTTCTCTCAATAAATGTCTTTTACAGGTAATCCAATCTTGGTGTCAATTTCTCAGAAGACCTAACCCAGTGGGTGGTTTTGAGAGTGTAGATAGTATAATATAGAAGGGTGACAGCCAAAAATGTAAGCCCTTCTCTTCTTGTCATGAGGCTAGTCCCCATGAGCTAGAAGGAAGGAACAAACTACTTGACAAGATAGGGCTGGACTGACAAACAGACCACAGCCAATATTTGAGGAACCCCAATTCCTCCAAGACAGGAGCCAGCATGATACTCTAAAATCTGCTCTCCTTTTGGTGGGGGCGGGGGGATTCATTCGGTCATTGGTCCTTAAGAATTAAAATTGTTCAGCCTTTCAAACATTACCGGAATGCTCCAAGACCATGAGAAAAAACAATTAGTGGATATTTTTCACCAGTCCTCAGAGGGGAATTCCAGTCTGCGGGAGTTTTCATTGAACCTAGACAACAATGAGAGATGATAATTAGTGTTTTCTCTGACTTGAATGTTGCTGGTTAATTTAACTTACATCTTCTTAGTGTAAATCCTGACCCATGGAATTTATATTTATGTTTTTATGTACTATTAGTAAATTCATTAAAAAGTCTGCTACTAGATACCTAAAAACCAAGGACCTGAAGCATGTAGTTTTTCTCAAGACTAAAAAATCATTAATCATCAGTTCTCACTGCCAGCTCTGTGCTTAACATGAGACACTTTCCTACTTATAGGTATGTTCAATACAGGGTAGTACCAATCCCAGGTGTTGGCAAAACTTCAAAGGGAATATTCTGAAACCAAATTGAACCTCAGGAGCATTACACTGAGAACCAGAATCTTCAAATGAGGGGCTCCTTTCATTCTAATTTGGTTATGATCAAGAGAAACAGACCATTGACTTCATACTCAGCTGTGGTTTTGGATGGAGCTCTGCCACTTACTATTGATCTTGAGCAAGTTACAAGAATTCTCTGAGTTTCACCGTCCTCTTTTGAAAAATAGAGCAAACGATATCTTACAAGGCTTTTTTTTTAAAAAAAGATTTTATTTATTTATTTGACAGAGAGATAGAGCCAGAGAGCACAAGCAGAGGAAATGGCAGAGGGAGAGGGAGAAGCGGGCTCTGCACTGAGCAGGGAGCCCGATGCGGGACTCGATCCCAGGACCCTGGGATTATGACCTGAGCCGAAGGCAGACGCTCAACCATCTGAGCCACCCAGGCGCCCTCTTACAGGGCTTTTGTGAGAATGTTACCTAAGTAGGGAATATATGCAAAGCACCCATCTTGTGACATTAGTAAGGGGCTCAAAACATGGAAGATATCGTCTTCCCTTCCTTCACTTCTCAATTGCTGTTGTCATTACTATGCTCAGTTATTTGTGTTCCATTTTCTCATTTATAAAATGGAGATGGAATCATGAAGACTGGATGTGATGATCGCTCTGGAAGTGATCTGTAACTTATTCAGCACCATAAAGAGGTGTAGTTATATTTCTATATTTCTGTTATAAAGTGGTTTTTAAGAAAACCCCAAGGAGATGTTTAAAATAAATGCCGAAAGTTGTAGGCAGTTTTGAGACGGAAATTTGAAGACATAGTTAACACTGGCCCAACAGTAGTGTCTGATCAAACAGATAAGGAAGGAAACATCTATATTAGAGATATGTAGACAAACAAAGTGATGAATGCACAGCAGATTGTCTTGGGGAGAGAAGCTGTTTCCTTGGGGGTGGGCAATGGGAATGAGAGTAGAGTCTCCTCATTTACCATAGGTGAGAAATTAGCTTTCACTTTCCTACAGAGCATCCAGGGCACAGGGCATCTCAGCCAGCCCGCTACTTACTCACCAGATTATTGCTACCCCACAGTATGTAAGCAGGAAAATGAAAGACCAGCAAGAGACAGATATTACAGCCAGTCGGAAAGTCTGACACTTTCACTCCCTCCATCTACCCCAATATATGCAGAACAAACCAAATGAGAACCCTCGATTCTTTGATGGTTATCTGGGCTTTTAAGAAATACTAAGTTTAGACTGGAGAAAATCTACTTTGATCTTTGCCGGAAACTGGCTGTTTTCGAGGTTTTCTTATATTCTAGAGCCTACAAAGCAGGATCAGTGGAAATCTTACCAAAAAATAAGCTCAATATTTTGCCCATAAGCCAGTGTGTTCCAAGGTATTTACTAAGACCAAAAAAATATTCTTTGTTTGGGATCCAAAGGGTGTCAGAGTGGTGGTCATCCTCTTGGGAAGGATAATACAAACGCAAGAAGGTGCCCTGTAGAGGAAAGACATTAATGTACTTTTAGTGAGGTTGCTTCTCCAGTATGTTCCAATAGTGATTTTGCATACTTAATTAGTGGAGACCCAAATACCTTTGTTGTTCACAGAGAGGTCCAGAGAAAACTTTTTAAAGCTGCTGTGGTGATTGAAATAGAGTAGACAGAGAAGCAAAATAGAACAATATGCTTTCTGCGTGAAAAGAAAGTATGAGCATGTTGGTTTCAACCATTAAGGATGGGGAAAATAGAGAGAGTTTATTGATAAATTAGTCAGATGACAGCAACAAGTTGGGGAATGACTTAACTAGCGAAAGGCTTCCTATGGGATAAGACAAATGGCAAAATGAGTCGTTCTCAGGTGAGGGCAAGGGCAAGTTTCAAAACCCTCTAGTGGGCAATAGTAACAGTCAGTATTAGAATATAAGGATAAGTGGTATTAATCAAAGCATTACCTTCTCAGTATGATCAAACATCAAGTCTGTACAACCGACAGAATAAGGCCCATTTCCTTTGGGAATTTTAGATTGGCCAACGCTTGCAACAGCCATCAGGGCTCGTATCTCATTGGCCCATGCTGGAAAAAAAAAGGTAAATATTATCTCACTGTCATTCATTACACTCTAGACTTTATTATGCAAAAGGAAATTCCAAGGGAATCAAGTTACACCCCTTAGTTCCTGGTCTCCTTCATTTCTTTACCCAACTAGTAAAATACACAAATAATTACTGAGGGCCCGATGTAAGCAAAGTATTGTGTGGGGGTAAGGACAGAGGTGGACATAGCCCTTCCCCTTCCCCATAGGTATTTGGGTCTCCACTAATTAAGTATGCAAAGTAGCTATTGGAACAAACTGGAGAAGGAACCTCACTAAAAGTACATTAATGTCTTTCCTCTACAGGGCACCTTCTTGCATTTGTACTATCTATCCCAAGAGTATGACCACCACTCTGACAAGGGAAGACAGTATCTTCCATGTTTTGAGCCCCTTACTATGTTCGTAGGTTCACAAGTTAAATCTCAAGTTCCTGGGCACTGTAAGAAACACCCTCTGTGATCTGAAGGTCCACTGCCTTGTGCTCTTCTTCTGCTTTTTCCTTTAAGTTATCCACCTTCCACATGCTTAAGACTATCACGTCCTAATACTTACAGCCTTGCCCTTAGCTTCTACTCTGATCCAGATCATGGCAAAGACCACTTCCCCAATCTGTTTTTCCCAAACATAAACCTAACCTCACATTTCAGATCTGGGCCTCCAGCTTCCTATTGGGTGCCTCCACTCGCTGTCCTTCCCGTTAGGAACATCAAGGCCAATGGTCCAAAATAAGATTGAATGGCCATCTCCCAACGCTCCCTCCCTTATCCTCCAACCACACAGCCTGCAACTCCAGCATTCCCTGTCTTGTGCAACCCAAGCCAGAAACCCGGGAATCAGCCTCCTACTTCCTTCTCATCAACCCCCTACATCCAACTAGGTCTCAATTTCTAACACATGTTTTTAGCTTAGAATTCTCTCCAGTATAGCCCTAGTCCCCTAGCTCAGCTGTCTATTTATACGTTCACAGTCTCCCGACCAGGCAGTTGTCATCTCTCCTAACTGTCCTATTCATCTTGGATCTTGGCCTCTTCAAATTCATCCTTCTTCACACAGCTCTTGGAGTGATTTGAAGCACAAATTTCACCAGGCAATGCTTCTGAAAATTTTTCAATGGGTGTCTATCACTAAGTGGGTACTTCTGAAGGGGGAATGTATTTGAATCTTTGTGGAAGGCAGTTTGTAGGGTGGTATTTAAATCTACACATGCCTTCCTATGCTACATCCATTGCTACTTGAGGCACAAATGTGGCCTATCCTTCCAGTGTTTCAGGGTTGAAAGGTATAGAGTTCATAGGTGCACAAGTTAAATCTCAAGTTCCTGGGCACTGTAAGAAAGACCCTTTGTGATCTGAAGGTCCACTGCCTTGTATTCTTCTTCTGCTTTTTCCTTTAAGTTATCCACCTTCCACATGCTCCAGCACTCCCAAGCTACACACTGAGCTGTCTGATGCCTCTGCACCTTAATAAATTCCATTTCCTGTGTTTGAAATCCCAATGGCAAACTCCTGTTCAACCTTTAACATCGTGATCAGATGTTAGGTCTTCTCTGAAGCTTTCCCTCACTCCCTAGACTTAGTCATTTCAACCTCAATATCAAATCAATTTCCTGTATATATTTTTATCATTCTTCTTATCCTATATATTAAAATGATGTGTTTGCATACTCTGTCTCCCTCACTAGGCTATTTCTTAAGAGCTGTATACATGTCTTTGGGTCCTCAGATCTTAATGTTGGCACATAGTTGGTGCTCCATAAATATTCGTGAAGTGAGCTGAGCTAAGCTTTTCATTGCCACTGGGCTCTCATTTGCATCAAATGCTTTATGGCATATATCCTTTTACCCACCTACTCTTGAAACTGTCTCTCCCTGTTTGGTGCCAAAACTCTTCAAAGTACCTGCAGTTTTATCCGTTCTCCTTTCTAAACCCCATAGAAGTCCGTATTTACTTGTAAGATGGTGAGTCCAAATATCACTATATCCAGACTTTCGCATTTCTTGATTCAGCTTGCCTACATATTTTCTTTTACTGGATTGTAAGAGTCGATTTCTCTGTTAGACTCCTTCAAGCTTTCCATCACATTCTGTCTCTGCCACTAAGACACTTGGCGCTATGTTAGATATGGAACTTACATCGATATCACAGGGCATCACCCAGAAAGGTTTTGAGTTATGAGAAGAAGTCCATCTTTCATGCTGGTGACTAATGTATGAAGACCTGCCAGTGACAGGCCCTTTAATACATAAGGCTTGCTCTCAAAGTTGGTCCATGGATCAGCATTACTGGCATCACCTGGGAGGTTGCAAATGCAGGATCTTTAGCCTTAGCCCAATGCTACTGACTCAGAAAAGCCGTGCCTATTAAAGTTAAAAAGCACTAGGCTAAGTACCAGACCACCTGGTCTGACACATGGGTCAACAATTCATCGTCCATAGGTAAGGAAGGAGTTTCAAGGAAGGCAGGAGGTGAATGGACCTGGGGTATTAGAGCCAGGTGATCCTATTTTGGATTCCAGCTAGACCTCTGATGCTATAATGCTCTGGCCTAGGCAATTCACTCCCCGCTCTTATCCTCATTCGTGAAGTGGGGCAAAAAGCACTTGACCAGCCCACAGGACAGCTATAAGAATGAAGTGATAATGTAAGTCAAGTGCCTAGCACGGAACACAACACATAATCGGCAGACAACTGATATTATGTGGCCCTTACCTAGAGTTAGTTGACTCTGGCTACCCAGATTTAAGCCCTTAGAGGAGTGTTAGCAGATCTAAACTAGACCATACCATTTTCCCTTTGGGCAGATTCAAGGTGTTTTTTCAGACATTAAAAAACAAGAAAAACAACTTCACCCAGAAGGTGCACATTTTCAGTCCTATTTAGAAAGGCTCTTTCTTTCCTATTTAAGACTGTCTACCAAGCCATGCTTTGTGGTGAAAACAGGGAGACCCCAATCCATAGGGAGACACCACACCTGTCTTTCCCTCCTCGAGGAGCGGCTGTGTTCTGCTGCGCCGACACCCACATCAGCCATGAGGTGACAGTACCGGGTTGGAAGGGGTAGGACTCTGGCTCACACATTTTGAGGAGGAGCCCCAGAGAGCACACAGTTGCCTTGGAGGTACTACCTCTGGAAGTAGGAGTTCAGTTCTAGGGCCCTGGGAGGGTTCCGAGTCACACAAGTTTTCTCTATGAGATCTCAATGCCACAAAACCTCTGGGAACCTTTCTCAATCACCTGGCAGTACCCTGGTTCTCTAAAACCTGTGCTACCTCAAAGCCTCCTCACTCAGCATTCAGGAGCCTCAGGTCAAGATGAGGCTACAGGGCTGCTTATTCTGAGACACTTGACCTCTTGGGAAACCTGGAGCTGACCCGGGTTGGGGTGTAGGTCTACAGAGCCCTGTGGCTGTTCAGTGCCAGGGCGGTTGCCGGAAAGTTTCATCGGCCTGCAGCTAATCCAGTCATGGTCCTGGATTTCCTGTTCTCAAACCATCTGTTAGATCAGGGCTCATCAGGGCTCATCATGAAGGATGAGGCAGGAGGAGGCTTGACAGGTTGAATGGCCACCCTCTAGAGGATGCAGTTTGTGGTTCAGAACTTACATATGTCTGGTTAGCCAGCATATAGTACATCTTAAGTTTGTGATGTAGTGTTCAATGATTCATTAGTTGTGTATAAAAAAAAATAAAATGATGAATAAATGTGAAAAAAACAACTATTCAAAAAAAAGGTAGAGATGCACCCCAATGTTCAAAGCAGCAATGTCCATAGTAGCCAAACGGTGGAAGCAGCCAAGATGTCCTTCAACAGATGAATGGATAAAGAAGATGTGGTTCATACATACAATGGAATATTACTCAGCCATCAGCAATGATGAATACCCACCATTTGCATCAACATGGATGGAACTGGAGGGGATTATGCTAAGTCAAATAAGCCAACCAGAGAAAGACAATTACCATATGGTTTCACTCATATGAGGAACATAAGGAATAGAGCAGAGGACCACAGGGGAAGGGAGGGAAAACTGAACGGGAAGAAATCAGACAGGGAGACTAACCATGAGAGCCTTTGGACTCCGGGAAAGAAACTGAGGGTACAGAAGGGAGGGGGGGTTGGGAGATGGGATAACTGGGTGATGGGTATTGAGGAGGGCATGTGTTGTGATGAGCACTGTTGTGTTACATGCAACTAATGAACCATTGAACACTACATCAAAAACTAATGATGTACTATATGTTGGCTAATTGAACATAATAAAAAAAGGTAAAAAAATAAATATTTTACTTCATTTGTTACACATAAAAAAACTTATACATGTCACGTCCTATTTTTCTTTAACTTTAGTTTAATAGGAGCATTAGAACCCATTGAGTGCTATGTATCTTGTTACACATTTCCGGTGGTGTTCATTTGTCAAGTATTCCTGATATTCACTCCTGGGTTTTGAGACAGATGTATATATGCCAGGAACATGACATTTTCTTACACAGCTTTATGTCCTCCACTCACAAAAAGGATATCTCTAGCCCCTACTTTGCCTGCATAACCATATTTACTATGTATTCATTTGGCTAGATGAATATAAACAATTATCTATTACTTTAATACTTTATTTAATAAATGATTTCTAATAATTTACAAAATATTTTTGCATTCATTTTTGAGCACTGAGAATGGGGCATTGGGCTCAAGGCTGGGGCTACAAAGATGAATAAAGTTGTGTCTCTTTCCCCAAGTTTCTGCCAGTCCAATGGCAGTTTTCCAATGATTTTCAAATATGAGGGGGATATAAGACATGTTTTGAAATTCCCACCCTGTACCAACAAGAAGTTCATGATGTAAATGTCTCCTCGCTGATAATCTGCTCATCATGTAAGATGCTACTTGTTTCCAATCCTTGGAAAAGGTACTGGGAAAATTAATTTAATGAGGCTGGAAGCTCCTTGAGCTTGTCCACAAGCTCACTGTCTCAGTCACTGGTGCCCCAGCTTCCTGATAAGTGTTGTTGAATGAGTGCACCTGTGAGATATTATGCCATCTCCTACGCAAATGTAGATACAACATACAGTCCTTCCTACAGATGCTTTTACTTCCCTATGAAGTAGAGCAATATTTATCAGGCACAAGGTGATGAAAGCTCTTTTGTAAATGTTACAATAAGGAGTCACCCATCTAACCTGAACAGCTAGATCCAGCGTGACCAGGTGTGTGGCCACAGACAGTGTGACACCATTCAGAAGCCACCTACATGGTTCACCTGAGGGGAAGCTGGATAGAGAAGAGCACAGAGCACAACACTCTGGGACTTGCAGGCATTCGCAAAGCTCCAGAAGCAATCTCTTTGCAGTAAAGATCTTTCTTGGTGATGGCAGATGTACTTGTCTAGAGATGGCTGCCTCACTCTGGCCACCTCTTCTGGGCTTGACTAAACCTCCGCCTCCTCTCCTTCCCTCCCACCACAAGGTAAGAGAGAGCAAGAGATGCACGTCCATTCTCACCCGGAGCTCTTCAGCTTGTCCCTACCTCTTCCTGTGATGACAGCGAAAATACTATTTCCCTCTGGGCCCCAAGACCCTAACTTGCCATTTTCTCACATCTCCTCCCAGTACGAACCAGGACTATACTTGTTGATCAAGACAACTGCCTGTCCTTCGCCCTCCGTGGGAGCAGGTCTTGCAGTTGCCTCTGACGGAGCTCCAGGGGGTTGTGTCACTGCACCTGCGTGGGCGCAGGTTACGGCGGCAAGAGAGTTAAGAGGCCGGGTTGAGGAAGTTCTCCATGGTGGTTGCGAGCTGAGCTTCCAGTTTGTCTGAAAATGCCTCACCTTGGTTCTGTCCTGCAGTCATGATGTTGAAGAAGACAGGATTTTGTTCAGTTTCAGTTGCAATGAGGAGCAAGTGAGGCTCTGTCCCCTACCCCAGGAGAACACAAGGTCTCCATGAGCCTCCTTGTAATAAAACTTGGTTAGAAGTCCACACATGCATCTGCTCTGGGGCCACGTGGAGTCTGGCAACGGGTCATTTGCTCAAGCCCTTGAACAAAGAGACCTCTTACCTGATGATCTAATATGGGCAGCAGGATTTAGGTCTTGCCAGTCAATAGGATGGACCAGTGTGAGGCAGCTGCAGAGGCAGAAAAGCGCATGCAGTTTGGGTGGCAACATCTTGGAAGCTGAGCAGTGGTTTCAGCTTAACCTTCTTCAAGGCAGGTTATTAAAAGAAAAAAAACATGCAATAAAGAGGACTTAAATAGGTTGACATATCAGTGTGATTAAGGTACTAGCAACACGACTTTATATATTATTAAGGGAAGAAAGCACCTGGAAACAAAGCAACATGCACTGTCTGAACTGGGTTTTTGAAAGGCATCAGGGTGGCAAAATCCTTGGTAATGCTGGCCTGTAGAGCAGAGAAATAACACTTCTAGCAGTCATAGTAGGTTTCTGGTCACTCACTCTCTAACTCTGCAGCAGTCTGGTTTGGTTATAAAGAATAGCATCAGGGGGCGCCTGGATGGTGCAGTTGGTTAAGTGTCCAACTCTAGGTTTCAGCTCAGGCTGGGATCTCAGGGTCATGAGATCAAGCCCCACGCTGGGCTCTGTGCTCAGCACGGAGTCTGCTTAAGATTCTCTCTCCCTCCTGCCCCGTCTCCCCAAAATAAATAAATAAATCTTTAAAAAAAAGAACAGAATCAAACTATAGTAACTGTAACAATCATAGATCACAATCATAATAATATCCATAAGCATGCCTAGCACATTAGTGAACACTCTGTAAGTTTTGGCAAATGTTTCCATCACAATTATGAAATGATCATACTGCTGCAGCTATGACTGTTTTGGTGCTGATGACATTTTATTTTGGGGGATCTCTATAATCCTCCTATACTGAAACCTTCCCAAAGGCAGAGGTCAGGTCCTATGTATGTTGCCGCTGCTGAACAGAGGGCCTAGAATGCAGTGGTGTTGCATGAATGTTTATAGACTTCATGAATGAATATTTGTAGTCCCACAAACAGCATACTAGACTCATGCTACTAAGAAATGATATTACAATTGGGCGCTATGCTAACATCTTATTAGCAAAAACTATATTGTATTGGTGTATCACCTGTACGCTTTAGAAGTTCTCCCTTTGAAAAACTGCATTGTCTCTTCACTGATAATAACTTGCTAACGGATTTTTTCCAGATGTATTTCTATGCTTGAACACGCACATAGAATACATACACACATATACATGCATACATATAAACATACGTATATAAAAGAGTTTTAAAATTTGTTTCCAGTGCTTCAAGTTATACTTTTAATTTGATAGTATGTTTAGAGTACCTGGCACTATAATTTGTCTTTTTATTTTAAAATGGCACTTAGGAGTTGTTCAAAAAAGTTTGTTCACTGGGGCACCTGGGTGGCTCAGTCAGTTAAGTGCCCAACTCTTGGTTTCGGGTCAGGTTGCGATCTCGGGGTCGTGAGATTGAGCCCCGAATCTGGCTCTGCACGCAGCACGGAGTCTGCTTGAGATTCTTTCCCTCTCCCTCTGCCCCTCCCCTTGTTCTTGCTCTCTCACTTTCTCTCAATAAATAAATAAAAAAAAATTTTAAAGATTTTTATTTATTTATTTGACAGAGAGAGAGACAGCGAGAGAGGGAACACAAGCAGGGGGAGTGAGAGAGGGAGAAGCAGGCTTCCCACTGAGCAGGGAGCCCGATGCGGGGCTCGATCCCAGGACCCTGGGATCATGACCTGAGCCGAAGGCAGACGCTTAACGACTGAGCCACCCAGGCGCCCCATAAAATATTTTTTTAAAAAGTTTGTTCACTAAATAAAATAGCAATGTTGCCAACATTTGAAGGCTTAATATGTGCCCAGCATTTTTCAGTTTCTGGAACAGGTTATCTTATTTGGTCATCACTAAACAATCTGTAAGGGAGGTTTAATTGTCCCCATTGTATTGATGAGGAAATTGAGGCAGGGAGAATTTAACTGACTTGTCCTCCTCACGCAGCTAGCAAGGGCTGGAGGCGCAGCTTGACCCCAGAATATCCGAGTCCCTGCTTTTAACCACAACACACCAACTTTGGGTGGCACCGATTTTTCTTCACCCTAAAATGATAATCTTCTGAAGTTAATGAACCCGATTCTTTTAATGATGCTCATGTGTTCAGGAACGTCCTGGACTGAAAAGATGACTTAATAAAGAGTTAGAAATTTTTCTCTAAAGAGATGAGCATCTGTCTCACTGTTCTTGCCCTAATTTGTATTTGGAGCAACATGCCAGAACCCTTGGAAACAGCAGAGTACTGTGTCTGAATCCAGAGAAACAGCTACTGAGTTTCCCAAATAACCAACAGAAGAAGCTGAACCAGAGTCAGGCTATCTGCTCACCAGCCTCCAGCACTCTCCTGCTGATGGACAGTCACAGCTGGGTCTTTCATCATATAACATCATCCACAGAAAGTATGTACAGGGACATGAGCAGAGGGCTTGAGAAAATCCCACCCGTAGTGCTCACAGCCCATGACTGAATAAAAAGAGTGTCATTTGGCCATTTGGAAAATCTCGGGGACAACGGGGAGGAAAAAGCAAGGCAAAGTGGAACACACAGGGAGGTCAACAGAGAGTTTTTAGAAACATCACACTAACCCAAAGGAAGTTTGCTTGGTCACAGCTCCTTGGGGTTCGTGACATCTTCGCTTTAACGATCTCAGGAAGAGTGAGAGACAGCCAATTGTTGGAAGGGCTTCCCCAAGTCCTCCAAGCAAGACTGGGGTGCTCTGCCCGCCCCATGCTTCCTGCCAGACCTGTACCAATGCCATAGCCTGTGGTCCTCAGCTTGAAGCAGGGCAGATTTAAGGGCAGGTGAAATGGCACACTGAGTTCCCACCCTGACCCATTGCAAGCTACAGTGGCTCCTGGGGAACATTTGTCCATACTGCCTGGGGCGCCTGGGTGGCTCAGTTGGTTAAGTGTCCCACTCTTGGTTTCGGCTCGGGTTGTGTTCTCAGGGTCTTGAGAGCAAGGCCCAGTTGGGCTCCAAGCTGGGCGTGGAGCTTGCCTAAGATTCTCTCTCTCCCTCTGCGCCCCCCCCCCCCCCCCCCCCCCTCCAGCTTACATTCCCAAAAAGAAAAAAAAAAAAAGAGAGAGCATACTGACAGATTCCTGAGTCCCACCCCAGGCCTACTGATTCAGAATCTTTAGGCATGTCTGAGCATCTCTGCTTTAGTTCCTGAGGGATCCCAACACAGCCACGCCCAGAATGTAGTATTTGGAAACTGCTACAATGGAACAAAAAGAGTACTATTTGTTTATTATTTTTATTTATTTATTTATTATTTTTTTATTTTCGTAAACTCTACTCCCAATGTGGGGCTCAAACTCACGACCCCGAGATTAAGAGTCGCAGGCTCTACCAACTGAGCCCAGGTGCCCAGAGGGTACTATTTGTACTCACCGGCCTATCATATGTGCTGTCTGCTCTCATCCTCAAAGTAGTAACCCTCTAAATAATTTAATGATTGGCTGCCTCATTCATTCATTCATTTGTTCATGTATTCACCTATTCAATTTTCGGAACGCCAATGTGTCAGTCTATGCTTGGGATAAAAAGATTTCTAAATTTTTTTTAAAAAAGTTTTTTAAAATCGATGTGATTTTTCTGTCCAAAATTCCAGTGGGTTGAGAGACTTTGAAACGATTATGATGAATGCTGTAAACAGAGTCTTTACAAAATGTGGTGGGAATAAAGGTGTAGCGGACATAACTCAGAAACAAATTTTAGCACCCTGCATTTTTCATTTTGGGGGAAGAGGATCAGTGAAAGCCAAGCTGCAGGTCCAGCCTGAAGTCACACAGTCACTATCTGTGGGCAGGACTGGAGGGCAGGTCTTGTTCCTCTGACCCCAGCATACTGAGTGAGAGAAGGACCCAAATGCGGTCCCTCTCCTTCCTCCACCTTCTGAACGCCACAGAAGGCACTGCCTTCCACTGCTGCCTCAGGCCGGTGTGCTCTGGGCGGGGCGGGGGAAGCTGTGCCAAGACTGTCCCCCACTGGTGGCAAGACAGCTGGGTCCGACGCAGTGGACAATCATCACCAAAGTTTCCCTACAGTCAAGAAAGGAGGCCTTCTCTGGGCCTGGTTCCTCAAGGGCACCAGAGAAGAAGGTGCTTCCCACCTCAGCCAGCAGAGGCTCTTGCCTGGGCAGAGTCAAGCCAGGGAGCCACCAGCCACACAGAAGGCCACCCCCTCCGCTCTGACAGTGCTCTGTACAGGTCCCCATGTGGGCACTCTGCAGCCTCTGCTACTAGGCTCTGTGGACAGAATTGCTTCACCCAGTAGCCTGTGAGCTCCTCCGGGGCAGGGATTGATCCCACAGGCCATTTATTATTATAACTTAACAAAGGGCCCAGTACATAGCAAGCACTTGGACATACCTCTTGAATGAGGAGGAAGGATCTTATCTTCTTTTTGGTGTGGGCTCCCAGGTAGCCCAGAAACAGGCCCTGATGATTTCGCACCAGGTGTGACTTCTCCAGACACTGAAGTGGGTAGGGGTCATTTACGCGGGCTTCAGGGCCTAAAGCCCAACTGCCTGGGTCTGAATCCTCGCCTTGACGCCAGTAGTGTGACCCCCTGCAAACTATGGAATCCCCTGTGCCTTATTTCCTCATAATAAGGGGCTGAGGATAATGGTAACCCATATGATCAAATGGTTAATATACATTAAACAGTGTTTTCGCATGTAGCTAAAGGCAAATGTTAGCATACTCATTTTGCATTGCTACCAGTACGCCTTGCCCCTAGGTAAGTAGTTGCTTAATAAATGTTAAAGAAATAAAAGCTAGTGCATCAATCAAGACCTTGAGATAAGAACAGGAAAAGGCATCCTTGATCATCACCCCCTTTGTCCATAGGCGTTCTGCTGAATAGATCTTATAGTTTTATTAAGGGCTCTAACAACCCCTAAGCGTTATAATTAGCATTTTTCCTATATTTCTCAGGGAACTTTGTATTCACTGGCCTTCTTCCCCTCTGTAGCCTGCTAGGGCCCTCAAAAGGCCTGGGTTACCTCTTGTCCTCTACCACCTGCTTCTCAAGACTTATGAAATGTCCCTCCTTTCAGCTCCTTACTTGGCTTCTCAAGGTAACAGCTCCCTAGTCTGACAAACTGCTAAGAGGTTCTGGTGTGCTCATGAGGCTTTCCGCATCAACTTCCAAATAACAGCCCTTTTTCTTTGAGCCAAGGTCTCCTGGGGGCATCCTATCAAAGCCCCTGAAAATTTTCCTTTAGGAAAATTCCTAAATTTTTTATTTCCTTTGGAGGAAAAAAGGCCCTTCAAAGTCCTTCAAATCCGATCCTGTGGGCAGTAATCCACCCTGGCTACCCCAGGACCCTCTGCCCATCAAGCTTCCAATAAGAGTGAGCGAGTCTGCACTCTACAGCACTGTAGTGAAGAGATAGTCTATAAACTAGGAGTCTGAATTATTCAGAGTATAGGTTGCGATGTAAGTTCTGTGTTTGAGAGAGCTAAGCAATAGACAATACTTCAGGGATGCAAACAGTTCTCTTCTGGAGATGCAACTTCTGCTCATCATTAAAAACAAAAATGGGGGGACGCTTGGGTGGCTCAGTCGGTTAAGCGTCTGCCTTCGGCTCAGGTCATGATCCCAGGGTCCTGGGATCGAGTCCAGCAACAGGCTCCTTGCTCAGCGGGGAGCCTGCTTCTCCCTCTGCCTGCCACTCCCCCTGCTTGTGCTCTCTCTCTCTTACAAATAAATGAAATCTTTAAAAAAATAAAAACAAAAATGGGAAAATTATTGTTTTCTGAAACAATTTTTTTTCCTCTATGTTTTGGACAATAGAACCCAGTCCTCTTTCAGGAAATTTAACAGTGAAACGGGCAATTCTGGACAAGAAGCCCTTTTAAAATTAAACTAGTGATGTTACACAAAAAGCTGTAGAAGTAATAGGAAAGAGGATCTTGATAATGCATTTTCAATCAGTTTTACATTGTCTAAAAACCTGAATGAGAACGCCTTGGACCTGGAGGAGGACTTGATGAAGCATGCTTCTGGAAACATTGACCAATGTTCCTGATTAACATATCATAGGCATCTGAGAAGAGACTCAGAGATTGGTTTTTCCAGCGTCTCAGCTTGATGGCTTTGGTTTTTGTCTGCTTGAACCTTAGCAGAAACTCCTAAAGTTAAACAAAGAAGAAGTTAAACTCCTAAAGTTAAACATTTTGACTATAACTCAGACCTTGATTCCTGATTTAGATAAGAAATCTAAAAAGGTGAAATGAGGTATAAATGACTGTCATTGAGCACCTACTATGTGCTAGCGCTGTCTAGCTGTGTGTGTAATGTCATCGTTAGTCCTCACAACAAGGAGTAGAGTTAGGCAGGTACTATTACCTCCATCTTACAGTTAGGAACACTGAGGCTTGGAGTGATTTGCTGACTCCAATGACTGGCAGGTTTTGGAGGCTTGATCAACAAGCCCAGCCCTTTGAGGTATATGAGTAGAAACTATCAGTATAATATGCTCTTGTTTCCATTTAAAGATGTATGTTTATACACAAGTAGAAAAAAAGTCTAGATGAATATAAAGCTAGAATGTTCTCAGTGGTTATATTTAAGTGGTAGGATTATAGGTGGTTCTAGTTTTCTTTATATAACATGTACTTTGCTAATTTGTCAACAAGGAACATGCACTGCTTGAGTAGAAAGAAAATAAAAGAGAAACATATAAAAATATAGAAGATAAAAATATAAAAAGATAAAGAAAGATATAAAAAAAGATAAAAAAAAAAGAAAAGAAAAACCCTAGCTCTTTATTGAGCAACAAAATCTAAACAAATGGCTTCCTGTCAGAAAGAAGCTGGACCCTTACAGATTTTTGGCCCAATTCAGAGATAATATTGGATTTGAGGCTTTGTTTTGGAGCAATAATTTTAGGAGAAAGGTGTGCTTCATTTCATTCTGAAGGTCTGGGGTAGGTATTTTTTCTGAAAAAAAAAAAATCAGTGGTTTGTGGCTATTATAATATCAAATGAATATCCATGAGCCAGGCATGGTGCTAGGCTTCTAAGAGAGTTTCAGAGTGTTGGGGGATGGGGAGAAGAGGGAGGTTTGAGGTGTGGGATGACAAACAAGAGAGAATAATATGCTTCAAAGAGTGCCTGGTTTTGTGCTCCAGGTAAAGATAAACATAGGGCGCCTGGATGGCTCAGTCTCTTAAGTGTCCAACTCTCAGTTTCAGCTCAGGTCATGATCTCAGGGTCCTGAGAGTGAGCCCCATGTGGAGTCTGCTTCAGATTCTCTCTCTCCCTCTCCCACTGCCCCTCCTGCTCATGCTCTCTCTCAAAAAGTTAAATAATTAAGAAAGAAAAAAGATGAACATAACCTAGTCCAGTTCCGGTGAAACCATGAGACACTAACTAATCTAATCCCCTTGTTTTATGTACAGGGAAACTGAGGGCCCCAAAGGGGAAAAAACTTGCCTGGACCCACACAGCAAATCAGTCATCAAGCTGGGATCAAAATACCTGTCCCCTGGTCACTAGGTCATCAGGTTTACAACAGCAGCGAGCCCAACGCTGGAGGGCAGGTGCTCCTGGGCTCTTGTGGAGAACATGGGGTCCCGTCAAGCTCTGGACAAGGGCAAGAGGAAAGGCCTGGGTCTATAATCAGAAGGATCAACTCGGCCAGTCATTGCACCTCTGAAACCTCATTCTCCCAGCTGATGAAGCGGAATGAATGCTACTTGTGTCATCAGGCTGATGGAGTGAGGGAACATGCTAGCAGCACAGCGCCAAACATGCAAATCTTAGCGTGTGTCCCTTTCCTCTTCTTCACCAGGAAGCAGCTTAGAGCCATTGGGAGCAAAATATACTAGACTCTAGAGAGTATATTCTGAGAAAGAAAAGAGCCCATGACCTGAAAGTTGGTGGGTTTAGGTTTATCCTGCCGAGTGGCCCACACAGCATGGGTAGTGCAGGCCCCCGCACCACCGCCGTGTTCCTCATCCTCTGCACACACTGGCATGTGGGACTAGCTCATTCTTTCTCATGGGAACTGTCCTGATACTTAGCAGCATCCCTGGACCCTATGCACCAGAAGCCAGTAGCATCGTCCTCCCCCTGGGGTGGTGACAGACACAAATGTCTCCAGACTTTGCCAAATGTCCCCTGGTGGCTGGAGCTGCCCCTGGTGGAGAACCACTGGGGGCTACATAAAGAACAAGTGGGTACAGGCAGGGAGAGGGCTACCTTATCTAGGAGACGGGACAAAACTCCATGCTTAATTCAGAGCGGAGTTGAAAGCCATCTATTTTAGGAGAAATAACTATAAGTATGAGCCCCCTTGCTAAGCAGGTAGGTTTATCTAACAGCATATGGAGGTTTTGTCTTATGTATAGGTTTAGGTTTACTAAGATATGTAAATTCTTCATTAATGTATTCAACTTGTGATATGCACGCACCACCACACTTGCTTCTCATCGTATTCCCCCCGTAATCTAGTTGGGGGTCTTCTGCCCTGATGCCCTGGATGGTTTCCTCAGCCAGAAGCACCCACCCCCCTCCCCCGACATGCCCACATACTTGCTCCTCTTTCATGGTGTGTACTTTGCCCCCACGATGTCTCATATCACGACAGCCTAGACACCAGACCATCCGCTGGCCCATCCATCCCTTCAAACATTTACTAAACACCCCCCGTGTGCCAAGCACCGAGTGCTAAGTGTATGGCTGGCTCCTACAATAAGGATCCTACACCTTCTGAAGGGAAGCCGTGCAGCAAGGACTCCAAAGCTAGGAGGATATTTCAGTCCTAATAAATGTCTTTAGAATATCTGAATCAAAAAATGTGTAAATGAATTACTCTAAATACATCAGAGGTTTTATGTTCTTTTGTCTCGAATGACACACGGAGGACGGGGACGGGGTAGTGTTTGCAGCATTGTAGCTTCTAAGGTCTTCGCCCTGCTCTGGCTAAGTGCTGAGGAGGCATGGAGGGAGCAAGGGATTTTTTTTTAAAATGCAGCTTGGGGTTTGAGATGTTTTGATAACAGTGGGTTCAGTGTAGACACAAAGAGGATGGTCAATTCCAGGGGGTGCGCGATGCTGGGAGGCGTGGAAAGCCCTCCCAGGAGTGGCCACGCAGGAGCTGATGCTCACAGGAGGAGGGTCCTTAGCAGACTGACCTGGGTTGATGGGGAGAAGGAAATTTCACCCACAGGAGACTGTAAGGGAAGGCCTGGGAATCAGTGAGGTGTCGATGTTAGGAAGTTGGAGGCAAGGGCGGGGGAGGGGGGCAGAACACAGAGACCCTTACAAGCCGTACGTCCGAGTGTGGACGTCTGTCTCACAGGTAGTGATATTTCCCGCCACGCCCAGCACCCAGCACCGCAGGCCTTTCTTCCAGCAAGTGTCCAGCGAACATGGGCTGAGCTAGCAGAGGAACGACTTCAGCCCTGCAGAATGCTGTGTGTGCCCGTCTGTAGCCCAGCCATGTGTAGATGCGTGCGCGTGCGTGCGTCTGGGGATTACCCGGGATGGAAAGGACAGCGGGCGAGAGCCTAGTGCAGCCGCTGAACACAGCTGTGCCCCCCAGGCCACACGGTAGTCTACCTGTGTCCCAGTGGTTTCAGGGCAGCCCCTTCCTTACTCCTTAGCTCACCTCTCCCCATTAGGTGAAAGTCTTCGCTCCTTAAATGCAAGCACTCTCCTTCACGCTGCCCTCCTATCCCCTACAACTGAACGTGTAAATGCTCCTTCTCTAAGGAAAACAGAAACACCAGGATGACGCTCCCTCTGAAGCCTTTCTCTCTGCCTTCGATTTAATTCCAGACCACAGCTCACCCTCTCCTCTCTACGACCAGCTCCCAGTCCGAGGCTCCGGCCTCATTCCTCCTCAGTCAAGGGGACTTGATCTCCCTGATAGTAACTCCTCCCAGCGTCTCCTCAGCACCCCCAAACCACTCTCACTCCTCACCATTACGTGTTGGTTAATTTATGTGTCACTTCTTAACACTGAAATATCTTGTCCATCTTCTTTCCCCAAATAGATTGAAGCTGCTCGTAGGAAAGGGCCAATACCTTTCACCTTTTCAAATGTCTCACAGTCCTATGTACCTTCACAACACATTCATGTGGCTTCAAATCTATTTCTCTAGCTTGATTTCTCAGGTAAAGCTGTTTGGCTGTTTCATGCGATTTTATTATAAGCGATCACCAATCCTCTATGGAGGTATTACACATTTTAGACCAATATGACCAAACATTTCCCATATTAGTAAAATGAAAAGAGTGCTTCTTGCTTTTCTGAACAAAGGACTACAATCAACGGCTGCAAGTCCCTGGCTTTCTCAGACACTGGCTTCTTTGAACTTCTGATGGTCATTGAGATGTCTGAGAGGATGACTAAGGGAGGCCTCTGAATCCCAACACAGAGGGATAATTCATAAGGAGTCTGTGAACTCCCATGGTTCTCTTGCTACAGAAAAGGACCTTTTACTCAACCGCGGGATTTGAGTTAGCTAGAACTGTATTTACGTTTGCAAACTAGGGACCAGAAACGTATACTGTTGACTTTGGACATTTACAACTGGAGAATCCAAGGTAATGACACTGAAACATTTTGTACAGAAATGTTACTAATCATAATGTTTGAAGGTTCATTACTGACACCTCCAGCCAATACAACATTTTTATGGAGAAAGACCTGTCTGGCCAGACAGATGAATGACTGGTAAACAAAAAGCTGGGGGACAGGGACTGATGTATTTTTCAACCCTGTGCAATTTACCAAAGTGTAGTGGGCAGTTCTAGTGGGGGTATAAATAGGTACCCTGACTTTTGGAAGGCAATCTGGCAAGCCTTAAATTGTCCATACCTTTTGGCCTTTTCACTTCATTTCTAAGATCAGCACACACAAAAAATCATATTCACAGGGAAGAAAAACCCTAAAAATATAATGCACCATTGGTGTTCGTTCCGATTCTATTTATGAGAGCCAACACACACATACACACGGGGAAACCCTACAGAACCTCCCTCAAATAAGGGAATATCACCCATGAGACTTTACTCAGTTATTAACGTGATATTTACAAAACAATTCATTATGACTCAGGAAACAGTTTACTATGCAATTTTAATTGAAAAAAGATTATAGAATTTGCTGTGCAAAAATTCACCCTAAAAGACTATTAATAAGGGTGATAGAACTATGGTGGTTTTCCCATAATGTTTCACATTTTCTTTTACAACCAAACATACTGCCTTACTACTAGTAAATAATTTTAAAAGAATATTTAGTAGAGTTGGTATGACCATAAAGAGTATTTATGTTTAATATTAAGTAAAATGTTACGTAGAGAATAAAGAGGATTCTCCATGATCTCAGATACATAAAAGATGAAGAAGGAGTGTGTGTGTGGGCGGGGGGCGGGGAGGGGGAACCGTAAGAACAGGAAGACCCAAAATATATAAAAGAAATAGCAAATATTTACAAAGTTGACCCTCTTTGAAGAGTTTGTAGTTAGAAATGAAAGGTAATTTTTAATCCTTCTTTCTTTTCTCTTTTCCAATATTTTAAATCAATGAGATTATTTACTTTAAAAAAATCAATACTCTTTCAAATAATAAAACATAAAAAGCATTTTCTTCAATCTTGACTCCTTGACCACTAGATAAAATATCATCTTGGCAGATCAACAAGACCTTTATTTTTTTTAAGATTTTATTTATTTACTTGAGAGAGAGACACACAGTGAGAGAGGGAACACAAGCAGGGGGAGTGGAAGAGGGAGAAGCAGGCTCCCCGCGGAGCAGGGAACCCGATGCGGGGCTCGATCCCAGGACCCCGGGATCATGACCTGAGCTGAAGGCAGACGCTTAACGACTGAGCCACCCAGGTGCCCCTCAACAAGACCTTTAAAGAGCGCTCAGAGAACACATTCTGTTTCAGCACATTTAAAAGTTGATACCTTCTGGGGGCACCTGGCTGCCCTCAGTCAGTAGAGCATGTGACTCTTGATCTCAGGGTCCTGAGTTCAAGCCCCACACTGGGGGTAGAGATTACTTTATAAAAAAGTTGATACTGTCTTTTCTTCTGTGTACTTAATGTCTATCCCTCAAGCCACAGTTTCCTCCTTGCACTTCAAATCTCAGCTGAGATCTCTATATAACACTGTGACCTCTGCTAACCCTTTGTTCCCCTGTCTGTCACTAGTAAATTTTCATCAGGTATGATTTCCCTTTTTGAAACAAAAGACAAACCAAAACAGTAGGCAAAATGTCCACTCTTGAGTCCAGAATTTCTGTCAAGAGCTGATGAGTAAATCTGTGTCAAACCCAGTCCTGGCAAGAGGTTAGGGCCGGTCCCTTACCTCTCCTGTTCTTGGTAAAGAGAAAAGAAATGGCTCTTTCACAAGTACCAGGACTCTGTTCCTCATATTCTTTCTGATGAACTTTGCAATGGGAGTATATGGCCGGCGGAATAATGACATTCCCCCCTCCCCAAATCTCCACATCTTAATCCCCAGAACATTACATGGCAAAGGGGAATCAAGGTTATAGATGGAATTAAGGTGGCTAATCAGCTGACTTGAAAATAGATTATCTGGGATCATCCAGGTGGGCCAGTGTAATCACAAGGGTCTTTAAACTTGGAAGGAGCGAAGGTGGCCGCAGAGGGTCCTGTGACGCGAGATCAGGCACCGTCCTGCGTGGTCCTCGGGTGTCGGGCCAAGCTATGGCCGAGAGCCTGGGGTTTGGCACAGTGGACACTAATGTCCCCGGGCAGTACCCCACCCCAGGCTCTCTGGGTGTCTCTATGGAGCCCAGCAATGCACAAGCAGGATGGCCACTGCCATAGGTGTGGATGTGCCTGACAAGATGAAGAGCCCAATCCCAGTGATGTTCCTGGCCTGTGGCTCCTTCATCCCATCACCAGCATGCACCTGTGCCTGTGTGAAGTGGCCAGAGACCACCTACACCAAACCAACAGGTCCACTGGGGCAGGGGAAGGGAAGTAGGGGAGGGGCAGGTCCAATGGAAGAACTGGTTGGATTGGACCTTCTGCAGCTTTGCTGGCTGTTGTCACCATCACCATTATTAAAACTGCTCAGCGTACAAATTCACAGCATAACTGGTGGCATGCATTTCCTCCATCATATTCAGAGAGCTAACATGTCTTAGCCCTGAGACATGTGGAAAAGTCAGGTCCCTGGCCATAAAGTTGAACATTTCTCAGGATCCACCACCCCTGCCATCTCACGTTGCCCATGAATGCTAAGAAGACCCGGGGCACTTTATGGGGCACCTGGCTGCCTCAGTCGCTAAAACATGTGACTCTTGATCTCAGGGTTGCATGTCTGAGCCCCGCATTGGGTGTTGAGATTATTAAAAAATAAAAAATAAAAATAAAAAAATAAAAAGACGCTGGGCCCTTTATAGAAACTGTGTCTTGGGGCATCTTTCTGGTGCTCCCAGGATTTAGCCCAGTGAGGTCGTATTAAGATTTCTGAACTATGGAACTGTAAGATAGTAAAGTTGTGTTGCTTTAAACAAATAACTTTGTGGGGTGCCTGGATTAGGTGGTATTTAGGCATCTGACTTGATTTCGGACATGATCCCAGGGTCCTGGGATCGAGCCCCAAATTGGGCTCCGAGCTCAGCAAGGAGTTGGCTTGAGGATTCTCTCTCTCTCCCTCTCCCTCAGCCCCTCCCACCGCTCTCTCTAAAATAAACAAATCTTAAAAAAAATAAACCAGTAAATTTGTGATAAATCATTATAACAGCAATAGAAAACTAGAAGAGCATGTAAAGTTACAGAATGAAAGCTGAGAACAAATCTTCTGCTTTGGATATTTTACAATAGGATGAAGGCAGGAAACCGTCAATTTTCCAGCCCTGATTTCTAAGTAATGCGTTACTTTTTTTTTTAAGTTGCAGTATATTTTGTTGTTCTTTTATATTAGTGTTACATGTTCATTCTTTAAATATTCAAAAATTATGGAAAGATGTAATTATGAAAGCGCAAATCTCTGTAACTTTACATACCCATTCCTTCCCCTGCTCTGGATCTAGCGAAAACTTCTGTTCATAATTAGAGGTAGACGACCTCATACGTTTTTCTACCAGCAATATCTTTAAGCAACTATACCTTCTTTGATAAAGGAAACAGTATTTACTTCATTCTGAAGTAGGCTAAACTTCATCCTAGGGCAGCAAATCTCAACTGGGGCACCCAAAAGACATTAGGCAATGTCTGGAGACATTTTCGATTGTCACACCTGGGAAGGGACAGCTCCTGGCATCTGGGGGGCTGAGACCAGGGATGCTGCGAGACATCCTACAGTGCATAAGACAGACGCCACAACATAAATATGTGGCCCAAAAGGTCAGTAATGCTGAGCTTGAGGAACCCTGGTCTAAAGGGAGGCTGGAGAAACTATATCCTCATTTAATATGGAAGAAATATTTATCTCATTCTGAAACCGGCATTAGGGAGGCACTTTATGTAAGGTATGTATACCTTACAGTGTGGGGAGAGTGCTCTGTCATGAGAAGGGTTCAAGCACCACTAATTGGCCCCTCCCAGGGGCGCCGGAGGTATGTGTGTTGGGGAAGGGATGGATGCATGTGTGTGGCCTGACTCCAAGGTTCCATCTTCTTCTAAGATATAGGACTCCTTTTAAAAAAGCATCTGCAAATTTGCCTCATACTTGCTAATATCAAAGCATGGAAAGAGAAAAGATAGTACCTACTCTATTCATATTATTTTCTCTCTCCCATATTAGTTAAGAGAATCAAAACTTCACCTGGACATTATCTCAAATGTCCAACTCTCAAGTGACCTCTGCAAAAGTGTTGTGAAGCCTCTTATCTCAGGCATGGTCGATACATCTCTTGTGTAATCATTTCACAGCCTAAGAAAAGAGACAGGGTCAAAAAAGCAAAATAAAATGCAGTTCCCTGTTGTGGGAGTAATTGAATGAAACAGACACCGATAAGCCTAAGTCCTTAACAGCTGCAAATAAAATAAAATTAATCGATTCTACTCGCATTTTGGAAATAGAAACTCATCTGCATCCCGTTTCCAAACATTTGGTGTCCTGTATAGTGTAGGCCGTAAATGTTAAAAGTTACCTAAGACCACTGGGCAGTTTGCTGTCATCCTGGGAGCCTACCTGTACATTCCACACCAGTGAAACCACATCTCACTGAACTGGTCAGGTTGTAAGGGCTTTCACAACTGAAAGTTTATTCAAAAGGACAACCACTGAACAATAACAGACTGATGAGGGAACAAGGCAACAGAGTCATATGAGGAGTTGCTCAAGGCACCAGGGGTGTTGGCTCTGGGGAGGACCACTACAGTTCTACAGAAAAAGGACGCGAATGTGAACCCAGACTGTAGGACTGTAGGACTCGGTAGCAGGAGCTTTTCGACAATTATCCTATTGAGCAGAGGAGGAGTTTAAGTCCAGTTCTGGGGACTCCCTGCAAGGATCCTGAAAAAGAGATTCCTGCACTGGATACAGGTAGAAGGGGGATGGACAGGCAGGACTAGGTAGCCCTAAACCTGAGGTTTAAGATCAGAAGCCTGTGAGGGCCAGCCTGGTAACTCAAATGAGCTAAACCGGACATGAGTGACAGACAAAACAGTGGTGGGGACTGTGGCAAAGGAGACCATCTGAAAAGGAACACCACCATCCTGTTCCAGTTGATGCTGCCACGTAGTGTGTGTGTGTGTGTGTGTGTGTGTGTGTGTGTGCGCGCGTAGGGTTGAGAGCTCCATATTACCAGATTTTCTTTTCCAAGAAAATCTGGAAAATCATATTTCTATGTAAAATCTCCTGATTTTTAATATTGCTAGATTTTTTTCAAGAAAAGCTGGAAAATCATATTTCTATGTAAAATCTCCTGATTCCTAAAGGATAGCAGCTAATTCAACAGTTTAAAACATTACATAAATCAAACAGAATAATTAGGCACCTCTAGGAGAAATGATAACTTCTCCCTTAAAGGTGCCCCAACCACTCCCAACCCTAAGGGACTTTCCAGATCCCACAGTCCCTGTCATATTTTGTCTGCAATTTGATTCACCAGACGAGCCACTTCAAGCTGAAATCAGGTGCTCTGGCCGATAAATCATTAATGGAGAAGATAACCAGGAGTCCATCAAGTCACCAAGAGCAGAATCCTCCACCGCACACCGTGTAAATGAGGAAGGACCTCTAATTTTCTTCCAAAGGGACACATCTCCTAGTAAGCTGCAGGTCAAAATGAGGCAGGAAGGAGAAATAGGGTTGCCTCACTGTGGCAGTGATTTGTCCTGTTCCTGCGAAGGTCATCCCTACCCTCGTTGGTAAACAACTTCAAAACTCTTCCCTGGCCTTCTAAAATTTCGTCAGTGATCAACCAGAGAAAGTTCAAGAGTCCCCTGTGAGAGAGAGTGCTTCACTAAGGGAAACAATCCTATTCAACTCTGGTTCACAGCCCTCTCCTGAAATTCTGCTGCCACGTATCGCTTTTCAATTATCAACAGATCTTTGCACTCAGATATCTGCACACAGCCGTATCCAGGACAAAGGCAAGCATGTTAACTTTCTTTTGAATTTTTATTCCAGTTTCCAGACTCAAATGTTCTATTTGGGGTTCTATCTAATCACGTTTAACTTCCCAAAGTAAGCCAGCTAGTATTGTAGAATTAGTTTCACTCCATTCTAGGATGCTGTGTTTTGTGGGTAACAGTTAAGATGTATCAACCTTCTGAACAGATCGAAATACGTTTTATGTACAAGACACATAATTTATTGTAAAGAATAAAAAAGTCAAAAGAATTTTATTGTAAATTTTTTGAAAATGAAGCACAGGAAATTCAAAGTCACACATCATTCGTAAATAATAGTAATGAAGTCTTATGTTACCTTCAAGAGTGTAATCACTAGCTTACTTATTTTTACGAAAGAAGTGGACCAGATGTAACAAAGTCATCGTCTCTAGGTAGATGGGAAATGTGAGAGAGAAGCATAAAAGAACTTCCCACTCGACCTCCTGAAACAGCTTCTGCCCACCTACTGCTACCACGGTCTGCTGGGTCACCATAATAAACCTGGAGCAGGTCTCCTTACTGCTCTTCTTCTCCTATGAGCCGCTCTTCACACTGCACCCACAGTAACCTCTGAAACAATCTGAATCACATCACGCCTCTGCTTTTGGCTTCCCACTGCACTTCAGGTCCAGATGGTGTACCTCAGCCTACGAGGCTCTGCATGACCTGGCCCCCGGCCCTCAACCTCACTCCTCCAGCCACACTGCCCTCCGACTATGCGCGGAACACACTGAGCTTGTTGTCAGGACTGCGTGATTGTGGGCCCCTGCACCAGAACAATCTGTCAGTATTCTGGGGGCTCGTCTCAAGGTCATCTCTCAGAAAAATCTCGCCTTAGAGGGCACCTGGGTGGCTCAGTGGGTTAAACGTCTGCCTTCAGTTCAGGTCCTGATCTCAGGGTCCTGGGATCGAGCCCAGCGTCTGGGCTCCCTGCTCAGCGGGGGGTCTGCTTCTCCTTCTCCCTGTGCCCCTCCTCCCCACTCTTGCTCTCTCTCTCTCACTCTCAAATAAATAAATAAAATCCTAAAAGAAAAGAAAGGAAAAGAAAAATCTCTCCTTAAAACCCAATCTAAGGGGGCATCTGGGTGGCTCAGTTGATTAAAGCGTCTAACTCTTGGTTTTGGCTCAGGTCATGATCTTGGAGTCCTGAGATTGAGCCCATGTCAGACTCCACGGCTCGGTGCGGAGTCTGCTTGTCCCTCTCCCTCTCTGCTCCTTCCCCTGCTTGCTCTCTCTCTTTCAAATAAATAAATAAATAAATCTAAAAAAATAAAATAAAACCCAATCTAAGAAGCCGGGGCCCCTCCCACCTGTCCATCTCTCTCTCTCTCTCTCTCTCTCACACACACACACACACACACACGCACGCACGCACACACACGTCACAGTACTCTTACCACAGCATTCTGTTTCCTTTCCTCTAAAAACATCTAGTAGTATCTGAATTTACCTTGCTCACCCCTCGACTTGAGAATGTGAACTCCATAAGGACAGAGACTATATCTGTCGTACTCAGTGCTCTGTACTCAGTGCCAGGCACATAGTAGGTGCTCAATAAATATCTCTTGAAGCCAAAGAAGGAATGAACAAAAAACTTGCTCTAGGAATCAACTAGCCCATTTAATCCAATCAGTATTGGTTCTTAATAGCAGGCTTTTTCTTTCTCCTCAACTGCAAAGTTGTTTTTTGTTTGTTTGTTTTTTTAACTATAAGCCTATATATATTAGACTGTTTCTATTAGTGTGTTATGAGTCATACCTGTAAAAATGGAGCAAGTGACAGTGAAGGCACATGACAGGTGCCTGGCTTCATAGAAAGAGGCAGTAAGAATCTGCTGCCCATTCCTTTAAAATATAGAGATTCCTCAGAATCCTGGGACAATGTGATTTTAGAAGGGGATGTTCCCCTTCAGGTGAAATCTTGGGACAATGTGATTTTGGAAGGGGATGTTCCCCTTCAGGTGCCCTTCACTCAATACTTTCTCTTCAATGCTTCACTTTCATGGAAATTTCTCAATGTCTCAAGAGGTCAGTCAAGCCAATTATCAGATGAGGCTTAAGATGAACCAAAGTATAAATAACCTGACGATCACCTTCCTTTCCAGGAAATACCCGTTTTCTGGGGTGTCACTGAAAGGAGTACAGATTCCTAAACTCCAGCTGACATTCCTAAGGGGTCCCACACCTGCTCAGGTACCTAGTTAGCACTTTCCTTACTGCTCTATGATGAGAGTCTCAAACAGGATGGTAAATTGTATTAGCGGGGGAAACCTCACTGCATATTCCTCACTACTGAAGTTCAAAGGGCACAGACATCCAATGGAGAGGAAATTAGAAACCAGCTGCCCAGGGAGGGGTCTGTTTTCGGGAAAGCCCTGGGGTGCTGGGCAAGCCCTTATAAAGGGATTTCCAAAGGGATTTCCCAACTGTAAAATGAGTGGCTGAACCAAATTAATATCCCTCACAACTCCCGGCGTCAGCCTTGAGTACAAACGGCCCAGTTCCATGAAAAGCATCACCATGCCGTCCACAGCAGCAACTCCTGCAGGAATGTCTGGGGAAGGGAAGGAACCCTCTGGGCCCACCGGCAATGAGTGCAAGCTGGGAAATGCCAAGGAGGTGGGTTCTCTCACCAGCTTCTAGGGGACCACCAGAATTCCCTCTGTGAGGAAATCTGCTGGGGTGCTGGCAGCTCACCCATGCCCTGTGGTGGTCAATACTTAATACCCTGGTCCCTGAGTTGCATAGGAGCCCACGATCTGGTCCTGAGCCTTTTGGGATTGTCAACACTTTAGGGGATACACTTTCCAGCTCCTACTTAACATACCAGTCTCCCAGCTCAGGATTCTCACTTGGGTCAAAGGTAATTTGCACAAGCCTGATTTGTTCACACAAATCTCTCCTAAACCTGAGCTCCTGTGTCCTTCAAAAAAACCCGGCAAGCTCCCCTTAAGGAGCCCCCCACACCTCTCCCTTCCTCATCACCTCTGCAGCAACCCCAAGAACCACAGGCCTGAATGCAAGCCTGACCTTTTCGTTTGGGGAGCTAGAAACTTCTACAGACTGTGATGGGGAAGACAGTGTTCTCTGCACCTGATTTTGTTTGACTTTTAATTTTTTAATTTTTTTCTTTATCCGCTTTTATTTTTTTTCCATTTAAAAAAAAATTTTTATTATGTTATGTTAGTCACCATACAGTACACCATTAGTTTTTGATGTGGTGTTACATGATCCATTGTTTTCGTATAACACCCAGTGCTCCATGCAGTACGTGCCCTCCTTAATACCCATCACAGGGCTAACCCATCCCCCCTAAAACCCTGTTTGTTTCTCAGAGTCTATAGTCTCTCATGGAGAGATGAACAATGAGACTATGGACTTTGACTTTTTATAAGCAAGCTTCCCCTTTACTCAGGATAGAGCAGGCATGATCTTATCTGAGCCGCGGTGGGGGAGCTCTGGGATGTGCGGAGCAAGCGAGCGTAACAGAGGTAGTGCTTTGTTCTTACAGTTCTGGTCCTACAGCAGCTACTCTGAACTGGGCTCCGGAAAAACGCAATACTCCGCAAAGAGAGGTGTTCCTTTGTTTGTTTTGTCCCAGCGGAGATCTAGAGATGAGAAATCTCCCCGTGTTCCCTGTTCCCCTGATTCCCTCTCGGCACCGAATTCTTAGGTTAGGGTTGCCTCCTCCGGGAAGGGTTTGAGAGAACTGGGTTCGAATTCCGTCACCCTCCCCGTAAAGATCCCAGCGCTGTCGCGAGGGGGAAGGGACAGCGAGTCGGCCCCCGGCAGGAGATGGTGCGGTTCCTGCCCCCCACCCCCAGTCCCCCACGCCCGTGGCCTTGTCTGCTCCGGGATCGCCCTCCTCCCGCGCCGCGCGGGTCCAGCCCGAGCCCATCGCGCCCCGCACCTCCGCGGCCTCCCGCCTCGCCCCGCGCTCCCTCCTCACCCGGGTGCTGCGGTGAGCTGCTCGCCGGAACCAGGGCCCCCGGACCGGAGCGCGCCGAGCCCGACTGCTCCTCGCCGCCAGCGCTGGGGGCCTCTGGCAGCCTCAGTCACCGCGGGCGCGCGGCCGGTGGGTGGGCTGCGCGTCGGCTTGGCCCTCGGTCCGCCCCGGAGCGGCGGGAGGAGGGACGGGGAGGAGCGTGTGGCCACCGGCCTCCCAAAGGCAGAGGCACTTGGGACGCCAGCGCGCTCAGGCGCACCCAGCACCTTCCCCGGGCCCGGGGTCCCGCCACCCGCACCCTCCGGTTAACTTAACAAGCCCCGGGGTGGACCCAAACGTGCAGAGGGCGGGGGCTGTGCCGCCCGATTTCTCTTCTCAGACTTCATTCTGATCAGATCTGCTCCCTGCTTCACTCGACATCGAGCCAACCTGGTCTGGCCTACCAACTTTCGAGTTACTCTGCTTCCATGTGTAATCTGAAAGACCGTGCCCATTCCTCAATTCCGTGCCCTGTGCGCTAGACCCCCGACTCGGAAATACGTGCGCTGGGCCCGCGCCTGGAAGGCCTGCCGCTGGCTCAGTTTCATTTCTGCGTGGAGCTACAGGGGAGGGCAATCAGAAGGGCATTTCTGACGCGAAATGCTGGAAGAAGGGGCAATCTCATAACTCGGTTTAATCCAGTTACTTGGGGTTTAACTGAAATTCCCTCCTTCGTTTTCCAATGCTTTCTCCTCCGTCCACCTTCTAACTAAAACGTACTCATTTAAAGCTTCATTTAGAGACTCCGGGAAAATAGTTGGAAATTCATGGGCGACCTTATGAAAGTTCTGTATTTTTTTAAATAGTGATTTTTGGGTTTTGGTGAGGTGACGGAACTGCGGATGAAATTTATTTTATTTTTATTCTGAGGACTCTATAGTAACAAGGCATGGATTATAGCTCATTTCTCACACTTAGTGGCATGACTTGGGCCAGTTTTTTGTTTTGTTTTGTTTTTTAAATCTCCTCAGCTTCTCCGTTTCCTCATCAGGAAAATGGAGCTAATCAAAATACATCAGTCAGAGGCTGAAATGCTAGGATAGAGCGGGCACCTGAGACACAAACACACTCTTACCTAATATCAGTGTTTTTAAAGAAGCGGTGACTTATTTAAACCTAACCATAGATGAAAATTTAAATAAAATTGTATCGGCTTAATGACATTTTCCTATACTTCCTGGGCTAACCTCCTGTGATATTAATGTAATATTAATATTAATATTAATACAAAAGGGTACATTTTGCCCTACTTAAGGGAGCTCTAAGGACCTTATCCTTTTGACCTTAAGACCAGATGAAGAAGCTGGAGACTCAGCGCCACAGCTATAAAGGTGGTGGACTTTGAAAGCAGGTCTGGAAGGCAGGTATGATATATTGTGTTTCTTTCAATGCCAGCTCTGTGCTTTCCCCATCAAAATCAGACCAGATTCTCTGCTGGGATGACAGTGGTTGGTTGATGACAGCAGGTTAGTGCTCTGAGAAAATATCCAGTGTAGGGTGGCCAGATTTAGCAAATAAAAATACAGGATATCCGTTAAAATTGAATTTCAGATAAACAACAAAAAGCTAAAAAACCTTATATATAAGTATGTGTAAGTATATTCCATGCAATATATGGGACATACTTATACTAATAATCCTTCATTGCTTATCTGAAGTTCAAATTTAATTAGGCATCCTTTATTTTATCTGGCAACCCAGGCCAGTGAAATTAATAAAGAATGGGCCTCACGTTCCAAAAGAATGGCAAGTTTTCACGGACATACAGATTAAAAAGTGGGTCTGATATGGATTTTGTTTTAATATTATGTAGTAAAGGAAAAAAAATTGTGTACTTGTTTTTATAAGTTGATTCTTTGTTGAGCCATTTCTTATGTCTTACTCCTATTTCTCATCAACATAACAGTGCTTATATACTTCTTTAATATAAGCAAAACTGATGACTCTCCCTTCAATCAAGATATTGGATTAAATAGTAATAATGTGTTTAAGAGTATTTTCAAATAGTATTTATTAAGGGCCAATGTATGTCAGTTACTATTTCAAACTCTGACCTGACGGCTAAGGAAATCACAACACAGAGTGCTATCTCATTAGGTAGACACAGGACTGCAAAAATTCAGAAAAGTGAGTTATTAGCCGTCCCTGGAAAGGGTAGAAGTCAAAACTATCCTCGCCGCACAGGATCCAAGGAGAAGAGGCTCCAACACAGATGAGCAGAGCAAGGGAATTCCAAGATGACAGCTAGGCTTAGTCTGGAAGCCAACCTATCCTGATGAAAATAATAAACTGGAGGAGAAAATGGGATTCAATAAAACTGAAATTTTGATTAGGAACTTGGAAACCCCTGGGGCTCTTAGATGGTGATGGATGCAAAGGAAAAAATTAAAACATTAAGTTAATTAAATTTAAAATTAAAAAAATTAAAAATAGGAGCTCCAAGGGAGGAAATGTCCAGAAAAGGCATACTACTAGTGTGACACAGCTTACAATAGATTGATTTTGGACTATTGGGTAGTATCTAAACACAGAGACGACATTTAAATCAGAAGTCCAAGAATATACTTCTCTGAATGGCCCAGAGAAGAAAGTATAATCAGAGCTCTACTAGACTATAAGGAACAACATTCACGTAATTTCATAGTGGGAACATTGCTTATTGGTTTTCAGCTTTTAGAATCACCTTATAAATAAGCCAAAGTAGAATTAACTATGATTATACAAGAGAATGGAGATATGATTAATTTTTTAAATGTAAAAGTAAAGGTGGGTAGGCAGAAGGAGAAAGAAGTGGGAAGCAGGGTGGACAGAAGGTTGAGTTACTAAAGGTCTCATTTTAGAAAACTGAGAGTCAAGGGATACTGTTTACAGTTGGTAGGACAGAAGTAAAGTCCTAGCTGCGTAGTAACTCTGCTGTGGAGAGAGCAGCAGGGAGCCTGAGTATACAGATGTAATTCTATCAGAAGGCTCAGGGAAGAGAAAAGATAGGGCCAGTGTGTTTGTGAGCTAAATGCTCACTCTCCTACTAGAAATTAGATAGTGCCTAAGATGATACACCAAGAAATAATAGTACAGCATATTATTTTGGAAACACATGAAGATCACCAAAAGTCCCACAAGAAACACTGTTAAGAGTGATTATCTTTGGGGAATTGGAGTGGGGTTGGGGTGGGCTGAGGTGGGAGGGCCTGGTTTTTATGTTTTTGTCCTTCAGAACAATATAACTATTTGAAGTATGTGCATGATTACAGTGACTAAGTATTTAAAACTTTTCAAGAATAAGAATGTGTGAAAAGGAAGGCTTCGCCAAGACTTTTATGAATGAGTAGGAATGAGTAGAAGAGAAGTAGAAAGAGAGCAAGAGCGTGTGGCGTGCTAGGATAGAATGTGGAATTACATAAGCAAAGGCACAGGGCCTAAAAGTGAGCAATATTCCTTGGGAACTTGACATTCAGCAATTGGCAAGCCTCATAGATAGGATGGCACAGAAGGGAAGGATGACAAGGTGAGTTGGCACTACCAACAGAGTCTTCTGAGTAACGCAATGGGGTTTGGACTGTGAGCTCCTTAATGACAGGGTCTAATGTCATTTTTATTCCCCTGCATCCAATATGGAGCCTAGCACACAGTAGTTGCCCCCCCCCCCAAAAAAAATGTTTTCTAAATGAATGAAAAATGTCCTGGGGCAATGAGGAAACATCAACATTTGTAAGCTGAGCAGTAGCATTACTGGTTTGTGGAAGACAGTTTTCTACTAAAAAAAGATGCATCGAGATTGGAGAAACTGAAAACAGGGGATGAATTAGGAGGCTATGGGGTGAAAGGTGATAGTATAAACCAGGATAGTGACAGTGGGAACTGAGATAGGAAGATCTACTTAAGCGATATCAGCAAGGGGTGAAGGAGACAGTAGAGGGATGAGTCCAAAATGGCCTTGAGATCTCTAGCTGGGGAAACCAGGTAGGTGATGGAGCCATTAACTGAGAAAGGAAACTTGGGAAAAGGAACAGATTGTAAAAGTGAGATAATAAACACGTCTCTATACATTGAGACTGAAAGGCCTGAGGCTGATGTTTTTAAATTGGGAGTCATGAACCATTAAGGGCCTATTAAGTGTACTTGGTGAGTTGAGACAAAATATTTTTTATTGTTAAGTAGGCTCCATGGGCTTAAACTCATAGCCCTGAGATCAAGACCTGAGCCACCCAGGCACCCCCCCAAGACAAATATTTTTTAATGAAATGGAACATGACAGATTTTAAAGTATTTCACATGTGATAAGGTTAAGTGTTGTTTCACAGAAACTTTGCTTTCACTGTATACGTACATAGGTAACTGACATAGAATGTATTTTCTCCCATATGTCAAAAAAATGTTTGAGAGCCTTTGCCACTTGCCCAAGTGGTGGGTGGATTTGATCTTATTCCCGCTCAGCAGCTGTCTGTGCACATTTCTTTCCAGCTCTGTATTCAGTGACTTCACACTGATATCTTGAAATCACACAGAGGGAGGGCTTCATGCCCCAGAAACCACAAACACTACAAAATGAGACTTTCTTCCCCTACAGGGAGCTAGCACCTTTGGGTGGAGTCATCTCCTGGGCCGTTGGTCACGCAGGTCTGAAGCTCCGTCTCAGTCTCTGGGCACAAGTCATTTATTTGGAAGTGAAAATGTTGAGAATGCATGGGATTAGCCATCGAGGGTTTGCAGGGGAAGCAGAGGTAGAAGACAGAATTCTGAAGAACATCGCAATCGTGGACAGTAGGAGGAAGAGGAGCTAGTGAATGAAACTGAGAGAGGTTAGTCAGTGAGGATAGAGAATGGGAGAGAGAAGCTCTGTGGAAGTCAAGAGAGAAAAGAGGTTTTAAAAGGTTAAGTGTCACCAACACTGTTGATGAAATAGGATGAATGAAGATTGAAGGAAGTGTCATGAGGCTCCGCAATTAGGAAGGCAAATGACTGCTAAAACTAATTGCATCATAATAGAAGGGTGAAAGCAGAGACTCAGTAAGGAGTAGAAATGGAGATACAATGACAAGGAGTGTAGACCACCTTTAAGATATTTGATGGAGAATAAAAGGAAAGAGATAGGGCTGTAGCTTGGGTGCAAGACAGCATGAGGTGACAATCTGGGGGATGGTCATGGGCTCTGACTGAGGATGTTTGAAGCTTTCTGAGCCCCATGGTGGCTGAAATTCACTCCTTAGTCATGGAGTAAGTCAGTCTGGTCATGTGCTTCTCCCCGTGATGTTTGTTATTCCAGGAACAAGGCCAGAGAGGAGGCTTATCTGATCTTGGAAAATTGGAGAGAAGATTGGCCAAAGGCAAAGAAAATAAGGGAATTGATGGTAATTTGAAAAAAGGTGGGTTTTTTTTTTTTTCTAGTTAAGGTGTAGTAATACATTCCTGTTGTTAGAAATCTAAACAAAACAAAATAACAAACATGGAAAGTTGGGGGGTCCCCCAACCCCAACCTGATTAAGTAATTACTGAACATTTGGTACATATCTTCCTGACAATCTTCCAGACATCGTGGAGTATTTAAAAGGGCTGAGTCAGTCAGACCTGGGCTTGAATCCAGCTCTACCTTTACTATCTCTAAAGGCCTTTGGCAAGTTACATAGCCTTTTTTTTTTTTTTTTTACTGTATCATTATTTTTAATGTCCAGCATTTACAATACAAGGGCCAGAGGTTTCTCCCCACCTCAAGTTTATAAATTCTCAGTTGGCTTGTGAGGCCAATAGGGATACTTCTTGTCTAATTTGGTTTCTGGGAAGACTTCATTCAGGTCCTCAATGGTCATCTGATCAAACGGAATTATGTTTCTCATCTTCTCCAGCTCTTTTTCATATTCCTCAATCCTGGCCTTTGAGAAAGACAAAAACTTGGCACAACTTTTCACATCTTCTTTTTCTTCAGGATCCACCTGAACAGTATATTTATCCTCTGGCACAGGAACCTTCAGGGCATTAAGCATAGCCTTTTAACCCCTCAGTTTCCTAATCTGTACAATAGAAATAATAATAGCATTTGTATTGCAGGGTTGCAGTAAGAACTGAAAGGGATAGTGCACGTAAGTTGCTTAGAACAATATTTGGCAAACAGAGTGAGCACTTGAAATATATCTATGTATACATATACATAAACATACACATATATACATCTATACGCATATGGGAAAGGGAATTCATGTATATCAATCCACATACATACATAACATGAATAACCAGGAGGAACTGAAAAATATGGGTGACTTGAGTGGGTTGGAAGAACCTACCCTGAGGCAGAGTGACAGAAGTGGAAAGGTAAATGTCATGGTTGGTGTTTGAAGCACAAGAATTCAGAGGTGAAACACTCATTTCCAGAGGATGACAGGTCCCAGATGGTCATGTCTCTAAAGTTCTAAAATGGAGAGAAGACAAAGAATACCTCCAATACTTTAGCCAATTCCTGAACTCATTTTCCAATGCCAGGCTAAGGCTTCCTTCTTCTTTGGCAGTGTTTACATACCCTTTGTAGACTTAGTTTACTTAAAGACCCTGAAACGGTGGATGTCACCAGTGACTTGTTTGTATGTGTTCAGTAACTGGGCTCGATGATCTGGCTTGCCAAACTGGTCTCCAGGACATTTTTTTCTTGCCCAAGTCATTGATAACACCCTTACTAACCTCAATCAAGATGTAGGAAGCATTGTGCTACGTCCAAGGCTCCCAGGTTTCTCTTGTGGCACTGTGATGTAGGGTCACCTGGCTTTTTTATCCAGTGGCCAAGTTATGTGAGCCTACAGGCACGGTGTCAGCAATGCCCACCTTCCCATTCCTGCCGTCACTACGCTAATCAAGTCCTCAAAACTCTACCCTTGACAATTACAAAATGTTTCTTTGTTTACACAAGTCATACATGCTTATTACAGGAAAAATTTTTTAAGTTTTTTTTTATTTATTTGAGAGAGAGAGAGAGAGAGAGAGAGAGCACAGAGGGAGAGGGAGAGAGAGAAGCAGACTCCCCGCTGAGCAGGGAGCCCAATGCGGGACTCGATCCCAGGACCCTGAGATCATGACCTGAGCCAAAGGCAGATGCTTAACTGACTGAGCCACCCAGGAGCCCCGGAAAAATGGTTTTTAATACCAATTTGGTGTATATCCTATTAACCATTTCTCCATATAAACAAGCACACACATATACCAAATTATTGGTCATTTTTTAAGATCCTATTTTAATTTAGCAATGTAATCCTAATATTTTACCAAGCCAATAGATACACATTGGTAGTATCAGCTTAAGAGACTATATAATATTTTCCCTATTGAAATTTGAGTTACTTACTAGAAATGTGGGTTGTTTACCATTTTTAATTTTTGAAATAGCACTTTAGTAACAATCCTTGCATTTAAATCCTTGTGCCTGTTTTTAATTATTTCTTTGTGATGCCTCCCTAAGAAATGGATTTCTGGAATCACAGTGTATGCATTTTTATTGCCTTTTATGCATTTTATTGCCTTTCTGTGCATGTACATTACACCTTCTTGCAGCAAATTGTCTAAAAAGGTGGTCTTACAATTATCTGACTTCCCTGCTCAGACCCTGCCAATGTTTCCTTTTGTACATGGGGAGAAATAAAGTCCAGATATCCTGACAGGGCAAGCATGGCTCTCCAGGATCTGGCCTCCTTTTCACGTAGGTTTTCCGTGTTCAATCCATTTTACATGCAGCCATTCTGGACTCCACGTTGGGGCATCCCTTTGCTAGTGGAATTTCTACTTTATTGGTCCAGATCCTGGCAGGAAACATGTGGCCTCCTCAACCTGGATGACCTGATGAGTGTTTGATACAGGAACTATTTACCAAGGTGAGAGTAGGATTTCGGGAACCCCACAAGGCACAGTACAGTGCGTTGAAATGTCTGGACAAAAGATGCTAGGTTGAAGGGCCAACGGGTACCAAAGATCCCCTCCTCGGTACCAGAGGGAGGTACCAGAGAAAGGGAAGGGGAAAGAAGAAAGAGAGAGGAGAGAGAGAGGGGGAGAGAGGGAAGGAGGGAGAAAGGGAGAGAGAGAGAAGGAGAAGGAGGAGAAGGAGGAGGAGAAGGAGGAGAAGGAGCAGAAGGAGGAGAAGGAGCAGAAGGAGGAGAAGGAGGAGAAGGAGAAGGAGGAGAAGGAGCAGAAGGAGGAGAAGGAGAAGAAG